>NW_022280114.1:556909-604511 GCF_004355925.1 Anarrhichthys ocellatus
AGAGAGAGAGAGAGAGAGAGAGAGAGAGAGAGAGAGAGAGAGAGAGATTGATTCAGTGAGCTGTCATTCTATTCACACATCACCTAACTTTCTTCATGTCCAAGTCCTGAGAGTTCAGCGGAATGCTCTATGGCTCCTCGGGGTTGCCTGGTAACAGCAGATCAACCCTGACGCTTTCAGCCTGCTCGGGTGAAGGTCAATGGCGGCCTGAATAGTGTTAGAGGGAGAAGGAGTGAAGCTGTCACTGGAGATGATCATTAGGTGTATTCATTGTCTCAAAGGCAAAGCAGCAGGGGATTTCGGGTGCACGGGACTGCAGTGCTCGGCATGATTTGCATCACTTTGCAGTGTGACTGACTATGTGATAACTTTCAGCGGTGTCTCGAGGCAATGTGCTCTTGCCGTGCATGAGAGCTATTTTAGAAGCTATGGATTTTTTTAAAATATGGCTTCCTCACTGTGGCTCCAGCCTCTCATACAACCCATACTGCAGTCCTACAGTATCTTGTGTTGCACGTGGAAGACTGAATCCATCCACAGAAGCCGATCTGAACCCCAAACACAAGTTAACTGACTGGTCAAATGGTGGCGAAATGTGTCCATTAAGATCAGTCAATGAAGTGCCACAGGAAAGAATGTGTTGCTGCTCTACTGTCAGAGGCAAACGCTGCTATATAGTTTGACACGAGGAGGTTTGACGTAATAATCTGATCACAAGTTTTCCTGAAAAAAACAACACAGATCGAGTAATCATTTCTCCCTTCATTCTTAAAATAGCCTCTTTTTATTTGCTGTGCTCTGGTTGGAGCTGCCTGAAGTGAAACTTTAAGAAATTAATATGTTGTAGCTACTGCAGTTCTAACCAAAAACAGTCAGTAGCCCAAAAAATAGCATTTATAGCTAAATCATAACCCGAATGTGAGTCTGCAGTGTGATGCGCCATAGACATTACACCATGGTACGTGGGTCCTGTGTGCTCCCGTCCAATCAGAGGCTGCGGCGGTGCAGACAGCGCCCCTGTAGGAGCATCCTGAGCGCCGGATGGTGACTCAGCTGAAAAGGAAGCTGGGAGCACGGTGACCTTTGTACAGAGCATCAGCACCAGCACCAGCACCAGCATCAGCTGCCACAACAGCTGTTCTGTGAATGAGTCGGGCTGCAACACTGAGCTTATGTCCTGTTTACTGCACATTATAGGTCTAAATATAGATTCTCCAAATAGGGCTAATAATTCAATGTATCATAATTTATTAACTTGTTGTGCAATCATATTATGACCGTGTGGTGTTGCCATGCTAATCATTCTCAGATCACTGTAATGAAGACTATAGTTTGCATAACAGTGGATCACATTTACTCACTGACATCAAATAACAAAGTGGCTATTTTAGAACCCTTTTGTCTCCTGCCGGAATGTGAGATGTAGTTTTGTTCTGGAAATTGTTGAAGAACAATTAGTGGTGATATTATATTTGAGGACCAGACATTTTTGTTCACAACTGCTTTTTTTGTTATTAACTAATGAGTACACCTGAGTTCATGTTTCTTAAAATGAGCCTGTTGTCTTCAGCGAGCGTTGCATTGTGGGTTGGTTTTAGCCTGACGTTAAACGAGCAATTCATACCGTGCCCGACCGTTAACGGGTGTTTCCAGAGTTAATTAGCCAGCTCGAGACGTTTCAAGGTTAACCTAGCTCGTCCCGGTTAATGTTAACCATATAGTTGTTGCTGCTACGGAGGAAATGTACTATTAAAAAGCCGCGCTGAGTCCCAAAGTCTCAACCGCGAAATGGACTTTAGAGAATTGTTTCTCAGGCGGCCAAGAAATACGGTGTCAAAGAAAGACCCGCTGGAAGACGTTATGGCCGCAAAGATAGTTTGCGGTAAAGTTAGCTAACGAACAGTCTGGGAAAAGAGCCAAACGGCTGAATTCAACCTAGCATGTTCAATTCAACGGAGAGAAAAAGTAAGAGTCCTCAGTGAGAGCGACAGAGGAGGGATCATTCTTTACATTCTATTAGAATGTAAAGAAGCTATATTCTGATACAATGTAGCTTCTTTACATTCTATTAGAATGTAAAGAAGTTACATTGTTGCCTTTTCTTCCCACAAGAACGTAATTTTGTCAGGTTGATAAAAATGTCACTTTACTTCCTGACAGTTATTTTACCACAGGGGTGTCCAAACTTCTTTCAAAGAGGGCCAGATTTGATAATGTGAAAATGCCCAAGGGTCAACAGTCCCTGCTGACATTATTTTAAACAATACAAGTAGCCTATACATACATTGTTATTTAATCATTTTATTTTCAATGACAGCAAATAGCAATGTAACCAAATGTAAGCATTCATGTGTGAACACATCTCAACAACTATTCTGCCTTTCTTTCACATCTTGAAAGTCAGATAACACAAAGAACAAGCCATCTAAAAGCTAATTACATAGAAACCGATCAATGTTCTCACCTCAAGACAATCTTAAATATGACTTAGTGAGGGTAATGAAAAGTTGTCTCACATTTAAGTTCAACACACATGAAACAGGCTAACGAAATACATCAAGTTGTCTCTTAGTATCTGATGATAGCTCTTCAGTGTTACGAGCCCGGCAAACATTAGCAAACTCGGTCTTCTTCTCGGGGCAATTATGTTTTCTGCTATTTTCATAACAGTCTTTGATAAACTCACCTTCCGTAAAAGGTTTGTCATGTTTAGCAGTTAGCATGGCCACTTGGTAGCTTACTTTGATGATGTTTTCATGTGAAAAGGACCGCTGCTGTGTGGCCAAGTTATCTTGGAGTTGCTTCACTTTTCTAGCTCGGTCGCTCTGATAGCTTGTTGTAGCATTAGCATGTTTGGTCTCGTAGTGTCTCTTTACATTATATTCCTTAAACAAGGCAACAGTCTCATGACTAATTAGGCAGACACAGTTGTTTCGGTTTTCGGTGAAAACAATATTGCGGTCTCCACCTCTCCTGGAAGCGGCGGCCCTCGTTATCGACTTTCCTTTTTTTACTTGCCGTAACATGACAGGTCAAGGGTCAGAGCCCATTTCAAACAGCCAGACAGTTACAGAGTGGTGCTGCCACCATGAGGTAAAAAGAGGAATTGCATGTTGAATTTGTATGATTTATTCATTCCGTTTTGACTGTGCTGGCAGGCCATAAATAATGCATTTTAAGACAGAAGGTGCGGGCCATCTAAAATCTGACCTCGGGCCGTGATTGGCCTGCGGGCCGGACTTTGGACATGCCTGCTCTATCAGGATGGACAGAAGTGTGATAGATGTCACGTGCACAGATGGACATCATAACAGAGTTACAACACAGTCAATGCATATGACATATGATTCATAAAATGAGTAGTAAGCAGAATGATGATGGGAAAATGTTAAACTTGGCAGGTTTGTTCTTATAAAGGTCAAATGATCTAAACACCTCCAGACAGTTTCTCAGTAGCTCCACTGGTTTGCTTGAAAATGTGCCAAATAATCTGCTGTCATGATTTCTAGAAAAGTAAAGCTGGCCCATAACAACACAGAACAGATTAAATAGATTACAGAGACTCTCTTTTCTGTGTTGAAAAGTATTTTTTTCCTAACTCCATGACTATCCTTTTCTTCTCACTCTGTCCATCCAGACTATGGAGGAGGTGAAGGACAAGCCCAAGAGGAGGTCTCTGGTCAGGGCCGCGTCAGAGGAGAGCTCCAGCGATCTGAGTTCAATAAATTACTCTCCGTCCCCCGGGGACACGCTGCCCTGGAACCTGCCCAAGCACCATCGCATGAAGCGCTCCAAGTCGGCCTCTGGAGATGTGCTGGACGCAGCGGAGAGGGCCGTCATCCGCATCGCAGGTACGCTGCTCACATAGAAAAGTAAAAGATGGAGGCCGAACTGTCTGTTCAGGTGGATGTTTGTGTTGAAAGACAATCTTTATAATGTTTTACCTCATCTTGTTCTTCCATGTTCCTGCTGTGGTGCGCATTTGCAACACTGCTGCAAACACTGACTCTTAATGCTGCTACACATCCACACTTTATGTGGAAACTTTCCTCAGTAATCACATCACTTTGAGGGCGGCTTTGTGATCATTGTGTTTGGTCTGCGGTCCTCACTGCGGCTGCTGGCATGTTGTGACTGTGTTTGTCTTCCACTCGTCATATCTGCTTTTGTGCAATTCAAGTTAAAGCTGCATGCCTTCACCGAGCTGAGGGTTTGTCGCCTATCCTGACTTTCATCCTGTATTTTTGTGTTTCTTGGCAAAGCCAGTAGAACGTTGCGATGCTGCTGGCTGTTTTATCACCAGCCCATAGAGCTGTGTGCTGGTGATAGCGTAGCGTTTGCATGGCCAGTAGTTCTCGCTCATGTGTTTTGAGTACGTGCAGTATTTGCATTAGCATTTGTCAAGTCATTTGTGATGCTCTCCTGCTGCTGACTTAAGTAATAGTGAATATTAGGAGTGTTATGAGCTGACTTGGTTGTTGCGGTTGTTTTGGTGGTCTGCCTGTGGGCACATGGATGGGCTCATTTGGTTTAGAGATGTCAACATGACTGTTGCCTTGTACACAGCCCATTCATACACTTATGTCCCTGTAATCTTGGCTTGTTTCACACTCAAGACAGGGAGTCCCATTCACATCTTTTCCGAACACTTTAGAGAAATATTAACTCAAAAGTTCTGGGCTTATGTGACAGCTTGTTTACTATTCTTTATTTCATAACTACAGTCCATCTAGTGTCTCTCTCGCTGCCAACCTTAAACTATTACTAATTTACTGATGATCATCTGTTGGTTATTAACAGCACAACAATATTTCTTAAGAAGATATTGTCTGCGGCAATGAATTCTATGGTATATTAATATGCATATGTTGGTAACTATATGCTGCATAGCTGATGTTTATCATGCTGCAGCTGCCTTTTGGGTTAATTGCTGGTTTTAGATCCATCCATCTGAATTCACTAGACACCTATTATGTCCACATCTACTTTTCAGAATTTGCATTTAAATACTTTACCTCCGACACTCTTATAGGCAGTTGAAAGTTGATATGTTGCGTAACGATATTATTATCATCTCTCATTATGCTCATTTAGTTCCCATGGAGGGGGGGTTCTGCAGCTCCTCCACCCCTGTCAGCTGTCTGAACACAGAGGCAGGGCTCAGGAGACGTGACTCGCTGCCTCAGCACTTCCTGTGGTGTGCGTTGAGTCCATACCGTCTCTTCGGACCCCAGACAGCAGCACCGACCTCGCTCTCCTCCCATCTCCCTGGTCGTCTCCCTGGTATTGATTTGGTGGGGTGGGGTACTGCAGCAGAGTTGTGTGATTGCTTGTTATTGTCTCTGCACACACAATAGCAGCAGCAGCAGGATTGTATGACTCCCGAGTACTTCTGCAGAGCTGGTTGATGAGCTGGAGTTTCGGTAGATTTATTTCTGGAGTTTGACATTTTTATGTTCTCCTCATGACTTCCTGTAGTAACCAATGCGCCTCTATATGTGAGCAGGATGAAATCCAGCAGATAAAGGTGGCTGTATCAGTGTTTTCCCGTTGGACTGCTTGGATAATGAACCTGGACTAAGCATTAGCCTTGTGAGACACGTGTGCACAAGGAGCTGCAGCTTTATCTCACAACAAATGGAGACAGTTTGAGAGGCTGCCAGTGTGGCTGATCCTAAATACGATGTCAGTGAGACTGTATCAAGGTTTTTGTAGCTTTCTAACATGCGTGTTTATTGATCAGATAACTGTAACTCGACCGTTGTACCGTCAATTGTAGAGAGGAGGGGAGGGAATGATCCTGGTTCAACATGTCCTGTGTTAGAGCTAACAACCACACGGGGCTGATGGGCCTGAATGAATGAGTGAATGAATGTGTGAGTGAGTTATTTACTGGACTCACGAGGTGCTTTACATCTAGACACACGTACATTAAAACACTCATTTCTTATTACAAATGGCTGGACTTTGGAAATGTGTTGATGATTATCAGCCACCACGATTATTATATAAGTAGTATAATTGAATTCATATTTTTGTTTTGCCTTACTTAGTAACAGAAGCTGCTGTTATGCATGGTGTAGCTGGGTTTAAATCCTATTGAGGTTAAAGGGATGGTTGTGACTTTCTGGAGAGGCAGGCAGTATTGAAGCTTAGCAATGTACTGCTGTGGATGGGCAGCAGCTAAATGTGTTTCAGACACCTAATAAAATCAATAGCAGTTAAAGCGAATGCTACATTCAGAATGTTTTCACTGCTTTACCTTGCCGTCGGGGAAGTGAAGCCATTATTTATGCTCTCTTCTAAGCCACCAGACTCCTCTGACATTAACAATACATAGTGTACACTAATACTGTTATAGATTCCTTTAGGTGTCTAAAATATCTTTTGCTGCTGCCTCCGTTCACTGCAGTACATTGCTTTGCTGTGCTAGCGTCATGGCTAACATCACAGTCATGTCGGTCTGCCAGCTGCTCTTTGAATTATTTGAAGGTGCAGGTTGTCTGCCTTACATCACCCCATGTTTATTGACGGTTCTGTTGCAGTGATCGTAAGAACAGAGTGCTGTCCAGAAGGATTGGATCTGTGATCTTGTTTCTCAGTGAGAGCTGCACCATGACTCATGCTGTGTCATGCCCCACTCCCACAGTGTGGGAGAGGAGTGCAGTGTTATTGCAGTACCAGTGAACTGCACTACATTTCATCAGGAACATCGCTGAAGGATGTTTAGCTTCACCACACAGAACAAGACAAGGCTGTACGACATCGTGGGGAGGACACAGAACATTACCTTTTCTCTTTTTGTTTTTTATAAAAGGAATCCATTGTTGTAACTTTTAGATTGATCTTCTTCTTCCTCCTGAAGTAGACATCTTTACTGACTCTCGTAGGACCTGGGTCCATATCGTGTCTTTTTCTGGCAGAAAAGCGTCCACAGCGTTTCATCGAAACCATATCTAGTCCACATATCACCACTCTAACCACCGTTGTATGACAGTATCATCCCTTGGCCATTCATCATCTATCATTAAAAGCACAACACTCACCAGCAACGATCTGTGTCTGCTCCTACAAATGGTCTTTTTGGTCTTTGATATGATATGACATGATGACATAAAGCCCAGGACAGACAGACAGGACCAAAAACAAGCTTTTTTTTTCATTTAATACTCTATTCTCAATATATAGAAAAGTCCCACATGTCATGGTGTAGTCTCTTAACTGAGTCAATCAAACATCCTTGGGTCTGCTCGTAGAGATCCAGATAAATTATTCCTAACTGCTTTCAACGTGAGGCTTTGTGCAGTTTTCATCAGAATATTGAAGCGTGGATTCATGATTGATTCTACATTTTACAGTCTTCACTATGGCTGCTTGCGTCAGCAGTGTGTAAAGGGTATCTTTGGGACTCTCGTGCGGCTCATAAGTGCAACATTTTATTTCCTTTGTCTTCCATACAATGTATTTAGTATTTTTTACTAACCATGTTTGTTTCCAGAGGCTTGTCTTGTCTCTTCCAGCTGTTTCCAAATAATGAAGGCTGCCTTTGTACTTCCAGTGTTACCAGACAACGCATACCTATTTGAAAAGTATCAGTTACATGCTTCACAGTACTGTGATCAGACTCATGCTCATGAACCAGGGCAGAGGGGTTTGTGCAGTTTACATGCTGGACACTAGAGGACAGCATCCAAAGATACAGTGCAGTGGAGCGTCTGCAGTGTTCACTGCTCACACTGTCTTTCATGAACCCTTTGATTCCACATTCTGGAAATTTGCATACATTTTATAGTCTTAATAGTCTAATAGAACTACACGTGTGCACAGTTATATGTTAAGCTGAGTCAGAGGACAGAGCCTATGTTCAGACTGCAGAAAAAAAGCAACAGAAAATGAAACAAGGTTATAAATGACATGTTGCATTGCAAATTCAAACCACACAAGGAAAGCATTAATATTTTTAATAAAGCATCAGGTCAGAAGGTTCCTTGTACAATTTACAGCATTAGTTCTCTGAGAACTAAAATATCCTGTATTGAATCTTTATTAAATTGCGATCCTGTGAATCGGAATCGTATCGATTCAGGGAAACAGTATCAATACCCAGCCGTAAGTTCAACCTGTGGTTAGTATTCAGGCTGCCAACCTGCAAGCGAGTAACCAGGCAAGTTTTCCAAACACAAACCAGTGAACACAGAAAAAGCAGTCAATGAATAGTGAGGGGGCAGTCGTATCCTTCCCTTGTCGAGCTGCTGTTTTCTTTTCTCTGAGCAGAGAACATGAATTAGTGGCTCAGCCGGGGCGGAGAGTCTATAGCCGGGTGATGTGTGGGACGACCGGTTGGCACCGCAGTCCGTCACTGCAGCCAAAGTGAGACCGGCAAACCGAGAGACAAAGAGAGTGAGGCTCTCTCTCTCTCTCTCTCTCTCTGAGAGACACCATCCGCTGGTTAGGGATGAGAACACAGTGGGATGTTATTGAAGCAGAGAGAGACTCCTACATTGTGCCCATCAATGAGAACAATCAGAGCCAACTTGTTCAGCGTGCTGTAGAAAAACATCCTGGAATAAATCACCAGAGTTTTAGAGTTGTCATCTGTGTTGTGCTTTGGTGATCTCTTTCGAGCTGAGCTGAGAGTTGATGTAGGTTCCCAGAGGTGACGTGTCAAACACTTTCCTTGACCTTCTGTAGGTGACTCTCCTCTCTCTCACTTTTTCATGGTGGCTGTCAGTGGAACTGCAAGGTTTTCTGCTTCTCACTCCAAACAAGCCGCTGTTTATGCATGCTCATGATTTATTTAGGCCGATGTGATGTATGAGTTACACTCTCATGGCTGCACATGCAGCTGTATAGTATTATGATTTTCAGGCTTTATAAACCAGATCGCCTGCTCCGTTTAAAAAGTCCTTATAAGTAATATTTAACAAAATCAACATCATCATTTTGTATGTATTGTAAAAAAAGAAACGCCTTCAGTGAATGTGCTACTTCCTGGAACTCATTACAGATGAATAACCACATCATCATCAGAACCTCACGTTTGGGTCATAACTCACTGGTTGAGAAACACCACACTGAGTTGGGCGGCTCAAAGTTGATTATTCAAGTGAAAGACTTTTCACAATCCTGACGTGAAGGATTTATCGATGCACATTTTGCAACTTGCAGTTTCATGCTGGTGAAATCCTCCTAATTCTTTCTGAAAGCTGAGTAAACAAAAGCTCCCACCTGTATGAGAAAGTGATAACACACACATGTGCTCAGGCTGAGAAGATATCTGCAGCATGTTGTTGCCTTTAGTGAGAGTGTAGCCGCATTAATGTTCTGGCTCCACTGACTTTAATGGTGCATATTGTCAAACACTGTTAATAGAACAGAGAGTTGTGAGACGGTACTCGAGCTGCGTGGCTCACACACATAACTACACACTAAAAGAACACGCATGACATTTGCATGAGATGCTGTCACACTTACTTCCATTGGCATTTGTTAATGCACGAGTCATTTTGTAAAATTCATGCACCAACTGTGAAGGACTTGGTGCATTATAAGCCTTTTTAATGGCACAAATTGTTACATGCCATGATGGTAGAATGAAGGCTGTGCTTCAGTCTCAGGGTCCTGGTGTTGTACGTGACGGCTCACTGTCACAGTGTGGAGGCTTGTTGACATATATACTGTATATAAATGGACACGTCATCAACATTTTCCACCATCGGTGTAATTGTAATTTTCTATCAAAGGTTAAGCATTGCATTGTGGGGTATTTAGGAAGTAGTGTAACTGTAGTGCAGCGTGTCTACTTCTCACTTGATTTATTCCCTCAGTAAACATTGTAAACATGAGTTTATGGTCTCAATCTCTAGTTTCAAGTCTTCTTCAACACAGCATGATGTTCATTTAGAAAATGATGGTCCATTTAGAGTCAAACAGACCATAAAGCAGGGGATGCTTTAGGGCGGGGCTACACGGTGATTGACAGGTCGCTACGAGAGCCATATATGATCAAATAAGGTCACTTCCCTTCACTGGTTGCAAAAAGCCAAGATGACGGAACTTCGAGGCTTCAAAACGTCAGTCCACAAACCAATGGGTGACATCACCACGACTACGTCCACTTCTTATATACAGTCTGTGGTCCTAGATAGATATGTTGATTTTAAAGCAGCAGTAAAAAAGCAATTCATAAAACAAATCTTCAATCTTATTTGGCTTACCTATCAACAATCATGCCTCACCAGGCAACTGAAGTTCTGGTACTGTTGATAAGGAAATACTCTTTGAGTGATTCAATTTCCTGTGAACTTTTCCTTTCGGAGAGAAGTTCTTCCAAGCACCACATCTCTATTGTAGCTGCAGTTTCTCTTGGCACCCTGACCTGCTGTTGTCACTGCTTCATCTGAGAGGGTCTGTGAGCTCTTTCAATGCAATAGTAGATCTTTACTGTGGACCTTACACTCACACTCCTTGAAGTACAGCTTCTAAAATAATTGGAATCTCTTCATACTGTATCTCACAGTGTAAATGGCTGGAATCTGATTCATCTTGAGTTTCCCACACCTAAAGCCGAGCTGGGCAGATAAAGTTGATAGATATTATCAGATTTAATAGTTTACGTTTTGGCTGATGAGCAGTACTACATATACGAGACTTCTGCCGAAGTATACTGAAATGTCACATCACATAATACTTAATAATTATATTACGTGATGTTTTATACTGCGACATTTCAGTATACTTCGGCACAAGTCTTGGCTTTTGGGCAAGACATTGCACGGATGTTTTTTCTGAATTAAAAGTTCTGTCTTCAGCTTTAGTGTCCTTTGCTGTGATTGTAAACTTCACACACATTCCGAGTTGTTTGTCTTTGAGCTCTGTGATCCAGCACTGACCCAGTGTTTAGCTCTGTACCAAAGGAGGTGTGGTCCTCTGGCACTAAAACGTGAAAATCTGCCGAAGTGTTTTTTTTTTTTTTTAAAGCTGTGAATAGTTCAGGATCCACTTGGTGTGCCTTGCCCTAGTTTCTCCAGCAGCAGGAACTCAAATAACCCCACGCAGCTCCGTCATTTGTTTTTTCATCGAGGTAGCCATGTGTGTCTCTATCTGAGGTGGAGTGGGCCCGTGCAGTGTGTGTGCGTGTGTGTGTGTGTGTGTGTGTTTGTGTGTTTGTGGGATCTGCTGGTCTGCTTCAGACTGGTATCGCTATCTTTGTGGTGAGCGTCCGCCTCTGTGCCTTTAAGAGGAGGGTCTGATAAGTATGTGTGCGTGTGTGTGGGTATTTCTCAAGCTGAGGAGGGGAGTGGTGGTGGTCTGGAATGAAACCTACAGCTTCAGAGGGAAAACTGTGACTGTGTGTGGGTGAGGAAGAGGGTGGGGACAGACAGATAGGTGGACAAACAGCCGGGAGGGCTTTCAGCAGCACTGCAGGAGGACAGAGAGGGTGGACAGTTTGAAGAGAGGTGCCCTAACTCCACACTCGGCATCAGCCATGTCCATGCCCATGTTTGAGCCCGGTCAGCGGCTGTCAGAGGAGCAGGACTATGTGCAGGCCTATGAGACCGTCAGGGAAAAGTATAAAGGTAACAGCACCCCCCCCCTTCTTCTCTTCTTCAGTGGTGTTCACTGTACATAACTCAAATGACAGTATGTGTGAACGGGAGGTTTGGTGTGATAATAGTTGACTGATTTACCGGCATTAATTGTTTAAGAAAACTTTATGTGGGACGTAGAAACAGGAAGTATAACATTTCTATTGTAGACATTGAATATTGTCTGACACGTTTGCAAGGAGCTGCTGGACAAAGTTCGGTATCAAATCTTTATTATAATAGTTTCAAACTGGTGGAAGTGACACAGTGTCACTACAGTGGTTTCCTCTGTGGTGATGATTTTTGAGAGCTGAAAGGAAAGATGTCTCTCTGAGGTGCAGGAGGCTGTGCTGTGGCTTTCAGGTTCAGCAATCACACGTCAATAAAACACAAGCCTGTGTCCTCCTCTCTGAGCTGGCAGCCTCCTTTGCATGCTTGCTGGGGAATCACTGTGGACCGAGCACAGAGAGGGGAGACATTTGGCCTTTGGTTGCCTGGCACAGGTCCAACAGAGCAACATGAGTGATGGGAGCTACCAGCCAACGAGACGGCTCATCAGAAGGACGTTCAAATGACTATGTCTGGG
The DNA here is from genome assembly GCF_004355925.1 of Anarrhichthys ocellatus. Classification (NCBI taxonomy): domain Eukaryota; kingdom Metazoa; phylum Chordata; class Actinopteri; order Perciformes; family Anarhichadidae; genus Anarrhichthys; species Anarrhichthys ocellatus. The sequence goes on from NW_022280114.1 coordinate 569,084, forward strand.
TAAACACACCGCCATGACTCGATAGTGTTCATCATTTCAGGAAGCCCGATCAACCTCAAGATGCTCCCTGCAGATCATCTGCTTACTTTATTCATGAGTCTGACGCAGTTTTTTTATACACTGCTCTGCTGGTTTACTTATGCACCAAATAGATGAATGTAAAATCTGCCAAAGGAAAGCTGGAATAGATGAACTGTTGAAATGCTTCTGCTGCAGCCCTGATCAATGCTGACCGATGCTCAAGCACCCTTCCTTCATGACCATGTAGCACCCAAAGAAGAGCCTCATGTGATGTACCATGATGGTACGGCATATTACTACATATGAAAAGCTGTATTTACTTCATTATTTCTTTCCAATCCAGACTGTCGCTTTTACAATGAAAGCCACAGACCTCTTGCCTATATGTGTCACTCTCAAGCTCAATGTGCAATTAGAGACAGGTGAATTACAGCAACATCTGGACTTGATGTGGGCTAGGACACAGGCTGACAGGAACAGCTGTGCTCTCTTATTCCACTTGCCATCCATACTGTATATACAGTCGGGCACAAGTGACGGAGCAGCTCTCTTTCTGTGGAGCCGGCAGTAATTTGTACTGTGGAGGTCTTCTAAGGTTCTCTGTGTGTAGCGATATCAAAGCAAGGCATTGTTGCCGAGAGGCAGCATGGATTTTCAGCTAAATCTCTGGTTAAAAATAGGTGAGAAACAAAAGCAGAAATTATGACTGTGGGCATAATTTCCACCCCACGTACAACAGAATCAAAAGGGCAAATGGGCCTCATCTGTGTGTGTATGCTGGGAACGGCATCGGTCCATCCAGTCTCAACGGTCTAGTCCTTTTCTTCCCATGCGGTTGCCTACTGTGTGTGTCACTGTGGGCAGAGTTCCTGCTGTGTCGCTCTGGCACCAGTCTGCTGCTCCACGACCCCCCCCCCCCCCCCCCCCCCCCTCCCGTCAACTTCCTGTTACTCGCTCCTGTTTTTGGCTTGATGCTATTTGTTTTAGATAATTGTACATCCAGAGCTAGTGGAAAAGTCTGGACACATCTCTGTGTGAAAGGAGGGAGGTGTTGTTTAAAGAGAGGGAAAGTTGTTTCATCAACTGTTCCTCGTGGTGTGAAGCTGATCTGGTTTTTGAGCTAAAAGTGGGTTGACTGTTTTGGGGTTTGTGATGAGATGACAGCTCCTTTCTCCCAAGCCACTGCTTGAATCTGTGTGTGTGAACTGAATGACTCAAGTAAGGGCCACTTAATGCTGTGTTCATGTCATGTCAGAAGAAGCAGGGAAACGTGTTTTTTTTATTTGTTGAGAGACACATTTCCAAATGTAGTTTCATTCATGAGTCATAAATAACCTGCAACTGATATTACTAATGTATTGAAAGCAGGTGTAATTATTAGCATGACTGGATAATAGGGGTGCAACGGATCATAAGACTCACGGTTCTGATCGTATCACGGTTGTGAGTCAGGGATCGGATCAGAGGAGAGTGAGCCTATACATATAACTTTTAGAGATGTCCCGATCACGTTTTTTTTGCTGCCGATACCAATTGCTGATCATTGAGGATCCGTGTTTTTGTTTTGTTACAGCAGCTAGTCTACAAAGCTCCAGAGTATTGTTTTTTTCACCACCGTCCCAAAAATATTTTAAGTGTAACTCATCAAAAGTTCTAGATGTTATCCTTTTTCCTTTGTTATAATCATTTATAGTGGTTATTTGCATAAAAACAAACAATTCATGCAATTAGGAAATATAAGACAGTGTTTTGGTTGAGACATTTTGTCATTAGTAGTTTTAATGATGTATTATAAGCTGCTTAGAGCTAGTATTAGAAAGTTAAGCAGCTCATAATTCATCTTTAATATCTATTTAATATTTTGGCGAATCTCCTTCAAACAACTGAATTCAATCATGTTTCTCTCCAAAGCTATTACACTTCATTGTACGTTAACTTTTACAAGATAACATTTGAACACATCATGATAAGGTTAATATACCTTCGCCAAATTGTCATTTTCATTGAACAGAGCCTGAACGCACCATAATGTAACTGAATGCAACCTCCATACGTTAGCCGTTAGCGGTGCTGCTAGCGCTACTAGCTCTTCAACACACATTTGTTGTTCACAATGTAGCATTATCAGGGATCGGCACCAAGAGAGCTTTAATGGCAATCTGCTAGTCGCATATTTCTACTGAATATCTGTCGATAGCGATCAACTGATGTTGATGCTGGTTCAAACTTCATAAGAGTGATGAGAGATATCGGATCCTAAAATAATATGCCTCATGTACAACTTGTATTTACCGCTGGGAGGTTGAATGTGAATGTTTTTTCCAAAATGAAATGACTTTATCTCACATTAATCAAGTTGGTATTCTTGTCTTGGGAGGTCTATTTGCATAAGCTATTGCAACAGGTGAAATTCCCTTGGGAATGATGGCGTGGTTGAGTGGAGCTCTGGTTTATAATAGTAGCTGAACAGATCTATTAGTGTACAACAAGCAGCTCTGCTTTAAATACTCACAACAAATATATACCAGCAGTTTATTCCGTCAGTCTTCAAGCTATTCTGGTTGAAAGACCGACTTAGACCACTTTTGACATTTAGCTCAGTGAGATGTTGCTTCAAAAGGCTGCAATAACTAAATAATAAAAGTCTTTCCCTCTACAAATGTTAGTAGTATTGCAACATCAAAGTATTTTGTGTGCAATCAATGTCTTTGGAATACAAGTCACATATTGCAAATGTTGGATATCTCCTTTTAGAACGAGGTTTTGCCATTAAAGCGGTTTGGCTGCATTGTTCATCCTCCCAATGAAGTACTTAGAAAGTCTAAAATACTGAGGCAGGAACATTGCAGGATGGAAGGATTTAAATACAGTAGATATACCAACACTAACGCCATGACCCCGCCTCAGACTCAGGTGACCTCTTAGCCTCAATTATGCATTCTTTCAAGTTCAGTTGGTGGTTTTGCTGCCAAATATCCAAGAATTATTTTCAAAGTAACAGACTTTTTCCTCAAACTTTTAATTTTTAAGATGAATAAAGTTCAAAGATCATCATTGTAAACTTAAAAACTAAAGAGAAAAGGCTCAACATTAACAGTTGCTCGCTTGCACAGGGCAAGTACCCTCTGTGTTCGGGCAAGTGGAATGTCTAATCCAGGTTTCCGATCAGACAAGTGAAAAATATGTGATTGGGAGATCGCCATCAGTGCTTTCTACTTGCCGATTTTAACATGCCCGATTTTTGGTTTTAGACAAGTAGCCACTTACCCAAAGGCAAGTAGCTGAAAAAGCTTAATTTCAAGCCCTGAGGTGGCGAATACTCTTTTGTAATAAACTGAAATAAATATAAAATCTCCAAAACTAAATGGCGCAGATAAGAGGGTAATTATTTAAGGCAGAAAGACACTCATGAAGACACAGAAGACCAGTCCTAGCGTAGCATCAAGCTAATCTAGCCGGCTCCTTAGACTCTCATGCAATGGTTTCAGATTTTCCTCATGTTCGGACTGCTATAGTGGATTTGATAGCTAGTCATGCTAGTCATAGCTAGTCATGGTGCTCGTTACCCGGAGAGGTTCGAAAGAGAAATACGTTTCTTAAATGTTATGTTTCTAAGTAAAAGCCCGTGGAGCTAACATTAGCAGAGTATAGCACATCAACACTTCTATGCTACGCTAGCTGCTGAACGTATAGTGGTACTGGATGTGTACACATGCTGAACGATAGCGGTCAGTGTCACACTCACTGACTAACACGTTCTACTTCAGCAGGAAATGTTGGGTTTGCAATAGCAGTAACTTAATACAGCATTTCTTCCAGGCATGTCGCCACAGACATCCAGTCCGTAATACTGCAAACATTTAAATATTGTAATACTTATATCAGTTATCCATACGCTCAATCACCATTGTGTTACCCCATTCGCCATTTGAAGTTCCAGCTAAACTGTGTTTCACAAGACGATGACAATAGTCTTTGTCTTGTGTTCACTCTGTAGAGTGGAGGTCGGCGTGTGATTAAATCCAACCCGCAAGGTGGATTTTAAATGTATTCAGTGTCCCACTCCCCCTTCTCAAACACTCTCAAATAGGCCTGCAGATACAACAGACCTGTGCGTGTGTGCGTGCGTGTGAGAGAGAGAATACCAGCAGGGTTCACTTCTAAAAGGGCTGTGATAAGTTTATCTTGTGAATCACTGTTGAGCCGGAGCGTCCACAGAGGAGCCCCCTCCACACTTCACTTTCAGTACTTGCCTCAGATCAGTTTCATGTAACTTGATCTCAAATTCAAAAATAGCACTAGTCCTCAAGTTATGCACGCATGTTGTGCACACAGAAAACGACTCGTATGCATCGATGCTTAATCAAAACACATAACTTTAGCCAGTAAGCTTTTTACGATGTAAAAGTTCCGATTTTAGTTTGAAAACATTCCACATGGAGGCTGGAGGAGGTTTTGGGATTTGGAGGAAATATTGTGTGTTGTAATGAAATCAGGGCTGGGAGGCTATGTTACGTTTCCAACAGTAATATATATATATATATATATATTAGAAAGCTATCGGACAAAGAATACAAATATTTATGTAAATGTTCTCATCTGTGCGTTTCCAGCAACTGGTTTGAAGCGCATAAACTACAGCGTAGATTGGTTAGAAGTTGGCGCTATAGGCTACACATGGCTGTACTCCGCCAGGAAACAGAGTCATATTGTCCACGCATCGTGCTGTCCTAAGACGAAGACGATATAAATATGTTCCCGAAAAGACGCAGACAGCAAAAACAGCTGATCAGTCATGTGAGTTAAATGTCAGAAGTTATTGTTCAAAGGCGTTTCCATATCCCATTTAGAGCATCAAAGACTACAATTATTATTTTCTTTTTGCGCAGTTGAGGAAGTTTTATCAAATCTTACCGTTTCCACACAGCTTTTCTAAGGCGATATCTCAGAATATGCAAAAAAATATGTCTATATATATAGATATTGAATGTCAGTGAACAGCACAACCTTTCATTAGTTCATTATCACTGTACATAATGTCAACATTGAACCCTTTTAGCTGTATGTGTGTTTTGTGTAAGGGTCATCCATGTTGAAATAAAGCATCTTAGTCTGTCATTAAACAAATAGTTCAAAATGTAAGAAAATATGAATTATTGGCTTCCTTACTGAGAGCTATATGAGAAACACAGTGGCATTCACTCTATCCATGTCCGTACAGTAAATATTACTGGAGCCAGGAGACGGTGAGCTTCTTAAAGTTACAAAGCAGCACCTCTAAAGCTCTTTAATCAACACATTATAACCTGAGGTGAATTGTTCAATATAGATCATAGAGCAGGGTATGATTTAGGGCGGGGCTACATCGTGATTGACAGGTCGCTACCAGAGATGTATATGGCATCTCTCTCACAGCGTCACTCCTACGCAGTCCAAATATGGTCACTTCTGTTCACTGGTTACAAAAAACCCAGATGGCGACGGCCAAAATGCTGAACTGTATTGTTTTATACAGTCTATGGTCTGAACTCAGTAATCTGAACGTGTTTGGTTCACTGTGTAAACTCTTGTTTCAATGGACTGTTTGTCTTCAACCCTGAAAGAGGCTCCTAAAGTGAAATGACTCCTTATTTTAATGGAAAATATTCCTGTGTCTGCTGTCGGCTTGTTGTGAGCTGTCAATCATCTTCAGACATAATCTCATCAGCATCAACACGCGCAACAAGAAACAGTGAATGACCGTTTTAAACCAATCAGACAAATGAGTCGGACTGTAGCTGTTGGACGATTATGTGGAAATTGTCATTTTAGGATTTTTAAGCAGCGGTATTCAATGTCATCCAGCGGTTCTTCAGTCTCTCTGCGCTGCAGTTGGACAGCAGGCTGTGTGCGTGGTTGGTCCAGAGGAAAGTTTCAGTCATGGAATTTAGATTTAGTCTGCGTGCATGAACCGAGACGTTAACGGAGTGTTATTTCAGAGAGAGAGCTTGACCCCCGAGGGTGTCTCTGTGTCTTCTTCTGTCTGTCAGAATGATCGCCATAGTGACAAAGACAAACAGCATTCATCTAGCTGGACCTCAGTGTGTTTGTTTGTTATGTCTGGGGGACTTTTCTTAACCGACAGAGAAGCACGCTATTCTTTCATGAAAGTCACTAAAATGTCCGGGTCACTTGTGTGTACCTTTCGGGCCTCTGGGTGTGGTGACCTCCATTGACAGAGGACACACTCGTATATTATCTCCACATATGTTCGCACCTTCACTCGATCCCACAGTTCCGTGCCAACAGGACGGCTCAGTGTGCCGTAGATTACCCGGAAATCCTCTCACCTGTCTGCTACTTCACATGAGTTTGTGAGATGACCTGTTTGGTCTCTGTTTGTTCACATGTGCAGCTGAAACATATTGTGTGTCGAGCACATGATGTGTTAGCTTGTGTATGTGGAGTAATTGAACACGACTATCCGATTAGTGAAAACATTGTATCTCCACACATTGAATCTTATATTCTGTTTTTAGGTTGACTTTGTAGCATCTGCCCTGGGACCACAGAGGAAAAATAGCCTCTTGGCTAACATTTACAGGAATGTCTTATTAATGTGCACTGTTCCTACCAAATACACCAATAAATAAACACATTTTGCTTTCCTTAAACCAAGAAAAACTGCTTTGTTTTCATATTTTTTGCTAGTTTTACTATGTATTAACCAATTAATTAATTTTTTTAAGATTAATAGGTTTGTAGTTTAGTAACAAACAAGTTCCCAGAGCCACAGAGAGCTACTTCAAACTGCTGGTTCCAACCAACCAATGAAGACTCAAATTAAAACAGCAAATCCTCACATTGGAGCTAATGTGACCAGACATGTTTGTGACTTGTTTCTTGTTTACTGACATGAACAATTAATGCGTCATCTGCACATTTTCTCAGTCGACTTATTTATCAACCTATTTTTTTTCAGTACTCTCATGATTGTAAGGAACGGCTGAATATTAATTTCTTGGTCAACTAGACGATCAAGATAAAGAACCACATGGACGCAAAACGATGTAGGAATACTTTTGTTCAGAGCCGATTCATACGCAAAGAGCAACTATGTACTGTGAAATTCTCCTAAATGGAAGCTAATGACCATGAAAATAATGTGAAAAGAAACAAAGGCCACAGTGAATACTGGATTCTGATTGGTAAGAGGTCCGATAGACATTTTAAACATTACGCCATGGCCACCAAACCCGCCTAAAAAAGGTGTTATCGTGCCAAATGTAGAAAGCTTTTACATCGGAGAAGATAAAATGCCGTGACAGCTGTGAGTTTTGAAGCAGCACTGCTCCTACAGAAAGAGCAGGTTGCAGCACAGGCTCCACTGGTCGTGCCACTTTATCTGGCAGTATTAGATCAGTCCACATTCTTTCACGGAGTCAGAATCCCCTTTGATGATTAATGACATCGGGAAGTAATTAGTTTCTTTACTCTCTGCTTTCTTCTGTGGAACAGTTTAGTGCACAGAAAGGTTGAACCAGCGTACAGTGAACTGAGCCCAGAGGGGACGAGGCAGAGCGGCTGTAACTGAGATGGGATTTGTGTTAGAGCAGAGGATCAGTGTTCTCTCAATAACAGTCAATAACAGCTGACGTTGATCACCTAACTAACCAGAATGCAAAATATTCACTGTAACAAGAGATTTTTACTCTAAAACTGAATCAGAAAAGCTTTCGACCACATCTCATGGTCTTCATTATCCCCTAAGATGTGGTTGAATCCATGTTTTTCTTTTATCATTTTGCAGCTTTTTTGAAATCTATACAATTGAATAAAAGAGGTCTGTTGCAGAAATGTTAAGCTAGTCATTTTTCAATAAACCTAGACCTATGAAAATACAGCTAAAATGTGACAAATATAACTGTCCTCATTTTGTAAAATTGCGAGCAGTCAAAGCGAGCAACTTTGTAGATGTTTGACTGGTTAACATGTGGCATTTGTCATAATTCTAGACCTGTAATGATCAAAATCACTTGATGACAAAAACACACAATCAGGTGTTTGATTCTCTTCCTGCTTCCTGCACATCTGCTTTAACGGTTGCTATCTGTTACTTTTAATGTCAAAAGTAAAAAGAAAGAAGAAGAATCAATGAAGTTTATTTGACAGTGTGAAGTCACTGTTTACTTTCCCACAGTGTTCTGAGAGACGGATGCCGTCTGGTACGATATTGACCGACAGCAGTGACACTGTGAAAGGATGTCTTTCTAATCTGCCTGTGGGGATGATGTCACCGGCGGATAAATGTGTCTGGTCGACTTCTGTTTCCAGGAGACAGTCAAACACAAACTGTCATTTCATCCCGCCTGAGTGCTCTGTGTGGTGGAGCTATGAAAGATTGTGAGTGGATGCAAAAATAAACTGAAGTACCATTCCAACTAAAGATTTGTGCTCTGTAGCATTGTATCCCCACATGAAGAGTGGCGCTGGATTGAGTCCTAAAACCCAACAATGAGTCAGCATTTTCGCACTTCTGGTTCCCTCGTCTCAAAGTCGATGGGTTTTTGGTAAGATGCCTATAAATAAGTAAGTAAAAACAGTAAATACCCCTTTTACTAGCGCTCCTGTGACTGTGGTGTAGTGCGTTCATAACCTAGCGTTAGCTTTTTACTTCTGCCGATTGCATTCACTCTTCAACAATCATGGAATCGGTGTTCATTTGTGAAGATTATCTTGCTGAACAAAAAGTGTAAGTATCATAAAAGTATATTTTCTACAATAATCAAAAATCCAGTGGAAAAATCCCATTGGCTCTTTCCCATCGGAACCAATGCGATGCTAACTTCCTGGTTAGCCCACAAAAATATGTCATCCCTGCAGCACTCTGTGTGCATTTTTGGTATTGATTAATTACTTCAATACCACCATGCAATAGTGAAACATCAATCTGTCTTTTACGAAGTGCCACCTTCAGAAGAGTGTCACCATGTGTCGACTGTTCATCCTTCAGCCTAACCCGTGTACAGTGTGATGGTCCTGGGCTGTGGTACAATGGTGCTAACACCCTGGTTCTGGCATGCTGCAGTAAGCCAGACTAATGCCAGGAATGTCAGCAGTCAAGGCTGACATTCCAGCTGGCTGGCAAGTTCTCCTTCAGCAGGGTGCCTGAGTTTGACAAAGCACTGCTGCCTTTTCCACGAGTCCACGCCCAGCTACCGCTGAAAACGTGGGAAGGTTATTTACCAGTGGGTCTGCAGCAGTGATTCAACAATAACCACATTTACACTGATTGTGTCTCACCTTTCCATCCAATTCTCAAGGCCGAGAAAGAACGAGCTCGTAGGTGTGAATCATGTCACCGACTTCTTGAGATACAATTGTAGTCATAATGCTGATATTCAAAATATCACCGTGTCATTTGAAAACACTGCAACTTGTTTTTACTTCAATCAGAGGATTAAAAGGCTCACCATGAGCTGAGAAAATGCTCCGGTCTGCAGGTTTATATGTCACAAGTTCATGCTGGTCAAAGTAAAAACAAGTCGACAGAAATTCAATTAAAATCGTATCATACCCAGAAACACTTTGCAGATAAATTTCCTGGCCCTTTAAAAAAATAGTTAGTAATCCTCATCTTCTTCATTCGCATCTTTAAGGTCATAGTTATCGGCAGCAGCAGCAGCCGCACAGAATGGATCCGTTGTTCTTTGGTAATGAATTGTTCCTCCAGGTGGCCCTAGAACAGCCTCTAGTGGATCTCCGTCAGTGCTACACAAAAGGCAGAAAGACGGCCTGAATGTGTCTCTTTCACATTTGTAGATCTGAAGGATAGCGGGCCTCACAATCCATTTTTCATCTTGGCACATTCTGTGAATTCCTCCCGTGTTGGTGTCTTCCTGTTAAGAGCTCTTTCATTCTTCTGTCTGAACGTGGCTTAAAGAACACACACACACACCATGTTACTCTCTCGTTGCTCTCTTGTGTTCACGCCTTGTAGTTAATATCAGCCTCCCAGCATCAGGAAGTTGACAGCGATGGTGTCTCCCACTAAGTGACAGAACTACAGAAGGGTCAACAAAGTTTGTTTACGCTGAGTTTACGAACTGCTACAAATACGTTACATACAAGACATGCTATAAGGCTACATAGGCTAGCTGTAGGGGTCATAATATAACAGGTATTATAACATGTGTATCCATATCAAATGTTTGGTCCTGATTGGCTGTCTGGTTAGTTAGTGCCATGGATGGATACAGCGTCGGAGGCGGGGCCTCGGTCAGTCATATCAAAGTTGCTCAGTGGTGGCACACAGAGCAGGCGCACTAGAGTTTCCTTTAACTCCGCCTCCCAACCGCTCCGGCTCGCTCACATAAATGACAGTTCATTAAGCCTCTGGAAGGAACTTTGAATTTGGCTATTCATGCATAAGGACATAATGAATCAAATGAGGGCTATTTAAGTGTTTGTATTAGGAAGTTGATTTACCATTTTGTCCACTATGTCAAATTGTCCTCGAAGCCCGGCGCTCTTCCTGTATCCAGTTCTCTTGTATACGTCCATGGTTATCTCTGGTCAACACTAACTAGTGTAAAATGTATATTAAAATAGCAGTAACTGTAGCAACAAATCGTCAAAGCTTCATGCAACATGCTCCATGCTCAAGTCACCATTCAAACTCATTATGATCTAATTTTTTTTAAATGGATGCATGTAAATGCAATAATATAGGAACCTTCTTTTGCACTGCAGACCGTGGACCGGGAGTCGGGTTAACTGAGGAGCGTAATTGTTCTCCACACTTCATCAGACAGAGAAAAGAGAGCCCACGGGGGCGGGACTGGGCGAGCATAACAACAGAAGCACCATTTAATTTGCTCTGTATTTAAGTGTGGTTACTTTCTAAAAATCACTTCCGACTCACTGAAATAACAGATTCAAGAAGTGCACACGCTCACCACAGAGTGTCCTGGTCCAGCTCCAGCTTCTCACGGCTGAGCTCCGGGGGGGGAGGGGGAGCCACACCCCAGAGAGAGGTGGGGTGGGGTGGGGGTGTATCAGGTCCTCCGCCTCTGATTAAGAGGGGCATGAGACTTTTGGCTGTGTTTCAGACTGAGTTTTAACACCGTAGTACTGAACAGCTGCACGGAAACAGAAACGTCTGGTCAGCCGGGGGTGTGGACTCAGGTGGCTTCCCATGACACACTGTGACATTTAGCAAAGAAACTTGACTTTCTCCATTTTCTAATGGCAGTCATCATGTGGTATTAAGCAACAACTTTAATTCTTGAAACCGATTTTAACAGTGATATAAAAAAACAAGTATTCATTATATTATGTATCATTTAGACGGCATGAATATCTGTGTTCTGACCGAATCTGTTCTCCTTTTAATAATGTATAGACTGAGGTAAACATGCATCTGTGAAATACTAGTTTGTCCCTTTAAGTGGCAAAAGTGAACCTCAACATTTCACAGCGTGCACCACCTTTTCCTATATTAAAGGTGCAATGTGTAAGAACTGGCCACATGCTCTCTACAAACAGAGGGCAACATTTCACTTCCACCACTGGTCCAACACAATTGCATGGCTGGAAAAAAATGGTGGAAGAGTTGGATGATGATGAGGAGCTCCTGTGCCCGGCGCGTAGTCATATTTTTCAGGGTGTGCTAGGCGTCTCTGCAGCTCTCAACCACCCATTTGGCTCTGCGGGATCTTCTCTGCAGAAGTACACGTTAGTATACGTTAGGCATTAGTATGTTCAGCTGTTGTGCCCCATATCCAGGTATTATTGATCTAGAGAAACAGAGCCTTCTTACTGCAGACATTTTGTTTTTTCAAACAGGTGTAGCTAATAACATTAAAGATGGCTGCATTCCATTTAGGTGTGCCAGCTCCAAGGCTCACTGCCATGGCTTACGGCCACACCTAAATGGAGCGCGTCCATCAGCACTGTTATCAGTTACTGTTGTGCCGTCTCTGCTATAACAAGTCAGAATGTCTGCTGTGAGAAAGGCTGGCAAAAGAGTCACATCTGCAGGCATTCTAGGTTGTTTACCGCTCCTGAAGAGGTCCACCTTTAAAATGCATTAAGGACAGAGGAGAAAAGCACAGCTTCTGGGTTGAATATAAAAAATGTAACCGCACGGGTCGTCTTTCAATCAGAAGATCGGCAGATCGATCCCCGGCTCTTACAGTCCACGTCGATGCGTCCTTGTGACTTGACCCCGAATCGCTCCTGAAGGCTCTGCCATCGGCGTATGAATGGGTGTGAATGTGAATTAGTGTAGTCCTTATGGGCCCTTGCATGGTAGCCCCCTGCATCAGTGTACCAATGTGTGTGGATGGGCGAATGGTCAGAAGGCTAGAAACGCGCTATACAATGCAGGTCCATTTACTTGCGACCGCTTTCGGCTCACCATTGCCCTGACTCAGTGTGTGAAAGCACCTCTGGGCGTCGGTGCTCCTCCATAATACCAACGTAATTCGGCCGGTATACCTTTTTTAAAGTACCGAGTTCAGACTGCCGGTCTCAGGAGTAAGGATTTGAGAAAGTTCTGCCCGAGAGCCTTGATTTGCAGGAATAAAAAGTCCTCTGTGAGACAAAGTGAAATATCTGATTAAACAGAATGTCACTCTGTGACAAGGAAGAGACTGCATGCTTTGTCTAATTGTGTTGTTGTCCTGTTTGGGCAATAAAAAGCAGCATTTGGATAATAGAATAGAGTGAATCTATCTCAAACTTAATATTGACATCTGAGGGTCTGTTCTCATCATTGAAGGGTTAATCCTCTCAGTCACTGTACCTCTATATTTATTCCCTCACTGTCTCTTATAACTGGCTGAAACTGGTTCTGTGTCGACAAGCATTCATTGATTGTATATAGATTGTAAAAGGGGTCGTTTCAGCCCGTATAGCAAACCCTGAAAATACATCAGCGACATAATGTAATTATATGCAGGTAACCCTGTTGTGATTCAGCGCCTGTGCTCGGTTTGTAGGCAATGTGAAATATTTCAGCTATTTATCTTTTATGATAAAAAGCAGCTGTCAAAGCTCTGCTAGAATATTTTAAAAACCAGCGCTGAGAACATTATCATTTCCATTGATTTGTAATGGATGCTTTGTTATATTTTAAGTGAAGTAGTATGGCCACTGAACACTTAGCTAGTGTCCCGTAGCAGCAGTTAGGAGGAAGACGAACCTTTAGCAGGAAGTGGCGCTGACTGTGAAACTAGAAGCCGTGTGGACATGTGGCCCTGATGCACAGCATTGATCACCATCCTGTAGAGCGGTGTCATTGATCAGCTCACTTATTGACTGAAGTAGCAGCATGACAAAGAAGCAGCGCAGCACACGGACCTACACACAAATAGATCATATGCTGCACAAACCAAACGGCTCCTATTTCACAAAGTAAAAGCCTTTTTTTTCCTTAAGTGTCTTTGCTGACTCGGTACATTGTGAAGTGGATGATCTGAGCTTTAGACAACACTCGTGATTGTGTTTTCTGTAGTTGAGCTTTCCTCTGTTGTTGTTGACCTGTTTGACTCGTCAGTTTCCATAAGCACAGCTTTGATTCTGGGAAAAATGTTGATATCAGAAGAGCAGGTCAAATATGACGCTGATCCTGAATCCTTAAATGCTTTTTTCACATCTGCTCTATATCCTCTATAATATGCCCTCTGTCAGTCCTTTCATACTGACCAGCAATGTCAGTAGCCTACTGCTGACCTCAGACACGACACATCAGAGCACCAGCCGGTCATTGGAGACTAGAGGAGACTGCTGAGTCACAGTCAGCATCACCTTCACTGTGAAGGATCTAACAATGTAAAGCTCGAGGGCTCTTGGTTTATTGATTATTTATTAGTAGATTGGATTGTTTTTTAATATCTTTTAAAACTTTATCATCGCATTAGCATAGATGAGATTAAATTATACAAATAGCAACTGGCAGACTCACAGAGCTGAATTTAATTAGTTAATTGGTAGAAATTAATTTGGCAGCTCTAATAAGTGATTTCAGCTGTTACGGGAATGTGGTGTAAGTTTAATTTTGTTCAGATTGCAAAGTGTAGTTTCCTAAAAAAGCGCTCTGTCATCTAAACCCCTCCGAGGTCCAAGGTCCCCTCTGCAGCACTATTCATGAAAGAATATCCAGAGTATAATGCTGAGTCACTGATGCTGCTGTCCTGATGGGGGAGAAATAAAAATAAACCAGCCAGTGATTTGATATTTCTCAGCTTTACCTTCATTTGGTATTTGATTTAAACAGACCTCATAGTAGATGGTTTGTTTGATCTCCTCGACTAGTAAACATTATATCTTCACATCACCTCCTACCCCTCAGTCAAAACACTCATCGTTTCACACTTGCTACATTGTTTGCTTTAGCTCAGCGTTGTGATGTGACAGCCGAGCGCCACTGTTATTGGTCGAGGCACCACGAGGATGAGACGGGACGACACCGGGGAGGGGTGAGAGGTGGGAAAGAAGGGAGACGTGCTTTCTTTTTTTCTTCTTTTTTCCACAATTCCTTCTGCTGACGGGGATTGTGTGCAAGACTGGCAGCGGAGAGAGAGAGGGAGACGAGAGGGAGAGGGAGTGAGCAAAAACACTAAGCTGCCAACTTGTGTGGCTGCAGCAGAGCAGCGAGAGGGAGAGCAGGATACGGACAGCCTGCATCTAGCAGAGAGACGCTTGCATCCTCCGGCGTGGTGTCTGGGTGCAGCCAGCATGGATCCTGCACGGTCCATCCAGCATGAGATCAGCTCCCTCAAAGGTACTCCTCTCGCCCTTTTTAAAAAACTGATTTTTACTTCTTCTTCTGACCGCTGTCATCACCGTCATATGCTTGCGGGACCGCCTTGTTTTCCCACAATCCCTCTCTGGTCCCTCTCAGGACTTCCTCATCGCATAGATGCAAGCTGCACAAAAAGTTCAGTTTGGAAGGCTTCAGGGCTGTTTGTGGGTCAGATGGAGGAATCCTAATCCTCTGGTCTCTCTTGCACTCTGCATGTTTTTGTGGATAAAAGGGATGAAAAGCTTTTGTTCCTTTGTGTCCAGAGGGGATGGAGACAGGGTCAGGGGGGATGATTGTGCTGAGATGGTGTTTTTATGAGCTGTTACTTGGCTGCTGCTGTTGCTGCTGCTGCTGCATGCGGCACGTTGAATGCGTCTGCGCTGGGAGATGCAGAGCAGAGCGGCTGCTGCATCGCCGCGGTAACTGCAATGATACGGCCAAGTGCTGCCCTGCCCCTCAGTCGGGGATGGGATGGCTTATCTGGAATTGTGAAGGAGCGAGCCTTCTTTGTCTCTGTTCCTGTCCGCTGCTCGTCTTGGTGAGATGCTTCTGATGTTTACATCAGCAAAGTTTGCTCCGCCCACCTCCCTCACTTCCAGGTGTCTCACTGCCTCTCTGTCACAGAGGTAGAGATCCAGTCATACAGTCAGTTTGGATGTCTCATCTTAAGATGATATCTGACCGACATGTGTCTCAAACACCAATCTTTCAAATCCTGTCAGTTTGATAATGTTATTTACCTGTTCTTTGATCGCATTAGGGCTGCATCTATTGATTATTTTCATTATTTACTCGTCATACAGTTATTGCCGAGTCTAATCATCTATAAAATCTCAAAAAAGTGCAAGAATCCCCATCAAAATATCCTAAAAATAGACGGGCATGTTGTTCTGTCCGATCAACAGTCCAAAACCCACAGATATTCATTATACGATGCTATAAAATGATCGATCCACTAATAATCTCTAGATCAGATACTTCCTGATTTAAATCAAACTTTGGCAATTTTAGACAAATCAATTTATATGGGAAAGTTAATGTATGTTTGCTGTTTAACAAATGACCTTTTTCTTATTTGTTAAGCAATGACACAATGGGTATTAAAAACATTGAGGTATTGGAGAAAGTCTTGTTAGATATCGGCACTCAAAACCCGAACGTCCAACTGAGTTTGATGCAAAACAACCGTAGTAAAAGTTAGCTTGACATGTTGTTGCTGTGACAACACTCTCAATAGATCTACCCAGGAGGACTCAACCATTTCTGTTAGTTCCTCAACCTGCAAAGTAAACCAAAGGCCTTTCTTCCATTATGTATTCTTTTTTCAAACACTCAGCTGATCAGGTATTCAGACCATGGACAGTGTGCTTCTTCTATACCGATCCTTGACTCGGTGTGCACCATCTACATTTCATTAAGTCGAGGATTAACAGCAGACTATTGAACAGACACAAAGGCCCCACTTTGAGGAGACAGAACCCAACCGGCCCAGTGAAGCTGGCTCAGCTCAAAGGAGAAGCTTTTTAACATGCCGCTCTGTGAGTCGAGGTCTCTGGCAGAATGTGGTAACACTCTGGAACAGGGACATTTAAATGAACCTGGAGCGGGACCAGAAGGGAGTCCTACCCACTGGGACGGGCCC
This sequence comes from Anarrhichthys ocellatus, assembly GCF_004355925.1. Classification (NCBI taxonomy): domain Eukaryota; kingdom Metazoa; phylum Chordata; class Actinopteri; order Perciformes; family Anarhichadidae; genus Anarrhichthys; species Anarrhichthys ocellatus. The sequence goes on from NW_022280114.1 coordinate 585,535, forward strand.
ACAATGCTTTCTCCGGGGCTCTGGGGGGACAAAAGCTGCCTCGCTTCACCGAGCACTCCCAAAGGAGTTACTTAACGTGTCCAACACCGCTGCTCACTGAGTGCTGCTCACTGAGTGCTGCTCAGTTCATTTGTACGCATGTCGTCACCTCTAGACCATCGCTCCCCACTGTGCATTCTTGTCTGCTATTTCCAGGCACTTGGTAGAGAATCGGTGCTTAATCACAAGAGCCTGTTGATGCTCCTCTGTATGTGTTGAGACAAGCGGGGCCACTATTGACACATGGCCTTGGTTACCCATCACTGACGGTAGGGACCTGTTAACCTGTTTCTACCAGCCAGCTTTGGGTCTTGACCCAAATATCTTGAGCTCATTTCAGGCTTATGAACAAAGACTGAGGAAGTGTTTTCTAGCTCCGTTTGCTGAATAAAACCCAACATACAAGGACGATATGAGATTACTCTTCTCTTACTTTACTCCTTTTCTTTCTGTTATTCTATCACCTGTCTTTTTTTAGTATTCTTCTTTCTGTTGTCTGATCTTTGTATTGTTTTACTCTACTGTTTATGCTCGTCATGGACAGGTCTCCCTGGCAATAGAGGTTTCACCCTTCAAACGGGCTTACCTGGTTAAATAAGTGGTCTTTCTCTTTCAAAATGTATTTTAATCAAACAACAAAAGAAACTACAACGAGGCCCTCTGCTTTTTAACCATGAGCTTGTCTACCAGCCTGTTGGCACTCTTAACCTGCTTTAACCTTTGGAGCTCTCCTGTTTGCTTTGTCTGTAACTCTGCGTGTTTGAACACTCCCTCTACTCCAGGGTCTCTGTCCAGCCCGTATCAGCATGTTTTCACAAACAGCCGACTGTTGTGAATTCAGGCCGTCTGAAGGTTGTGTGCCGGGCGGTGAAAGGACGATGGCGGGGCTTTTTCAGCAGGGCCGGTTCAAACACGGCGTATCCAGTTAAAAGGAAGTTCAGGGCCGGGGTCGGTGCACTTGGCCTCTGAGCGGTTTAGGGTTTCAGACGTGCGTGGCGAAGAGGCAAAGTAGCTTCGTGACAATCGTCATGGTTCACTCTTCTATTCTGCAGATGTAGGTCGTAGCAGATTGAAACAGTACTATCTATTAATCTTAAAGAATAATTGTTTTTCTAGCCAGTACAAAATGGGATTAAAATGTCATCAAAAAACATTTCAAGTTAAAGTACGAAACTTTAAAGTCCATTTTGAATGGTGACACAAGTGATATACAGGATACACATTTGTGTTGAGGAGGAAAGCTAACATACAGTACACCATATATATACAAAGAGTACAAATGTTGTGCTTGTCAAGTTCAGGTCTTTGTTGGACTCTTTTCAGTTCTTCACAGTATGCAGACTGCAGCTCAGGCAGGGTCCGCCATTGTGTTTAATGTATTAGGAGGTATACAGAGTGCTGAACAGGCAGCAGCTCACTAGAAGGCCTGCAGGGGATTCTGGGTCATCAGCCGCCTTTTCCATGCTTGCAGCCCTGAGCGCTGAGAGTCGTGTCCAACACGGAACAGAGGCAGACAGGAAGTGCTTTCTAAAGGAGGCGATACATGTGGCACATGTGGAGCACGTGCACACTTTTCAACAAAGCTGTGTTAAATTCATGCCATTTTTGGTGATATTTTATAACATTCAATTTATGACCTTTAGATATTACTTGTCCAATGAAAATATAGTTTTTAGCAGACGTTTTTAGTGATCTTGATGTGAACTCTCCTCATGATGCATTGATTCACAGACCTGATTGCAGCTTCCGGTTGGACAGATAAACGATATGTGGATCCTCTCCTGAACCAAATTTGTAAAGTAAAAATAACTTTGTTAACATCATAACAGGGCTATTATGTGGTTCCCTGATGACCCTATAAGTACATGCTTTAGATTTGAATCAGGAGTCTGGGGATGATTAAGCATCCCTCTATGATTTGCTTCCTTATTGCCCCACAATGTCCCGTACATGTGTATCTGTTGGATCTGCAGATAACAGTCCAGCATCAGATCAGCGTTTTCTTTTTCCCCCACTGCTGCACTTTCTGCGTGGCCAGAAATTTCCCAGCATAAAATGATCCAATGCAGGGGATAAATAAGCGGCTGCTGCACTAAATATGTGTGCAAAAAAATCTAGATGTGTATGGTCACATTTCTGTACAGTTGTAATTCTTGAGCGTATCAAGTGGCTTCATTCATCAGGCGTGTCTGTCGGATGTTGCTGATGCGTACATCCGGCTCACGCTCAGAGGTGTGGGGCTCACATGTCGCCCCACATGGGCCACGTTTCAGATTCCTCATCCCGTTTCTGCCCAGCCAGGGGTCGGATTCACTCCAGGTCGGGGAACTGGAGCCACGTTATCTTCAGGCAGAGACGTAAAAAGACATCGAAGAGTTCGTCCCGCCCAGATTGAATTCTCATCAATATTTTTACATTAGCAGTAGATCACAGTACTACTTGTGTAAGAATGTTGACAGCTACAAGAGCACTCGGGAAGCGCAGGCCAAATGCTCCACCTCGCAATGTTCACGAATGTGAAACATAACTTGTGATTTGGATCCACACCAACATTTAATGGGTTTTTCCTTGGCCTGTGCTTAACCCTTCCACCAAGTGTCATGATAATCAGTTTTCCCATAATCCTGCAGAAAACTGAACCGAACTGAATACTACCTCCCCCCCCCCCGTCTTTCCCCTCAGCTCTACTGAATGTTTTACCGTCTTTCAGCTTGTTTCGGTCTTGCAGCCGCAACTTTATCGGGCTGTACCTCTGCCTCGTTCGGTTAGTCCTTTTGTGTTACTGTGTGACTTTGGTGAACCGGGAACTAACCCGTTAAAACACCAAGGTCGCACAAAAACCCAAACAAAGTGAGGCAGCAGGCAGCAGGAGACCAGCATGTCCTGTGTTCTGAGAGCTCAAAGTACTGTTTTTGTCAAAGAAGTCTCGTGTCTTTGAAGAGAGCTTAGATAACGAGTAAAGTTCCCCTTCTAAAAGGACTGTGTGATGGTAAAGTAAAGCGGTAAAAATATTCTAAATACAGCGTACACTAAAAAGGATTTAGATTTTTCTTTGTCTAAAATAGGTTTTGTTGCTGCTGCCCGTCCACAGCAGTATTACTTTGCTCTCGTGCTGAGACTCCTGTTACTCTAAACTGTTGGTGTGCCGACCTCCATCTACTACAAGCAATACACTGACTATGGATAAGCACCTCTGACAACTACATTTCAAAAAACCCTAACTATCCCTTTAACCTTGTTTTCTGACTTTCACTCTGTCTATACTATCGGTTCAGCGCTGAATGGCAGACAAAGTGATACTTCGCAGCTAAAGAGGCAGATATTTCCTCCCTGTTGAAGGTTTTTTTTGGGGGGACTTTCTCCTGTACTGGTGCGAGGGTCCCGGGACAGAGGATGTCACATGTGTACAGATTGTAAAGCAAAAGAGAGCTAAAAGAAGAGTGAGTGCTGGAATTGATCTTTTCCCATATCTATTGGATATGTAAATGAGCTACTGTTTGCAAACAAGTTTAAACAAGTTCAACTTATCAGGTTGTGATATGTTGGTATAATGTTTACGGCCCGTTGCCGCTGCCCCCATTTTGACACACAGCATACCACTGTCAAACCAAGATTCACAGCTTGACAGAAAAGGGAATGCTGGAGTACAAAGCCCTGTAATAATGAACAGCACAGTGAATGCATTGGACCTTCCTGGTGATGATTCAGCCTGTGAGGTCTGAATGTGTGGTCTGCTTGGGGCCTGTGTTCCTCAGTAAGAGTCAGAGTGATCCTGTTATGAGCAGCGTGACTGACAGCTCTGAGTGGCCTCCTGACTTAGCTGATGTGATTACATAATGTCATTAACCCCAGGTTTCCTGTAATTCAGAAGGGCGACGGCCTCCGTAAATTGACACATCCTCTCTGATCACCCGCTCCTTCCTCTAATCCTCCGCTCGATGGGTCCTGATGACACTCTGTGTGCTCTGTGTTGTCAGGCAGTAGGGGAATCGGCTGTGGGATTGAAACCATGTGGACGAGTTTTAAAACGCCGCGGCTCCTGACTTTTGAGCTCTCCCTGAAGGGGCCAGAAGGTGGCAGTGTGAGTGAAGCTACTGCAGGCCGATACCAACTGCCAGAATTAGTGGAGGCCTTAATGAGAGTTATTATAGATATTGGGCTTTATTTTTCTCTTCGCTAATCCTTCCTAAATGGTCCTGTGGTCTCCACATTAAACTGCATCTTATGCCATTAAAAGCATTTTCTCCCATGGGCCTTGCCCCTCTCAGTCCATTAACAACTGCAGTAACACTGCATGTCTGTGTGTTAAGTGTTCTTTCCATTCTTACCGGCAGTTACATTTTAAAGAGTATGTTTTTGAGATTTCACCTTGGAACCAGCTGCATTTTTTGCTAGCTGCTGTGTTTTTCTTCTTCTTCTTCTTTTATGTAAGTGGCTGTTGCTGCCTTTAAGACTGTTTGTGGGTTTGAGTTGTGGCTCCCTGGTGATGGAGCGGGCCAGTGGAGACTGTCAGCCGGCACAGAGAGGGTGAGCTCCAAATGCAGCGGTCTTCTCAGACAAGACACGTCTGATATAATTGGGGCTTCTGTCTTTGTCACAGAAACCCCTCCCCCATGCCATTGATCCAAATACATGTTCTTGTTACACAACAGCTCTGTATGTGGCATGGCCTTCAAATGAATACAGCTTTTTATTTGACGTAATAATGATCATGAGTCGGTGGCACTAGAGGCTGCAGGATGTTCGCTCGGGGCGTCTCTGTCCCCGTCTTCTGTATCTCTAATGAAATCTTTAACCCCTTGGTGAGAGGAGGAAGTCACATGTGGTCAGTGTTTACTGTCTGAGGACTTGCTTTATGTGTGATGTATAGGGTTAAAGCTTATCATTGTTTTCATTTTATTTATTCTCCATGCAAAGAGTGGTGACAAATGATCATCGCAACTTTTCAGAGCCCAAGATGACGTCTTCAGATTGCTTGTTTTGTCTGATCAACACTCCAAAACCTAAAGATATTCAACTAACAATGATATAAGAATCAGTTGACTCATTGATCAGTCGGGTAGTCGTTTCAGCATTAATTGAAAGTTCTTGACTTGTTGATAGACTTATGAGAAATGTTTGCGTGTTCCAGAGCCTGAAGCGCAAAGTAGCCCAAGTTTCCAATTCCTACACTTCATATACAGATATAGATATATATGTATGTGCTATATTTAGCTTGTTCTATTCAAGCGTCCCTCCTACTGACATTTAAGTCAGTAATTGTATGTTCTAAAGCCGTCGTCCTTGTGCCGTTTGCAGAACTTGCCTGGCACGAAACGACCCTCTAAAAGCTGCAGGAGCTGTTTGTTGGCCAACCCTCACCGCAGGCATAACGGCCCAACAACAGCCAGCAAGACGCCCCTTCTCATGAAAAAAAATAAAAAATCTGCTCTCTCCTCAAAAGACCTCTTCTTTGCCACTCTCCTCCAGGCAAATCTTAGTTGCTCTCTATATGCATTTTTCCTCATGGTGGTGATGTGGAGGACAGAGAAGAGGGGGACTGTAGCCAGACAGGGACTCAGTGAAAGGGTTCATTTTAAAGTGGCCCCTTTCACGCTGTCACCGTTGGGTTTATGAGGAGGGCAGAGCTGATCTGTAGGACTCCACTAATGGCACCCATCACATATCATGCTGACAGTGGCCTCGGAGTGTTTCCCAGGCCAAAGAGGCTTGCATCTACAGGGACTGTCATCCAGGGCTTTGCCACGGTTCACTTTTGTTCTTGCTCATCTGGCGGTGAACAACACCGTGGACATATTACCCGTTACCTCGAATCCCCTTCGGTTGATATCCTCACAGTGACTGCAGTTGTAGACTGTTTCTTCTTCATCCGGTCGTTAGTTAGCGTCTAAGTAGACAGTGTTCAGAGTCTGAGGGTTAGAGTGTTTTAATGAGCCCTGGAGCCGGCTGATTGAGGCCTTGAAGCCTTCATGGAGAGAAGTGGCTGAAGTGTAACTGCGTGCTGTTTTGAACTAAACGCAGTGCACCGTGGTTCTTCTCCCTCTTCTTAAATACATTTTTGGTTTCGGAGTGAACGGCTCCCGTCTCCATGAGCATCCCGATGTTAGATGATCAAACCAACATACATACTCTCTCTCTTCAAGCTAAGCTCCTTTGGCAACTTGGTAGACATGTTTCCATGTCATGTTCTGTTGGGAAATCCAAGCTATCACTACATGTCAGTTTGGTTTTAAATCTGAAAGCTAAGAGAAGGAACAGAGTCACAGTGAGAAAGCACTTCAAAGAGTCATGCATGTGAAGAGTCTCCTTCTGTTGATCGGTATGTTCAGTATGTTGTAAACATTCCTCTCTTCACCAGTAAATAACTCAAAATGCTTCTGATAGCATGATTTGGTGTAAACAGCTACAGGAGGAGCTATGAACGTTTGGAACATACAAAACAGCTGATGTGTGTGTGTGTGTGTGTGTGTGTGTGTGTGTGTGTGTGTGTGTGTGTGTGTGTGTGTGTGTGTGAGGGCATGGTAACATGAAAAGACTTCTCCAAAATAGTGTCCAAACCGGTCTATACTCACCTCATCCTGTCCCCACACTGACAGTTTTCTACATCTGGATCTTTTGGGATGGTTGGTTGAGGTCGCGTGGTGCTGAGCCGCTGAGCGACTCTCACTGTTTGTGTGTGTTGTCAGTAGCGATGCTATCGCCCTGACCACCGGTCTGGCCTTGTGTGTATTTGCTCATATTTCTGTGGTGCGTCACGTTTCCATGGTTACAGACATTCCTGGCCGACCACGCCCTGCGACTCACTGCAGGGGCCAGTCTCTCACACACACACACACACACACACACACACAGGAGCTCTCATATTTCCTCCTCTGTGGAGTAACTCCTTTTGATCACATGGTGCTCTTATGATCTGATTTGGCAAAACCGGCAACTGCGGCAAAGAGCAGTCATCCATTAGCCGCTTTCCAAGTCGGCCATTTTAGCTCCGTGATCTTGCAGACGGACTAAGTCGTGTGAGCTTTTGTACTGATCAGCATTTCCTCTTTAGATGCTTGGTATGGTTCTGCTCCCTGAGGTTTTCTGAGGTTTTCTCCTGAAGTCTCTGTGGTTCAGCGCTGTGAGCGTCCATTAGCTGCTCACACTAACACACCATTTTACCCAGACTGCCCTCGAGACCGCTCATGTTGCAACACTTCTATACTGAACAACTTTTACATCCTGAGTGGTTTGTGCAATACCAGCTGAAACTTTCCCCCCAACTTCCCCTGCTACTTTGCCTCATTGGCACTGCCGAGGTACTCTTGAGCACTTGAGCAAGGCACCAAACCCCAACTTCCCCAATGTTCTTCTTATTCCCCTATTGTTATATCCCCTGTTATTATTATAATTATTAATTCTTCTTCCTCTTCGATCCCATGTGAGCAGGCTTTGGTTGCATGCAGGTAATCAGTCCGTATGCTGAGCAGAAGAGGCGGAACGCATTGGCCGAAATATAATATTGGAACCCGTCGGCTATCGTCTTCCTTTATTTGCATTCATAAGCAGATATCTGTTTTAGAGATTATCTGAAAGGTGTCGTCTCTCAACTTTATTCGTGTGTCTGAAGTTGCTAATCGGCTGTAAACAATTGACCAGCACACGGAAGAGGAAGAAGTGGCCCGGATACCCGTTCTCCGGATATTCGCAGGCTACACCTGAACCCCCGAAGAATGAGCCATTAACCCCAGAGGGGTCATCATCATGCCGATGTCTGATGGGTTTGAGACTGCTGAACGCCTGAACATAGGCTTTAATAATAATGGTTTCCTTATCTATGCTTTCAACAAACCATCTTTAATTGATCGTCATCACTTTCTGCTCAAAGTTGTTTTTGAGTATTTAAACCTCAGGACGATGTTCTGTAAGACACATCAGAGGATAATCAGTCTGCCATGGGTAAAGTATGCCCTTCCAACCAGTGAAAGATTTTAGAAATTCAGTGAACATGAGGCGGACAGATGTCAGATCCAACTCCAGAACAGAGACAACAGATGGAACATCAAGAAGACGGCTGGAGAGACTCCCTTTGATACTGAGAAATGCAGACCTTATAGGTGTTTATCAATCAGCATGCTGGATTGTTATCATTGCAGACTAATCACAGAGTTTATCACCAGATGTGTGTGTGTGTGTATTGTTAAAGCAATACTTCCCCCAGCGCCTTTCCCACCGCTCCGTTCTCCAAAAGTCAAAATGCATGGTTGCGTTTAACGACTTGGAAGAGAACCATATAGCTTAAAGTACTCGCTGTAAAGTCTGTACGGGAATGCAGAAAGCACACAATCTGCCAGAGGAGTTGAATGGGTTTGTTTTTAAAGCGGCCACCTCGAGGTGTCTCCATTCTCTAGTCGTCTGACACTTCCACCATGGCAATGAGCTTCCATCATGGCTCAAAGAGACTACCACTTTATTTATATCCAGGCAAAGGTTAAGCACGCTGGGCTTATTTCACACACTTATTCACGTGGGGTAGCTGCTCAGAATTTTGATGATTCTTTTTCTCATCCAATCTTCATTTTGAGAAGTTCCCACCGAGTAAATCAATTTCCATTTGGTAGATAATGAATTTGTGACGGAGTGGTGTTTATTTCTACACGTTTAGTGTGTTGAAGCCAGTACTTTGTGTGCTGTGTGTTAAAAGAAAGGCTTTAGTTAGGAGCTGAAGCTGGAGGAGGTTTGACGCAGGTACATATTTGGCGATTGGTTACCAAACAAAAGTCTGTTGTTGCCGCGGTTTTGTTTGATTCAGAGCCAAAGGACAGGTAATGAAGAGCACATGAAGATAAGAGTCTCTCCGTCCAATAAACCGACACAACCCAGGCTTCAAGTTTTTAAGATGGATCAGAAATACCACGGAATGTCTGCACTGTGAGAGATCTGTTTACTTCGACCGTGCGTGATTTTATCCGCCGCGCCGTATATCAAGACTTCACCCAAGCTAGCAAAGCAGCAGTTCAGCCGCGTTTATGATTTGTGATTCGCTCTCCTAGATATCTTCACTTGAGCGCTTCAGTAAATCATCTTTGACGAGCAAAATACCAGCGAGCTGGCAGCACATCATTTAGTATGATCTGCATTGGAGCTTCGGCTGGCGCGAAATAATTATTTGCAGCGATTGTTTTACCGCTGCCATGTCCCAGAAGGGTGGGGTTATCTCCATATACAGAGTTCAGTGCGACTAAAAGCACTATGAAATACATGCTTTTCTATTTGAACAAAGTGTATATGGCCTACACACAAAGCCCCTATTCAATGAATGACTAACACTGTTTAACCCAGACCTGCTGGAGTCCTCACTAAGCTTAACGCCGCCTCTGCTGTTACTCCCAGACTCCCAGCAGAGAGGAGGGAATCTGTTTCACATTCCTTCTGGGTGACAAACAAGCAGACCAAAGGTGATTTTCATTAAGAAGATTACAAAATGGTTGAATAATTAAATCGGCGACTGCTTGACGCTAAACGGTGCTAACTAATAAGACGGTTCTCCGTTATCTCACCACTCTTCCCTGTACTCGGTGCCGTGCACCGTCTGGTGACTCCCAATGCGTACTGCAGAGGGCACTGTAGCATGTGCTTTATTCTGATATTCATTTCAGGATGGCATTGAAGACTCACAGCTGTCAGATGAGGGCACAGTTCTACCACCTTATTTAAAGGCTAACGGGGAAAAAATACCCATCCGCTGTCAACGTTTTTCCCAAGCCTCCTCTTTGTATTTTTAGCCCAACCGGGGTTATCCTGGTCTCCACGGTCCTTTCCAGTGTCAGTCCCTCTCTGAGGAGGCCAAGCAACAGAGAATCAAACACAGGCACAGTTGTCTTCTCTTAAGGGAACCAAATGACTTGATGGCTTTTCCATTTAGGTTTGCAGAGTTGGCTGGTTGTGGGCTGTGACTGCTGAGGGAAAAGTAGAGAGACCAAAGATCATGGACAACCTTTGGAAAGGAATGGATGCTTTGACAGTGTATTATATTGGACACCTTCTGCAGTTTAACACACAAAGAGTGCTGTTCATTATGTCAATACCATCAATCTCTTGCTTTTAAAAGCTGTAGCCAGCTACAGCTGTGTGCTGTGCTTTGTGTGGATGGTGGTTTTCCCCTCAGCCCTGTTGATAGCAGGTTGTGTGTGTCAACTCTATCAGATGTATGTTAATCTTTCTCCTCTGGATACACTCGACCTGCTATTTCAAACAGAGCATCAGTTGTACACCAGCTTCCTCATACGCACTGTGATTCAACATTATCTATTACACATCTTTGCACCAGACAAAGGATGTGATGTTGCTGAGTGCTCTCTAACATGACTAAAGCATCAAGAGAGGAGCAAAGAATAGAATAGAATAGAAACCCTTTTAGAAAGAATAGAAAGCCTTCAGTTTACATATTGATGATAACAATAAATATGATAAAATAATGTTTCTGACTTATTTAAGGCCTGAAACACAGAATTTATTTCTTACTGTTTTACATTATCTAGAAAAATATTGTTCAGTCTACAAAAACTATTCCTCTCACAAAGTAATACACATTGTTAAACCCATTAGACCCAAAGTCTGCCATTAGAGCGATAAGTCTAAGCTTTCACAATGTTTACGGAATTACAATTTTCTTCAGATTTTATTTAATTGTTTGACTATTTCAAAACAAAATATATTAGATACTTATGGCATTTATATTTCGAAAAATATATTGAGGTTGTTGATTTGTATAAGAAACTATGGGGAACTATGGGAATTTTTTTTTATATATTTTAAAATTGTTTATTTATTTATTTTTCAGTTTCTTTCAGAATATTTTAGTAGAACTAAAACTACATTATTTATTTTCCTTAATCCTTAACAATTACATTTAAATTCATATTTGGAAAAGAGCGACCTAGGCTTATTACATGTGTGAGGATTGGTGTATTTGTTCATAGGTTAGATTGGCTAATGAGACGGTGGTGGGTTTGTAGCAGTAACGTCCATCAGACACACAGGATCACCAACCTTCGCTACGCAGCTCCGTCTGATCCTTTTGGTTCCTGTTTCCATCCCGTGTGCACACACCCCCTTGATTTCTCCTCCTTTCTTCCCTCCTGACTCTCCTCTACACAGTTTCTCTTTCGACTGGGACTGAGAAAGGTAGGAGGGGTTGTGAGCATCGCTGTCTCCGTGCTGACTCACGATGCCAATTTGGAAGATAGATTTTTTATCACAGTGAGGCCAAACTGATGCAAAAGGAAATCTTGTTTGTATGATGTTACTGCATGCAAACAGTGTATATTGAAGTTGTAGTTGGTCAGAAATATTTTGAGAAGATATTCCTCAAATAGCTAAAGTCAAAATGGTGGCTGGAATGGTAATGCCTTTAGCCGACCTGAGGGCAATCTATGAGCTTCTTTTTCGGGATGGTGTCATTGTGGCCAAGAAGGACAAGCGTCCACAGTCCATGCACCCTGACCTCACAGGGGTTACCAACCTAAAGGTGATCTGCACCATGGGCTCCCTCAAATCCAAGGGCTGTGTCAGGGAGACTTTCACTTGGAAACATGCCTACTACTATTTTACCAACGAAGGAATTGCATACCTGCGAGATTACCTGCACCTGCCACCAGAGATCATGCCTGCACCCCTTCAAAGCCTTCGTCGCCCTGAGTCCTCCGCTCGAGTCCTTACTGTGAAAGGCCCCACATCGTACATCTCGAAACCCAAGCCTGGAAGAGAAATCCAAGAGGACAGGCACATTTACCGCTACAAGAGAGTAGGAGAGGAGAGAGAGCAATCTGAGAGGCCTCCAAAAAACTTCAGAGGCCCCTACCACTGTGATGCATCCGTCGGCCGGCTCGGTGTTCAGACCAAGAAGGGTTTCTGCAGAGAGGAACCTTGGGCCAATGAGGGTAACCGGAAAAGCTTTGGAGCTTCCTATCTCCTCACTGAGGACAGAGTCACCAGGTGTCCCGACTCGGCCAAGGAGGACAAGCTACCCGTTTCTTTGTTCCCCTCATCTTCAATTGTACCAAAGTCCTCCAAAGAGATACCAACCGTTCCCACTCCTCGTGCCCCAGTCAAGGAAGTCCTGCAGAAGTTTGTTAAAATGACTGCTGCTCACCCATCTGCAGCTTTTGTAGAGTCTGAGTGTGTGAAGATGCCGGAGGATACGACTAAGGCGACCCCAGAAGAATGGATCCCAGATCCAAGAGAATCCCCGAACCCAGCCTCGGAGGTACCTGGAGAGTACCTGGACAGGTCCACAATCCCTTTGTTGACAGAGCTTACTGAAAAGGCGGAACGACAGGACGTTAACGATCAAGGTGAGGAAGCTGATGTGGCGACTGAAGAAACAGTTGAGAAGTATGATGTTGAGTTGATGAAGCGGCTGAATATTGAGCTCTTTGTCCCTGTGACCAAAGCTAAGACCTTTAACTCTGATCTCGACCATAAATCAGCAACACCTACATCAACAGCCACAGAAAAATTGGTGGATTATGACATTGGTCTTATCACCCATAAAGTTATGGAGAAGTGCATTGCTATGACGGCCATGTCTGAGTTTCATATCGCCCTAGAGACCTCCACCAGTCCAGCCTTTGAGCCAGGGTCCGGCCCTGTTGTCCCTCCAGAGTGTCCCGTTGTTGCCCTGAAGACCACTCTGCTTCAGGGAGACCAGGGCTTCCTCACAGAGGAACCTGAGAATGAGCAGCATGTTCAGAGGGTCCGGCCTGACTTCCTGGAAGGTTTGAGCTGGTCTTAGTTCTTCCTCCTCCTCTTCTTCATCCGTTTCCCCCCTTCCTCTTGTCTGCAGTAGAGGCTACCTTGGCGTTGCTATGGGCACTGCTTGTGTTTGGGAGGCTGAGAGAGGGATAATTTGATCTTCTAGCAATACAAGTAATGGCCTTGTCATTTTCCATACAGCTAAATGACAACCAGACTGTCTTTTTACCGGATGCATGAAGTATTGGGCCAACCTGTGGTTTGCGTGCATGACTGCTTATGAAGTGTTGTGTAGATATTTGCACAATTGTTAGTTAATTTTCTGTTAAAAAGGGGGCATCTGTGCAGGCAAGAGTTTTCAAGTTCAAACAGAAAGCTGTGACTTGCATGTTAGCCAGAGGTAGCAGATCATCAGCTAAGTGATGCTGATCAGTATTGCTCAAATATTGTTCCCCAGTGACGAGTAGTGTAAGGGATTACATTTTCCATCACAGTAGTTACATTACAGTTATTAATCCAGAAGGCGTTTTGTATTTTGTGTCAAGTTAACTTATGGTTCGTGTTGTGTCAAGATGGTCTTTGGTGGACTATCAGGCGATTATCGCCTTGAGCACACGTGTGACCGTACTCTAGCCGAGGAAGAGACAGGTCCGGTTCTACGAGGGTCCAAACGCATGTATTTCACCCTCAGTTTAACATTTAGCAACCTCAGTTGAAATTTGAATAATAAATGCGATCCATGGTCCATGCGCACCTTCTGTTTTGGTTCATGTCTGTGCAGCAGCGCATCGTGCAAAATGGCAGATTGAAGATAAACATGGGTCAGCGGGTGTGATGGTTATTAGATAGCCAGTCACGGCACTGGTCTCATAGCTCAATCACAGTCAAACGTACTGACGACAGATCAGCAAACAGAATGCTGCACCTCATGTCTGGATGGTCTGTAGCGTCATGACATGAACACACATCACCACAAATCTTCAGATGGAGGAGGATCAGGTAGTCACGATCATAATGATACAATAAAGAATTTGATTTGGCCAAACAGTTCATAAGATTGTGTCGGACCACGCTATTTTAGCAATAATTCGAATGTATCACCTTGTACATGGTCACATAGTTTAATAATCACTGTTACATGTTTTTGCAATGTGTTTCAAGGCTAGAACGTAAGATGCTACTTTTGCTAAAAAGAAAGAGGCCCCGGTAACCGGACGCATCCAAAAGTAATATGGTAATGTAACGAGTAATGTAACTTATTACTTTGGATACCAGGAAATAAGTAGTGTTTTTTAAAGGAGTGAAAAGTGACTTATTACACTTCCTGAGTAACTCCAACATGTTACTCAGATGATGCTGTTACATGTTTGTTCCACACAGACATACAGTCACCCTCTTTATTAATACTCTATACTGACACATGAGTTCACACAGCCAGTGTATCCTCATAGAGAACTGGTGTCAGGCTGTATCACTCTGTAGACCAGCTTTATTACATCATATATACCTATATATTTGTAGGTAGTTTGTAGATATTAGGTTTTTTTATTGTTTACTTTTTTACAGCTTGTGCATCCTTTAACAAGTTAGAATAAATGAACCTATTAAAGTGTTGATATTTCACTTTCTATATAATATACATACGTACATGTAGATATTGTTGATATTGAGTGGACTGATGGGGTTGCTTCTGCCATCTGCTGGGGACAGTGAGCTGCTTTAAATGCTGTCCTGCTACTGCACTGCACATTGTTTCCGTGCACAGACCGTCCAGTCATTCTCTCGTCATCTTGCAGAACACGCAGCATTTTCCAGAGCTCCCACATCGCTAAACACTCACACAAGATGTCAGCCTGATGATGATCAGCGCTTGTGCACAAGCCACACATGGAAGCTCCGTGCTGTACCTTAACTTGCAGCCTGCCTGTGAACTTTCCGTCGCCGGGGCCCGGTGCACATGACTAAGCAGAGCGACCGGGACATGTGAGCCCAGTTACGCCACACTCAGCTTTTTCCTGCCCGTGCCTCCGCAAGAAGGGGCGAAGCAGTCCAGATGAGAACATGTGGCAGTTGCCACCTTTCATCTGCCCTTAAGTGTGTTAGCCCAGCCTGCAATGAACGTAAACTCCCAACATTTACACACACTGCTCTGTGCTTGAATGGACCAGCCACGGCAGCACACGCGCTGAGAGTCACCAGTCGCATAGTGCTGTGTGTTGCATTTTATTACGTGATAGAAGGAAATCAAACGAGACGCCGCTCGAGCTGCGACGGACATGAATCACACAAGAGACTTCATGGAGGCTTTGATTCAACACGGCCAAGGTAGGAAGCCTCCGCCGCTGGAACAGTTCTGTCTTTTTACCAAAAGGTGTCAGCACAGAAGTACTTTATGGTGAGGGCTCGTGCAGGGGACCAAAGAGGAGGCAGCAGGTCTGGGTGTGTCTCT
Source organism: Anarrhichthys ocellatus (assembly GCF_004355925.1). Taxonomy (NCBI): domain Eukaryota; kingdom Metazoa; phylum Chordata; class Actinopteri; order Perciformes; family Anarhichadidae; genus Anarrhichthys; species Anarrhichthys ocellatus. The sequence goes on from NW_022280114.1 coordinate 600,758, forward strand.
CACTGCCAGTGTAGCAGATAACAGTCCAGGACCGGGCTTTGTGTTCGTCATCAAGTGACGTGTTTTTTTGTGTCTGGTTTTCTGATTCCAGATGTGTTTATTTAGAGAATAACAGTGAAGGAGATTGTAGTTCATGCTGTAACTCCACGCTGAAGAGCACACCACCCACGCTGCTCGGCAGTGTCTGGGATCATGTTCCATGGTGTTAAGTCCCAGCGGGCGTGGGCGGCAGCAGGGCCCCTGACTGGCTGCTCCACATCTCCCCTCTTTTGCATAAGATCGTGCGGTCAAGCCACCAGTCAAGAACCAGACCTGGGTGGGCTCAGAAGTAATGAACAGCTGCATAGATAACATGCCTGGAAGATACACAGACTGTCCAGTTATGTTCATTTATCTGCAGAAATAATGATTTATTTCTTTACTTTTTAGATGAATCCTTTAGTTGATCAAATGTGAATGTTGAGAGCTTTAGATGGTAAATTCATTTAATTTGTGTTGTTCAACTAACTGCAATCATATAAAACACATTTGTCATATTTGAGAAACCGGAATATTTGTCATTTTTGCGGAATGATTTCAACAGGTCATTAATCCAAATGTTGTCAAAACACCGTTCATCATAAAAGTTACTGCAGCTGCGTAGTACAAAGGATAGTACTCAGTTAATGTTCTTAAATCAAAGTTCAATGAAGCAATACATTTATACAAAGATGCTACTGTGTGTGTGTGCTAATGCAGCCAATATCTTTAGATAACAATATCCTCCTTTTCTTATTCTACTTATTTAATATCAGTCAAATCTCCCAGCTCCCATTGTCTTAGCTTTGGTACATTATGATCCATATCCTGTGGATGTGGGCGCATATTTTAACTGTCCTCCACTCTTTTATGGCTTCCACAGAGAAGCCTTTGTTATAGTAGCTGGCTGGCAGAAACATCTCATTTTCCGCTCTTTGTCTAAATGCTGTAAGAAAATATGTAGCGCTGCGCATGGATCTCATCCAGAGGCGCTCGTCAGAAACCACCACGCATGAGACGCTGTTTCCACTGAGGAAGCCTCTCGAATTAAGTCAAAACTCACAGCGCTGTCGAGTTCTCACTTCCCAGCCGAGCCTCCGCTTCTCTGTTCTCTCTTTTTTTTTTTTTCTGTCTTGCTTGCTTTTTCAGCACGCCCCCTCTGGTTTTCATCAGAACACAATGTCAGGAGGTCAGATTTGACTCCTTGGCAGTTCAGTTCAGCGTTTCCTCTAAAAGTTGCGAAGACGCTGAGCAGAGATGGACTTCTGCTGCTGTTTGTGTCCTGCACCTCCGGAAGGTAGGTTTGCCTTTTCATTTGAAACTCTGTATCGCTGCATTGAGGGATGCTGCAGTGGGAGCAAACTGAGTAGAGTTGAATTTCTTGCATTATGTATGCCATCTGAGCACAGGGCCACTCCCAGCATCAGTGTCAGTGGAGGATTTCAGATCAAAAACATTCCTGTCATTGCTCACTGTACCTGGAATATCTCTGTTATTAGTGATTAGAGGCGTTTTAAATGAAATCAAGATCTTTTTACTCAACAGACTGATGTGAAGTTGGGCTTTATTGCCTTCGTGTGTGTATGCAGGGCATGTGTCACAATATGGGAATCATTGAGCAAACGCATACCATGTGAGGGGCGTGGGAGGGGGCCAACTCCTCCCATGGAGTGGTGGATTGAGTTTATTCCAGACATCTGTACGGCTCCCTTGCTTTCTACTCCCTTTGCCCAGTCTTCACTGTGACTGATTGCTAATTTGAGCTGCCGGTTTCTGAGGCTCTGGGGATTAGGAGGACATTTTGAAAACGGGGATCATACGAGGTCTCTCCTCAGATGAAATCACTCCGTCACACTCACTCTGTCCTCTTTGTTGACATTTGTACATTAAGCTTCTGTTCCCAAACGCTCTTTTGAGGCAACTTTATATTTATTCATTTGAAGTACCCCAAGTTTTTTATTTTAAAAAACGACTATGCTGAATTCTCCTCTGTACATTAAGTCACGCTGTGCTCAGGCCAACGGCGGCTCAAGGTCGAGACCCCGCCGTCTATTTCTGATTGTTTTATGGATCTGCCGGCGTGTGGCATTGAATTGCCGGCGCTGTGGGATCGTGACACCGGTTCTTGGTGTCAGGTTCCTGCGTGACACTGTTTGGAGTGCACACCGATAGAGTAATGTTCCCTGCATGATGTTCTGGCAGAGATGCCATTTTTGCCCGCGGCAAGACAGTGATGCAAGCAGGTGTTACGTGTGTGTGTGTGTATGTGTGTGTATTTTTGAAGTTAACATGAGTCTTATCAGAGGCCATCCATCAAATGTCAAGGGCTTACAGTCCTTACATCACTACACACTGAGGGAACACCTTGAATATGAAAGCTGTGTTGCTGAGAACAGTGAAATGCTCAGAGAGGGATCTACTGCTGATCACAGTGACACTTTTATTTATAGCTGGACAACAGGTTTGAAAATGTCTACGGTGACGTCATCAGAGGGGGCTCAGTCTGGTCTAAGCAGACATTTTCCTTTGAGGCTCTTCAGTGTTCATATAACAGGACCTGTCCCGAGGGGGAAATGAAACGCCATGTCTGTGCTGCTCAAACATATGGAAGCAATTACAGTAACGTCTAGGGAGAAGTAGTGAAGTTTGCATAACGAGAATGAATTGATAGGGAGTGGGTTATTATGTAAAGGGAAAAAAAAAATAGCCTGGCTTCAGTATAAACATTTGGCAGCAGGAGGAGGAAGAGGTTGTCCCGAGATGATCTGTGAGTCGTAAACCGCGATGGAAAATAACTGAAGGGGCTTCGGTGGGTAGAAGAAAATCCTATGGAGTGAGTTTGGAAACTTTGACACAGTCTCAAGGTGGATCTCACTCGTTCTCTTATCAAGGCTGACTGAGTGTGTGTGTGTGTGTGTGTGTGTGTGTGTGTGTCCCACAAAGCAGCCTCATGTATTATTAACTCCTGCAGATAGGCTGCAGAGAGCGAGGAGAGCAGTGAGTCCCTGCAGGGCAAAAGCAGCGCAGTCACTTGAGCCTCAGAGAACAACACTTCTTTATACTACTTTAAAGCTGCGAAGTTGCTTGTGCTGGCAGAATCAGAGCAGATTTTGAAATAAGTACAATTTAGAATAGAATAAGAAGAGAGAGAGAGGAACTGTTAGAGTAAAGTACAGGGGAAAAAGGGGAGGGAGGGAGTTTGGCCACTTGTGCCAGCAGACTGAGTCACAGCGACGAGAGGGAGGGGGGGGGGTGCTCTTTCGTTTGTCTCTCTCTCTCTCTCCTGTGAAAGTCACGGACAACTTGGCTGCTTTTTAAAGTCCGGGATGGCACCACACCCCTAGGCGCACACACCTCTCCACTCCCCCTTCACCTTTCAGCCCCCCCTCCCCTCCCCACGCTCCCGTCCGTCTGTCTTCAGAGCCCGGGACTCTCCACTTTACACCAGGCCCGATGCCGGCAAGCCCCCCTGGAAGTGTGTTCCCGGCCCTGGTGGTCGTGGGCCACATTGTTACCTTAATCTTGGCCTGGCAGTGGAGAGTACGGAAGAAGCAAGGTAAGAGGAGCCGGGGAGGTTTTCTTTACTTCAGGAGAGGTGGCGGTGCTGTGAGAGGAGCGTACGTTTGAAGGCTTTTCTGTTCAAAATAGTTTCTCGCCGGCTGTTGTCGTCCGTTGTCTCTGCTCTCTCCTGGTCCGTGTGTTTTCGTGGCGCACACTCCTTCTCTCTCTACCTCTC
>NW_022280114.1:604611-663497 GCF_004355925.1 Anarrhichthys ocellatus
CCCCCCCCCTCCTCTTTCTCCCCCTCTCACACGTCTGGGTTTCCTGTGGTATGGAGATGTTGCTGTTAACCCTGTAAATGCTGGTCTGAATGCGATGACTTCGGAGCCAGAGCACTCTGTCAGAGCTTTGGTCTGGGCTTTGTCCTTGAGTAGCGTCCCCTTTTTTCAGTTGTTTGTTTTGTAGAGATGTGGCTCGAGTTGCGTGGCTTCCTTAAGGTGACTCAATGCGAGTTTGAGCCTTTGACTAGACAGAGCTTCTTATCTTTGTGGTTACTCCTTCATAGGTAACAGACCGGTTCCGCCAGTTTCTTCTTGGAATGCTTTAAAGTGTAATGAGTTCAGAATATCCTCCTCGCGTGTGCTGTCAGCAGAAGAACAATTACTCTCTATTAGACCCACTGACGAGCCTGAAGGTTACCTGCATACACCTGTGGCTTTTAATGTCACCCGACACACCTCACGCAGGCTTTTTGTTTTTTGTTTTTTTGGGCTGTTGACACAGCTTGGCACAATGGCGGCTGTCAAACACACCCCTGCAGGGGACACGCCCTGAGGCCAAGGATGTCTGACTGACGGTCTGCAGGTGTTCATAAAGGACAAATGTGTTTTCCCCCCACCTCTGAAAGTATTGTGAGAAACCAGTTTGGCAAACAGGACCTTTGAAAAACATTCAGCACACTCACTTTGGACAATGAAGCAGCCTAAAACGATAAAGTAGCCCCAAGTCACGTCTAGACTGCTCCACCTGCACTTGAAAGCAATCCAGCTGTAAACTGTTTCTTACAGGATGCCCACCGCCCTGAAATAGTCGGGTTGTTTTTGCGAAACTGAAGCCAGGCAGTGTACTTTCTCCTTATCGCTCCCGGGGGTCAAGGTCGGATAATAAACAACACAATCCTTTTAAAAAAGTCAGTCGAGGAGGACACATCTCGAGGAGATAAGAGCAGTTTTTCACAACAGTGACTTACCTGTTTGTAGTGAGTACGCAGTGACAAGTCATCAGAAAAAGAAAACATACTCCTAAAAGGATAAAAAGCCCATAAAATCGCTTAATATGCAAATCATAGAACCAAAGCAAAAAGTGAAAAGACATGAGAAAGTGACCTTCCTCTCCTCATCTGTGCAGTGAGTTTATACATTCTGTAAAGCGGGCACAGCTCAAGTACAAAGGTTGCCTGAGAAGAGCAGTTTGATCGCGGGGCAAACATTTCATTGCAAAAGCGGGCCTTGCGCTATCTCTACCTTCTGTCAATATCCAGCCCATTTTCATATGAAGAGATCTGCTTTCAGCTGCCGCAGTGCAGACAACCAGTCTGCTCCCGGTGCATCAGCAACGCTCATGTTCCCTCTTCCCAGCACTGTAATGATGCATTTTGATCAGAGGAGGGAAGTGGCTCGATCGATGTCTGGCCGCCTGATTTGTACCGCGCCTGTAATGTGACAAACACGCCGGATGTAAGCACGCGGCTGGGTGTGAGTCTGAACTGTAGTGTGCCGGAGCCCACAAGGTGCCTTTGACACAGGGTGAATGGTGGAAGTAGGTAAAAGGGATTTCCCCCAGAGGCAGGGTTTAAAAAAAGAGCCACACATGGCGGCCGGCTAATGGTAGTAAACTTGACACTGGGGTCGGTGGACTGTGTGTCCTGGATACGGTCATAACAAACTGGAGGAGGAGGAGGAGGGGGCCTCACGCTGATCCTCGGGACCTTTTGTAGAAGAATCTGAGTTCTCTGTTAGATAATTAAGGGTGATAAACCATTGTGAGGTCTGCGAGGGGGCTTCAGTTGATCTTGACCTCCTCTTCAACACTCTATGCTCGACCTCTAACTTGAGATTTCTGTTAACGATTTGATGCGAGGCTCTCAAAAGATGAGAAAGCTCCGTTTCGCTTCACAACACTAAACACGTCTAATCCGTTTGGGAAGCCACACCCAAAGTCTGCACCAGTGTCCACGGAGGAGCCACTAGACTGCCGGCGTCTGCTGAACCACACGCCACACACAGAAGGACCGGGCTTTTTGGCCAGTGGTGTGCAACCGTGACTCACTTCCCCTCTCTCCTTTCACTGCCACAGTAATAACAGACTGGAGGAGGGAGGAAAGCCCGCTCTGCTCTCACTGGAAAGTGGAAAAAAAATAATAAGAACATAACTGAAGGATGCCCACCGTGTCCCCACACGGCCTCCACAATACAATAGCCAACGTAACGTGAAACACATTAGTGGTAAACCTCGCTAGTAGTCGGGACACACAGTACACCGTGTGCCCGTGTCGAGGCAGGAGTTTGTGTTTACTCCTGCCAACATCTAAACACATGCACCCTCCATCAGTCCAAGTTTTTATTATCCTAAAGATTAAAGACACAATTATTTGGATACATTTCTTTAATGCAATTCTTTCATTATTTTACGTGTCTGTGTTTGTTGAAGTCAGTTATTGGTGAACACAGGCTGTGGTTTGCTGCTGCGACATTTGAACCGTGCTGTTGTGATCCAGAGGACGAAACAGACCCATGTAGGCTTTGAGTTGTCGTTCCTGCTTTGAATATCGCTGTCGGAGATAAAAAACCTGTTTAAAAAAAAAACTGTAAACAGCCTCAAAGAATGTAAAAGTACATCAAATGGAATTACATGTGTTCATTCCCTACGTCCAAACTTTACAATATTTTATGCAAACAAAAAGGCGAATAATCAAACAGTGGATGCATGTAAAAAAAACGTGTTCATCTGCTTTATTACTGGTGCTTTTGTAACCAAAGGAGAAACGTACAGATGACTGTCCCTTTAAGTAGAGTGAAGTTGTTGAATGAGCTCTATTGGCTGCTGTATTATTGTATTGTTTATATTACAGTCCAGATAGTAGACGTGATCTACTGTACTGTCACGGCGGTTTGTACGCTGCCTTAACTTGAACATAAGCCAATATAATGAGCCTGTGAATGTGAAGTATTTCTTAGTGTTTGCAAGGAAAGAGAAAACAAGACTCCTATGGTGGAGTTATTCCTGTCCAACAGCTGCTGTGCATGTGGAGGAAGGAAGGCGGGGGGTGGGGTGGGGTGGGGGGAGGGGAGTGAAGTGATCATTTATTACCCAGCAGCCAACGTTTAACCTGCACTCTGCCCTTTGTTGTTACCTGTGCCCTCAGTGAGACAATAGATGGGAGCGTCTCTATCAAGTGTCCTGCAGAAGTTATTCTAGCGGTTTTGCATTTAGGGGTCTGTGTGGTTCTGTAATCTGGGGAGAGGCGCACATCACGCGCTAAAATAAGGACAGCGTGATAGTCAACAGCAGTAAATACAACACTCGTTTATTTCGGGGGACGTTCCTCTCAGACGCGCTTCAACTTTTAACGCACGAAGGCGGCAACAGAGGAGGATGGAGCGCTCCGGTTCATCTCACTAAACGGAACAAAAGTGGGCCGGGCTTGTGGACAAACTGTCTGCTGTCGGACACTGTGTCTGTTTTTTTTTTTTCCTCCTCCATGTGGCTCGGATAGAGAGAAGTTTTTGAGGGCTGGTCCCACTCACGAGAAACTCGCGAATCAGTGGGGGCGCGTTTTATTCCGGGAAAGTCCAGCGCGCCGTTAGTTTTTACGCGCGGTCCAAACATACACACACACACACACACCAGGATGGCCGGGGTGGAGGATACGTTGCACGCCGCTGCCTCGTCCTGGTGCGGCGACGCAATGATCTACCGACGAACGAATTACATCCACGAGATGAGCTGCGGAGAAGTGGGCTCTCATCTGTACAGTCAGATGTGCTGCGCAGGTAGGTTCGGCCGGCCGCCGCCTCCGTCGCTCAGCGCCTGTAATAGGAGGATGATCGGGTTGGGAGGGGCGGTGCTGATGGTGATGAGGTTAACCCTTTCCGTGCCACTGCCTCGAGGGTCAAAGGAGTGGGCGTGTCTGAGCAAAGCTTTGTGTCTTGTTTTTTTTTTTTAATGTTTTATTGTTTCATTAACTTTTATTCCACTTTTAAAAAAGAAAACATTTTGATAATCAAAAAAAAAGTAAAAAAAGTTCTCTGGTTCCAGCTTCTCAAATGCAACTATTTTATGATTATTGACAATAAACCAAGTGAGTTATGATTTAACAAGAACGTAATAATAGAAAATGATATTCAGATTCATAAGTAATGAAAATAAAATTGTTAGTGGCAGCTGGAGACGCTCACTGCTCACATGTGAATAGAGCTAACCGTCAGTGACTGTGTAAACATTCAGTGTGTGTGCTACGAGGCTCACGCTGATGGAGGTGGTCCTTGATGTTTGTTTGCCTCCTGCTTTACCGTCTGAACGTGTCACGAAGATGATCTGTAGTTTCTGTGACGTTTAACTCTTTTCCTCCAGAGGTTTAGGGCCAAACCCGCTCCTCTGTAAACACACTGCGGACTCTGTGTCTGTTTGTGTGTTTGCTGTGTTGTCATGGCAGCCACTCTCACAAATCACTCTTCCCACATTTCACAGTGACTGTCCACGAGCATAGGTCAACACTGCAGGGCCCCAGCTGACCTCTCACTTTCTTAACAGTAGTTAAACTCTTGATCAGGGCCTGGGTCTGAGGAGGGTTGTCAGCTGCTGGTTAGACGTTAAATCATCGTTGCACATTCAGGCTTCTCGTGTCTTGTAGTGCAGCTTCTCCAACAGAAGAGGGAGACAGAAGAGGGAGACAGAAGAGGGAGACCCACATGGAGTAATAACCTCGTCTTCTCTTTAATTGTCCCATCTGAAGATCATAAATATAGCTATTATCTTGTCCTCGTGTCACCACAAGATTGTAAACACCACATGTGGCTAATTACACGTCGTTTTTGAATGCACCCTCCCTAAAAATGATGCTCTTATTGCAAAAGTGAGTGAGTTGGAGGCCTGTATAATTATGGAGAGAAGACATAACATGGGCCACTTGGAGGACAACTAAATGTCTCGGCGTTGATGCTTTTTGGGTTCATTGTCCAGCTGCATCTCACAAAGCTCCCCCCCCCCCCTGTTTATCAGCACCTGAGTTTGTTTTGAAAAGGAATACATTTCTTCCAGATGTAACAACAGACAGAGCTCGGTCTTATTCTGGTGGTGGTTCATGCCTTCATGCCCTCTTCATTGCCAGCTCCAGGTTGGATCTGCCCCATAATGCCTTGGGGCTTTCATTCCTCACCTTGGCAAACTTCCTCCCCGAACTGTCCAATGTTCATACCATCGCCCCTCAGTCATGAACTCCAGGAAGACCTGCTCGCCAGATGTCACGCCAACATTCCTGTCCTTGGTGGGACTGACACCGCATGTTGTCACTTGCACAGAAGAGCAGGCTGACAGAGGTTGGGGTTTTTTTGGGTGGGGGTGGGGGGGGGTGTTATCGCAGAAAGGCCGGCTCCCCCCCGTCTGCGAGGAGGGCGGGCGTGGCCCTCAGGAATGCATCGACTTGCGTGCTTCTCACGCCAGAACTGTCATCATAAAACTCCTATCGGCTCTCGGTGCTCGGGTTTTTATTACCACACAGTACTGCACTGTGTGCGCCTATCAGCACCTTACTGATAAGAGCCACATGATTGCATCACATTACAAGTGCTTCATAAACATCATACAGGATTGTGTTTTAAATCAATAATTCACAGCTGATCTCACTGCATCTGATTGTGTCAAGACTTCAATCAGCTGCTATCTGCACACATTCAGAGTTTAGCATGCAGTGTTTTGGGAGCTGCACAACACGACAGCAATAGTTAAACTGCTTTTTTTACACACGTTGTACTTTTCTGATTCTAGAGCCACTAAATAATCTCTGACCGCGCTCACATCCTCTCATGCTCTCTGAGGCAAATTTGTGATTTATGATAACTTGAATGTCCTCGGTTGCTGCACGACAAAAGTACGATCCTAGGATTATGTTTTCAGCACGTACAAACCCTATAGTGTCAAGTTGAGTGCTGCAGCTTCCACACACACAAGTCCTGACAAGCCATCTCCCTGTGTAGGTATCAAAAAAAACAATCTCTCCTTCACTCCGTCTTGTGTCAGTATCTGCACGGAATATTGATGCTCCCAAGGGTGAGAGGTGATGCAGGTATTTTAGGTGCTCTGGGACATGCATGTGGTAGTGAGTTGTGCTGCTGGAAAGAAGTTTTATTGCATGAAAAAGATGCCGATGTAACAATGCTCCTTTTTTCTTTTTCCACTCATGCACATGGACTCGCACTGTTCAGTCCATACAGAGCCACAATAGCTGCTTTGTGTCTGGGAGCACTTTCTGCTGCAGCGTGGTTACTCTATTAAGATCTTTGTTGTTTTTTTTTATAAGCCACTGGCTCACCAGAAGCAAATTATTCAAAATTGGAAATTCACCATAAGAGCATTAAAATGTTGGTCTCGCAGGTTGTTCTCATTAGAGATCTATAACTGCTTCTGTTCGTCCTGCTGCTGCGCTGTACGGAAACAAACCCCTCAGAGCCAGTTCCCCCTCTGGTTGTGTCCTCACGCTCGAGGTTTTTCTCGTTCTGTGTCGAGAAATGGCGGCGGACGTTTGTTTCCATCGCCCGGCCCCCCATCCGTGTGGAGGAACAGGCTTTTCATTGAGGCTCCGGTTGCGTGGCAGGTCCAGCCTGCCAGCCTCCGACCACACAGCGGTGACTGCCAGCCTGCGCTCGTGGAGCTCAGTTTGTGTTAACAAGCTCCAGTGGGCCGTATCTGTACAGCTGGGTCTATATTAGGGAATACCCCCCTTGTCTTTTTGACAAACGAGTCTCGAGGACACACACTGTATGTTTTGGAACAGCATGGTTTTTGTGCCGTCCTCCATAAGATGAACCGAGTTAAAGCTTCTGTTTTTGACACATTAGACTGACCTCTGACCTTTCTCTCCAGATACACAGAAATGATCTTGCGTTTGAGGACCAGATTGTGGACAGCTGTGGAAATTGGGCTTTGTTGCTAAACAATAAAATGTGAAAAGGATCCGTTTTTTAAAGTTGTTTGTTGCATTAAGAACGTAGTTGCTTGACAGCTGAAATCCCGGATATCAGACTATCCTTGAAAATACTAAGCTTGCAGTGAAATGAGTCTAAACTAAATGAGTTTGAAAATGTTTGTCATTAGTATAAGATAAATGCAACATGTAAAACAAAAAGCTGTCTTTGGTCTCTTAGCTGCTCATCGCATCTAAAGTGACTATTTGTGCGACTGTAAAGTAAACTTGGAGACACACAGAAGTTAATGACAATCTACATATAATCTAATCTACATATCTGTGCGTCTGCTATAATCAGTGCAGGGGTCTGTGCTCAGTGGAGGTCTCTGGTGTGTGGTTTGGTGGGCGGGACATAACAGGGCTGGTCCAGGAGGGGAGAATCTTCCCTCTGCTCCCACAGATCACTGTCTGCGTGTTGAATGACAGCTTCTGACATCGTAGCCCCGGGCAGGCATTTTGCAAGGGCTGCTGGAAGAAAAAAGAAAAACAAATTGCAGACTAGAATGTCAGAGACATGCACAGGAAGGGGAAAAAAAGGGAGTAAGAACTGAATCAGTGGCCTGAACACTCCCACTTAACTAAAGGATCACACTGTGAAGCAGAGTCTCAGGCAAGAAGAAGAAGTCAAAAAGCAGACACCGTCGTCTCTCAACCTGCTGAGTTGTTGTTGATCTCTGAGATAAGGCCGGCATGGCGACAGAGAGGAGATTCAGAAACTACTCCTCTGACAGTGTGGGTAGCGACGTGGTCTTCATAGAGGACTCCCCCTATCAGGGGATGCTCAAAGCCATGGATCACAGGAAAGGTAGAGTCATCTTTACATTGTTTCAGTTGTACAGGCGTGGAGGCCTGTTGTGTTTCCTCTGCTAATTTAATTCTAGTTTTATTTTTAAGTTTTCTTGTTGTATCCATCACACCAGGGTTAAATTCTTTGGTAATCTATGAAGAACTGGTGTAAACGTAGTTTGATGTCTGAAAGGTAGAATCTACGTCGGTCTACCCTGCGGTGGTCTTCTTGAATCAAACGGGCCACGCCCCTTCATGTGTCACGCCGTTTCCTCTTTTTATTGGTCCCATGTGCTGACACCCATTTTGATACCATAGATCGACTAAGCAGTGACGATATCTGGCAGGACTCGCTTTCTAATTACTCGTTAGGTTGGCTGCAGCTCAGATGACAGGCTGCCTATTTAAAGACAAAGGATCTTCTTCTTCTAATCCAGCTATCAGATGCATTAACCAGACTTCTTTTTTCTTGTGCCAGAAAGTTTGTGTCCTCTTTCCGTGTGACGCTCCACATTACAGCCGCATACAGCATGCTGCGATGAACAGACTATGACTGTTCTTTCAGGAGACTCGTTATCTCTCACCTCATCTTTGACTGAGCGGATGAAAGGAAACATCCACAGCTCGGCCTGCTGCTAAGCAAACACGTTATTTGTAAGAGGGATCGGGTAAAGTTAGCTTTGGTGTCGTTCATTTCTCCTGTTTGAGTTTTTGAATGTTGTTAGACCTCGATCATGAACAACAGTGTCCCGAGCAGCCGGAATAACAGCCGCCATGTCAGCAGATTTGTTTCCTACAGAACTTATAATTGACTTGAGGAATTCCTCTGCCTTTTGGGTTTATTTCACTCTGAAACAGTCACGAGCGCGTCTGTGAGTCAGCGGCATGATGCCCCCCCGACATGGGCGTCGGCACCACGGGATGTCGCTTCCTTCGCTTCCTTCGCTCTCTCTGTTCCCTCTTCATCTGATCTCTCCAATCCATCCAGATAATGTAATCAAGCTGTGTGACCAATAAAACAACATATTGCTTTCACTGTTTCTTCAGATTGGGTCACTAATCACTTCTCTTCAAAGGCAGACTTGTTTTGTTGCATCATACCGGCCTCTGCGTTTGACAGCCACTCTCATCGCCACAGCGAGGAAGTGAAAGTGTTCCTGTGGTAGTTGGTTGAGAAGGGAAAAAAAATGAGGGAAAACATTGCACAAGATCAACCTGCTGGTATGCGAGAGCCCTGTTCGTAGTAATCATACTGTGAAGTCAAAAACAAAACAGCACCAGTCGTGCATGTAGAAACACGTTCCTGTAGAGGTGCTAATCTGAGGGATGTCGGCGGTAAATTACACGTCTCACCTGACAAGCGACAAGACAGCTTTTATTTCCTTTATGTGGATGGACTCATCCACATATCCTCGTTATTGTTGTATGGGATGGGAATTTAGTTTTTTATGACCGGATCCAATTCTTGCTTAATTTGACTGCCTCGGGCCTCTAAAAATCATTTGACATTGCTCCCTCTGAAGAGCTCGTAAACCCACACATTTGGGAGTCATTGCTCTATAGATAGAAGTCTTCCAGGCAGCCCTTGTGAACAAAAATCTATTTGCATTTTAGACTTGTAACTAACTTGATAGATAATCACTCTCCGTGAGCATTTTAAGTTGTGTCATTGTAATCATTAAACATCCAGTACAAATAGTGATACAGGGATAGATTATGTATCTATTTTTATGTATATACGTGTTATGTCCCTGTTCATAGCATGCTGACATTAATGTAAATGTTTTGTACGAATGATCACCGCTGAGCGTCTGTGTGATCTGTCTCTCCACAGATGAACGTGACCGAGTTCAGAAAAAGACCTTCACAAAATGGGTCAACAAGCACCTGATGAAGGTAACATCTGTCTCCAGCAACACTCATAAGGCAATACTTACTGTCATACAAATGTACGTTTCTTTAGAGATGATGCAGATTATGAAACAAGAAAGAAAAAAAAAAGGTAAATAAACTCTTCACTTCAGCTTGTAACTGAGTGAATTCTTCCTGGTAAACAGAAGGACTTCAGCTGTGTAAGTTCAGTTCCGGCAGGTACTGTCATATCCCACCTGGTGACAATGGCTTCAACTACACTCAGGAGGTAATGGACTGTCTGATCTAACTGAGTCTCAGGGCTGTAAAAACAGATGAACTGGAAACCGATACACGAAGCAAAATCACTTCAAAACAAGTGAAACCTAACCCTCACCCTCTCTGGAAAAGTTGAAGAAAAAAAACAAAACACATACAAACAGCTGCTCCTTTGTGTTAACTGTATGCAGGGGGTGTCAGGGGGTGAGTCACGGACACCTGGCCTCGCTTTAGGAACAGCGGCATCGCTCAGGTTGTTACATCTGGCCTCCAGACCTTCTCAGGGCTCTGCAGGGGAACAGGAACCTCCACAGCTGAACTGTGTGTGTGTGTGTGTGTGTGTGGGGGGGGGTTAATATGTTTGCAGCCGTGATACTGTAAGGCAATACTTGTCTAGGGTTCTGGCCCATGATCCTTAAAAAAGGAATCACATCCTATGTGTAATGCAAGCCCCAGCTCTATGTAGTCAGGTGCAGAATACAGGGCTGCGGCTACAATGACAATCATTTTACATATCAATTAATTAGTGATGAAACTATTCGTCATTTGACAGAAAACAAGTGATTTATCAAGCTCAACATTCACTGTAATGTGAAGATGGCTCTGACTATTTGCTGTCCTTCTATAGACTAAAAGATTAAGAAGTGAATCCACTAAAACATCAAGACTGTTATCAACTAAATTAAAATGTTTCATACAGTCTACGGTTAAATGACTCCCTTACAGACACGTTCAGGTCGACGAAGCCATGTTTTCACACAGGAACTGAAGTGTGTTAAACTGTGAGGAATGTCTGCTGCCCTCTCCGTGTGCGTCCTGTCCCAGACGACCCGTGGTCCTCGTTTCTTTGTCTGGAAATCCCCCAGATTTGGGTCCAAAAGAGCCCGAGCGGGTTGGCGATCTGGCTGCCCTCGAGGCATTTTTGGACAGTCATGTGATTAAACTACGAGGACACGAACGCTCCATTTTTGTTCGACAGCTGTCTCCACTGTAGCGCGTCTTCAGATTACAGAGAAGGAAGACCAGACGTAGTTCTGTGTTTGATTTCATTTTTTGCGAATCCTACATCAATGCAGACCACAAACATTGATAAAAACAATACTGAAAGAACAGTTGTAGAACGTTTTAGATGGGACCAGTCGAATCAAACGATTACAAAACAAACAGGAAAAGTGTCTTTGTGTGCAAATCCAACCAGCGTCTGTCTGTCTGTCGTCTGTCTGTCTGTCGTCTGTTCTCCTCCCTCACGAGTCCCTGCTGTTTTATACCTTCTCTCATCAAACTGTTTGTTCTTTCCATCCTTCATCCTGTCCTCCCATCCTTTTCCCATCAGCACTGGAAGGCAGAGGTAGGTGCTGTCAGTGAGCAGAGTGCTGAGTGGACAAACATTCATGTCTGCCTGCATGTCTGTGTACACATTTCTACCCTCTCTCCCTCCCATACGTTATCTGAGCTCCTGAGCTTCTAACCCCTGACCCTTGATTTCCTCCTTCATTTTAACACTCGGCCTCCTTTCTAACTCCTGAACTCCTGTAAGAGCCTTTTCTGCAGTGCAACTGTAACTCACTACAACAGCTAAAAGAAATAAGAAATACAGTTTATGAAGTCATAAGAGGCGTGCATGAAGTCAGCTGGACGTGTTATCAATATATACGTTTATACTGATAATAGTTCTGATATCCTTCCTTTTCGTTATGACGTAATATTTTGATGATCAACTTTATTGCTGTGATTAGGGGGACACGGCAACATCACCACATCCAAGAGGATGATGGGAAATAAGCGACCAAAGAACCCCAGGATTTACTTAACGTGTTTGGAAGAGAAAATGAAGGCAAACATAAACATATTTACCCAAAAAATCTCTTCGATTTTGCTTTACTGAACTTCAGGGTTGAACTTTGACCTTCTGTACATGGCTTTACTCTGCAATGAGGGATTTTAACCAACATTTTAGTACTCACTGTGGTTTTCACCTGAATCACAGCCAAAATTATGAAAATACAAACTTTAAAGAACCCCAAATGTGGACGCAGTTGCCACTGCAGGAGGCAGACAGTTGTTGTTGCTGTGCCCCATCATGTCCTGTAAAGGAATGGTTTTAAAGTGGGGTTGTATGAGGTACTCATCCACAGCAGATCTGTTTCTCCAAACTGGGGGCGTGCTGACTGTCATCCACTATACACAATACACTGACTATGGATAAGAACCTCATACAACCCCACTTTAAAACATCCAAACTTTCCTTTTAAGTTGCTCTTTTCATTTTTACATAACATTACGGGATTCAGTCACAGGTATCTGTGCCTAGTCCAATCCCTGTCCACTGTCTGTGTTGAGGTGGTCCAGTGCTGTTTGTATCATGTGTGAACGTTAAGCTGTGGCTCTCCACTGATGCTGACTCAAATGTATGGATCAATATTCTATCACCAACATTTGCCTCCTTGTCTTCTCTCCACAGACCCAGAGACACATCACTGACCTGTACGAGGACCTCAGAGATGGACACAACCTCATCTCCCTGCTGGAGGTGCTCTCCGGAGAGACACTGGTGAGCTTCGGTGACCTTTAACCCCTTAGCTATTCGGACATCTGCTTCTGCGTAACCCCCTGTCCTGTCCAAACCTGTCTCCTTGTCCCACTGACTTATTCTGCTGCCGTATTTGTTCTCCTGTCCAGTCAGCTGTAACGTGAACTGCTTTCTATGTTTTTCTGAGCATGTGTTGACTTTGATTCTGTGGAGGTTTTTGGACATTTCAGAACATGCTGCGGTTATGCGCACTCTTTTTTTACTTTCCTTACCGTAGCTGTTTTCTTGGGAAAACACCTTCCGGTGATGTCGCCTTTAAGACACTAATTTTCATTCTTTGCTTCCATCTCGTAACCTTTCTGCGCTGACTTGTTTGACCCCTGATTTATTTTCCTTTTTCTAATTCCTGCTGACCTTTGCCCTGACCTCTTCCCCTGTGCCTCCGCCTTCCTCTCTTGCGATGCTCTTGCTGCGGTAGCCGAGGGAACGCGACGTTGTGAGGAACGTGCGGTTGGTGAGTGGCGCCAGGACTGCGGGCGTCGGGCGTGGCATGCGTCACCACCCCAGGTGGCTGCTGGGTTGTGCATGATGACAGTCGCACTCCCTGTATTGTTCCCCTTTTCTGTGCCCACATCGTCGTCCTCCATTTTATCAGTGAGCTAGCCGAGGTCAGGAGTCTGTGAGGAGATAGCAAGTGCTAGCAGAGGTTTTAGTGGACTCATTTCTACAGGCATTGCTTATTTAAAAGTAGTTATCTTTCGTATGTGGAGTCGAGTAATCAGGTCTTTCAACTTTAAGTTTTCACTCAAATTTCAATTGGAACCTTAAAAAAACATACTTAAAGGACCCTACCGTACATCCTAGAAAGAACAAGACAATATTCACATGATCCTTTTCATGATTTGTTTTCTTGGTTTCTTGAATGGTTCATGAATCCAAAGCTTTTCATCACTGGGGTACACCTGAAGGCACCAACCAAGACATTCTTAACACAATCGTTCCTGCGTGCACACCTGCATCACCAGGACAGGATGATAAAACAAATAATTAAGAAATGAAGCACAATCAGTGATCTCTGTTATTATCTCAGACATGTCTTTGCTAAATATCAAACTGGCCTTTTTTGGACTTAAACATACAGACCATCGCTGGCATGCTCCAATAGTTTTGGGGTCCTTCACTGCATTGAAAGCAACGGCACAAATTCCATCACATGCGAGCTGATATGTTGACTAATTCTGCACAAAGCTTCTTACCGCCTTAAGACGCGGAGCACCAATGCATGCCGTGGCCGACGCTGCTGGGTAACTCTGTCCCGTGCAGGTTTAGAAATCAGAGATCCTGCTCGACTGGACTGCGCCACAGTTCAAATCAAAGACCGACATAAGATGTAGAAGGTGTTTCAGAACAACGGTGCAGAGGAAAGTTGATTGCAGGTCGAATAGAAAATGAGGATTGAGAAGGATGATCGGGGGAATCACTCAGATCGTGTGTCATTCATCAACATGCTCTCACCTGCAGACATGCTGGCTGGTCTGTTCCAATGCATTTCTGGTGTCATTTAGGGTCAGATCTGACCAAACGCTTTGATCACAATCACGCAGAATTTGAAATCGCTCTTCAAATTTGCTGTATTTGAATTTTAAGTTCAGACCGTGACTGTGATGATTTATTTTATCCAGTAGAGTAGATTGTTTGTTTTAAGCACAAACAGTGTTGCTGGACACCGACACACCTGTTCCTCAGTCACGGGGCCTTGATTTGTTTGATTTGGTTTGTCGATCGTTCAACACTCTTTAATGAGTTCTCTTCCGCTCTTGCAGCCGCGGGAGAAAGGCCGAATGCGCTTCCACAAGCTGCAGAATGTACAGATCGCCCTGGACTTTCTCAAACGCAGACAGGTCAGTAGACCGGGACATTTTTAATAATGCACATTTTCATAAAACGAGCATTTGAATGTTTCTGTTTTCCTCCTTGTTGAGTTCTGTTTCTCTGTTTCAATTTTCCGTGGTAAATTAAAAACGGCACCTTTTCAGGTCAAACTGGTCAACATCAGGAATGACGACATTGCAGATGGAAACCCCAAGCTGACCCTGGGGCTGATCTGGACCATCATCCTTCACTTCCAGGTATGTAGGACACCGTAGGTGTGTAACGGTACACAGAAGTCACGGTTTAGGAGTCAGCGGGGAAAAGAAACACAAATGCACAAGGATCCATTTCTTTTCATTTATTTCAAGCTGACAGTGGTGCAGGTTTCAAAGACGGACGGAAAATTCAAAGCAAACACTGAACAAATACTTTCATCATCTGCACCAGTCTTCAATAGACTATAAAACTTAAAAGCATCTCTTCTGGACTGACTCGTACGCCAGTCCCCTGGTTGTGCTAACCTCAGCATATGCTACCAACAGGGTTCAGCTAAAAGTTTCCAGACAGAATTTGGGCATGTGAACTTTGGTTCCGCACTAATTGCATCAATCAAATTACAGTGACGCTTACGGTGACGGTTCAGCCCTAATTTACTGTCATTACGACAGTGAAGTTAAATTAGGAGATTTGAGAGAAGCTTTTGGACACAAAAAGTCAGTTGTTATTTAAATTGCATTTTGCATGTATTCAAAGTAGACTGACTGAGCCTTGTTGGGAACATTTTACTCACATTCCCTGAACTGCATGTGTTGTTTCTCTTTTAAACTGAACATTAATTGCGTCAGATCAAATTATTGCATTGCATGAGTACCAATGTGTTTCATAGTTTACTTTCATTCCATTGTGATTAGTTTGCTTCTGCGGCTCGGAGGTTCAATGACCAGCCTTGATTTCTCCTGATGTTGACACAGCAGTTACAGTACGGCACGGAGTCCAACAGCCAATCGTTTCCAAATGGGCTTCATTGAACATTTGGCAGCACTTAGGCTTTTATATACAACCACTACTGCTTCTCCTGTCCTTGAGTACACCCAGTCTAAACATTGAAAAAAAAGCTATTCATTCATTTTTAATTAAAGAAGGATGTTGCTCAGGTACATTTCAGAGCCTTTTATTCATTTTTTTTACTCCTATCTATGGTGCTGTGCAGATCTGTATGTTACCATTAAATCTAAATGTTTCATTCAAACATTAACAGTATGAAATAGCTTATAACACCTATAGCAGCAAAGGCCACATTGGAGTAAAGAATGCAGATGTGTTTGGATATTCATTTAGCAGATGGTTTGGTAGATTTTGGGGGGAAACAGTGGGAGTACATGGAGATTCTTTGATAGGTATGATGGTTATGTTGGGATGTGGGATCCTTTTCCCCGTCCCGTGTGACTCAGCGATTCCCATGAGAAAGCTGGAAGGAGACGTGGGTGTGACTCAAAAGCTGCAGTGGAAACGAGAGGTTTGCCTATGTTATAAAAGTGACATTTTCTCTGATATCTAACTGAACATAAGTAAGAAAAACAAAATGTCCATGTAGATGCACTTAGTCATCAGGCAGCTATTATTTCTTTAAAAACAAACCCATAACCTCTTTGTTTTGGTCATCACAAACAATGGTGTATTCCTCCTGAGCTCCCCAGGTGCAGATCCCATTTTAGTAATACACCGGTGTGAGTAATGGACCGGTCTCGCGACAGAGGAAGCCGGTATTCTCTCCACACTTTTAAAAAAGAGGCTGCGAGGGCGGAGGTCCTGTTTCAGCTTCTGAGTCACGCTGTGCCCACGTCCACACTGTAGCACCGGGGTTTCCCTTCTGAAGGGAAAATAGCAGAAGGAAGAGATGCATTCTTTTTTTTCCCTCCTCCACCCTTTCCTGCAAAAAAAAAAGAGAAGAGCCTGTACGTGAAATTGCTAGTTCTGCTATGACTCATCGTCATACCTAAAAACACTGGAAATAGTATATTGTGGTAGTAAAACCTAATTTATTCCAGTAAGAGACTGTGACGTTCATCAGAACTGGAAGTGCAACCTCCACTTCACGCATAATGTGCAGAGAACATACGGCAGATTTACCTCGCTTTTGGATGCTTGTCTGGTCTTATATGTGTCAAAACAAATCACCAAGCAGTGACACAGAGACACCAAGTTGCAGACATTTCTTTTGAACTGAACGGAGTCGGTAAAGTTTTCTGCACCAAGACAACTCAAGTATCAAACATACAGAGTTCACTTTCAGACGTTTTCCTGTGATTGTTGCCACTTTTTACGACTTGTGCCTAGTTTTGTAGAGAGCCCCGCCCATCTGGCACGTCAAGCACACTAAAACAAACACCAAGGACTTTTAATAAGTACCGTTTGTGCATCTGATGATAAATGTCACCGGCAGACACTACTGGATGATGGATTCATGCAAAATAGACACATCGAGGCGACGGCTGCAAAACTTAAATAGAAAAAATTCATATCAAGTCCCTCAGTGACAACACAGCGCTGGGATTAACCTAAGAGGACATCTGGACTGATTCAACCTGCGCTTTATTTGAAGTCTTGTAGTCTTTCACACAAAGAAAAGACACATTGTTGAGTGATTATTTTCAGTAGTGTGTTCTTGTAGAGCTGAGAGATCTGCCTGTGGAGGTTCTGGTACACAGTCCAACATTCATTCACAGCAGCCAGAGGATTTATTGAGAATCTGTGTCTGGAACAGTTTAACTTTTTAAGATCAGTGACTTTTCACTCTTATGATTTCTGTTTTTGTGTTTCTCTCCAAAACAGTGAGTTCAATGTTTCTTTTGCACTCCAAGTAAAAGTGCTGGTTGTTATTTGAGGTTTCTTACGTGACTCATCTCAAGTCTGGAAGAAATCAGCAGGCAAACTGGAAAAAAAGTGATCCAGCCCTTCAACCAACATTTCAATCTCCTTCAATATAGAAATATCAAAGGAAAGAAAGTCTCTGCCAAGATGAAAAAAAGTCGTTTTGCTTTTATAAATATAACAGTATTGGTGGAAGCATTAGATGTAAGAATTAGGAAAAACTCTCGAAACACATTTGGAAGTTACCTTCGTCCAAAGTCACTTAAAATAAGTGCTTCAAACTCCAAAGTATCCAGAGCTAAACATCATCAGAGCTGTTGCAGAAGTGCAACTGGTTTTTCTTTTTAAAGAAATGAAATGGAAGTTTACTGTCTCTGACTAGTTGCACCGTGTCCTCCTTCAGATCTCAGACATTCAGGTGAACGGCCAGTCGGACGACATGACGGCCAAGGAGAAGCTGCTGCTCTGGTCCCAGAGGATGGTGGAGGGATACCAGGGCCTGCGCTGCGACAACTTCACCACAGGCTGGAGGGACGGCAAGCTCTTCAACGCCATCATACACAAACACAGGTGAGACACCGATCCTCAGTAGACGGAGGCTGCCAGGCTCGTGGGGTTCCAGTCAAACCTTGTACTATTAAAATGTCCGGTCTTTACCAAGTGTTGGATAGAAATGGTAAGCTAAGGGGAAAAGGGCAAGAAAGACGAAACTTAGAATTTAACATACATGCATACATAAACAGACATTGCCAGAAGGAGCTAAAATGTGATAATAGTGACACAAAAGGATTATCTTAGAAGGGATGCCATGGCAACCTGTTGCCCTGAAGCATTTCTTTTTAAAACCATGCAGAAATATTTTCTGGTTAGAAGAGCTTGCCTGGACTTGGGATCTTGGGATCTTGTAACACCGTAGGACATGAAATTTCCACTTATTTCAAAAATCTTCTCTGTGACCGTTTTCATATTTCACTTGTACAGAGGCAGGAATGCCAAAATCCTCTTTGAGTTTTACAGCAGCACACCTGACTTGTCGGGACAAAATGTGGCTCGGCTACTGTAAATCAAACAGTCAAGATAAATACCAGATGGCTTCTGACCTGAACTCTCTCTGGCAACTCTGAATAAACTATTGCATTAGAATTGCAGTACCAGTCGTAATTTTAGTTTGAAGTTTAAAAAGCTTTTACAGATGAATTAATACTTTTTCCTGCTGTGAAAACTTGCTGACTACAGCTGCTGTCAACCTCAATAAAGAAACTACAAAATGTAGAAGCCTACAGCAGGCGATGGTGTTACACTCAAACCGTATATTTCGGGTGGAGCACCACTTTGTGCTTTCACAGACCAATGAGCGCTGCAGGAGGGCTTACCACACAACACAAAAATAACATTAACAACCTGAGTAAGCTTCCTTCGGTTTGAAAAGAGAGAGAGAGTTTTTTTCTTTTCCCGGTGTGGGTGTATCAATCTCATTTAAGAAAAAGATGCCCTGGAGGTATGCTCGCTGCAGCCTCGGCAGGTTGTAGCAAAACACAGGTACGCTGGCTGCTCCACCATAGATTCTTTCTTGGTGGAGGAAGAGCAGGACGTGCTCAGCGACGACCGGCTGCAACAGAAGTCTGACCAACAACTCACAATAAGAAGATACTTGGATATAATTAGGAATTACCAGTGGATTTGAGCCAGAATAAAATTAGTCGTGTTTTTTTCATAGTTTTGCTTTTTTTTTTTTTTGCTATATATACACAAAAATCTTGACCTCACTCACTTGGAAGTGCCGCGAAACTTGACCGTTGCTACAATGATGAAGCTAAAGAGGAAGTTTCACTCAAAGAGGCGTCTGAACAGTGCGTCCAGCAGCACAGCGGGCTCAGTCAGTGACCTGGAGGACCGGGTGGTCATGCTGTGTGAGGACATCCCCACCGAGAACTCTTTCGACTCGGGCCGAGGCTCCACCAGCCCCGGCGCTCGCTCCAGGCGAGTCTCTCAGAGCGAGGAGCACGAATCGGGATCGGAGCCTCACCTCCTCCACCTGAGCAGGGACAGGCTGTCCTCCAGACAGGCCTGCTACGTGGAGCAGGAACCCACCCGGGCACACAGAGAATACTACATCCAGAGAGTCGTGCAAGCGTATGCAAAATACTTTTTCCACTGAAGCTTAAATGTGCAGAATTTACTCCACAATCTGTGTCCTGCAAGCTATCTGTGTCTTTTTGCTGTTTGTAGGCTTGAGAGGCACTTTTATCTTTTATGCTCTGAACTTGTGGCGACATGTTAGACTGCAAGTTATCTTCCTGACAAAGTTCACTCAAAGGCTGTCCTCTTTGTGCATAAATTGATGGGGGAATTTGAAGCATCTCTGGCAGTGAGGACTCATGTTTTTGCTTGCCTTCCCTGGTATCAAGAAACACAAACTACTCATGATTAAACCTCCCTGCAGCAACATCAAATATGAAATGTCAATATTTTTTTTACCTGACAGCCTTCAGCATAGAATTATGGCTGTCAGGTGAGACAATTAAAGAGAAATGTTAAAAGGTGATTAATGAGTATCTTTCTCTCTGAGATCTTCAACCGTCACACATGATGTCAGGTTATTAAGTCTTTATTGACATTTATAACAGCGTAACCACCAATTTTCACTCCCGGTTCTCTCTGGCTGCATGCTGTCTGCAGGCCCACTCTGATCGACATGAGTCAAGTGTACCGACAGAGCAACCAGCAGAATCTGGAGCAGGCCTTCAGTGTGGCAGAGAGAGACCTGGGCGTCACCCGACTGCTGGACCCTGAGGGTGAGAGAATCCTGAAAGCTGTACTCGGGGAATATCTGAGCTTGTTTGCATGTCTTGTCTTCAGCTTCGCACTATTCAAAGTATATTTAAAAAAAAAATAAAAAATGCTTTTTTTTTACCTCTATCCACAGATGTGGATGTGCCCCATCCAGATGAGAAATCCATCATCACATACGTCTCCTCTATGTACGACGCCATGCCTAGGGTACCAGACGTTCAGCACAGTGTCAAAGCCAATGTGAGTCCCCTCTTCCTCATCACCAGATCATCTCTCAGAGCACTATGAAGACATTTTCCAGCAGAGACAAGAAGTAGTATTTTAACGTATTTCTATCAGCATCATCACCATGAAACCTTAAAGCAGGATCGACGTTAGAAGAAAAGTAAAGTAAAGCTGTGTCTGGTATAAAGCAGTGTCACGACATCAGCAACTTTAGAAGACGTGTGTAATAGGAGAGCCTTGGGAGCTGAGTGGATGCAGCACACGCCATATAACTGCAACATCTTGGGTTCAAAGCCGTGGGACCGTTGTTGCATGTTACACACTCCTCTTTCACCCTAATTTCTACTCCGTCAAATCAAAGCAGAAATGCCTCAAAAAATGAATAATGACTAATAAATAAATCGGTTAACTCGAACCTCTTTCTGTATCTGTGCTTCAGGAGCTGGAGCTCCGTTGGCAGGAGTATTATGAGCTGGTCACCATGCTGCTGCAGTGGATCAGACACCACATCCTCATCTTTGAGGAGAGGAAGTTCCCCACCAGCTATGAGGAGGTTGAGGTGAGATCATCTGGGCCTTAAGTCTTAAAGGGTTTCGACTAACATGACAGCAGAATAACCAACGGTGACGATACATTTATTTACCCCTTTTCTGATCTGCAGGTTCTGTGGCGTCAGTTCCTGAAGTATAAGGAAACCGAGCTTCCTGCTAAAGAGGCAGACAAGAACCGCTCCAAACACATCTTCAAGTCTTTTGAGGTGAGGTTCCTCAGCAACGTTTGAGAGAATCCTAACATTTAGCTTCAGTTTACTTTTAGTTTTTATTGTTTTAGAGCTGAATTAATCAATTACTCGATGAGTCCTTTGACAGAAAATGAATCTGCAACTGTTCTGATAATTGTTTCATAGTTGCAGTCACTGTTTAGTGACTAGTGACTAGTTACAGCTACTAAAATGTGACAGTTTTTTTGCCAACGGTTGGACAGAACAACACATTTGAATATGTTAACTTATGTTTTGTGATTTATTTTTTTTTTGGTGACATTTTAACACCATTAATCGAGAAATAATCGGGATGACTTAATAATGAAAATAAAGGTGAGTTGCAGCCCTAATGTGCTTCTTATTGCGCAGGGTGCCGTTCAGGCAGGACACGTGAAAGTGCCGCCAGGTTACCATCCCTTTGATGTGGAGAAGGAATGGGGTCGTCTGCACATCGCCATACTGGAGAGAGAGCGTCTCCTCAGGACCGAATTTGAGAGGTGAGTAGACCACGATCTAGACCTCATCATCACATGCTCTGCTGCCAAAGCAAACTGCACATTTAAAAACGCAAAATATTCAGAAATAAAGATCAGAAATGATTCACCAGCTGGTTACTGTGTGACCACGACGATGACTCATCTCCCAATGATAACGTCCACTTAGGCAATACAAGGGAACTGAGTTGGCTTTGTGGGATGGGAAGTAAAAATGGTATTTGGGCAAACACATGACAACTGTGCCTTCGCCATGGCAACAATCTGGTCATAAACTTGCCTTTAATCACAAGGTTATCGGGGCGTTGCCTTTGCTTTTGGTTCTCCCACGACTGGAGAAAGTGCTGTGGAGAGTTTTAAAAAACACCAGCTCTACTTTAGTGGACACACAGGGCTCTAAAATGGCTTTCATGCATCAGGGATACGAGTCAAAGTATTTGTTCCGCCGGAAGATGGAGTGAGTGCTTTTCTTTTCAGTAGTCTGACTTTAATTTGTCAACAGATAATCTGTTAATCACATCAGACAAAAAGCTAGAAAGTACCATGGAGGCTAATTTGACTGTCAGTTATTCTACCTTATTTAAAGTGTTTTCTGACCTTCGACCTCCCCCCTCTCCCTCTGCAGGCTGGAGCGACTTCAGAGGGTCGTCAGTAAGGTCCAGATGGAGTCGGGGGTGTGTGAGGAGCAGCTCAACCAGGTGGAGACTCTGCTGCAGACGGTGAGACACAAGCATGTAGGACGCACCACACCCAGAGTCATGAGAGCCACATGTAACGCTGTTTGTCTCCGTGCTGCAGGACGTGAGGCTGCTGAGCTCAGGGAGACCTGCTCAGCACGCAGCAGAGATGGACGCAGACCTGGACAAAGCAGAAGGAATGATCCGCTTCCTCTTCAATGATGTTCAGCTGCTCAAAGACGGGCGCCACCTTCAGGCTGAACAGATGTATCGCAGGTGCAAAAATCAAACTTTGCAACATTTAAAATGACCAACCTTTGACATAAGGGCTGCAATTGATGAGTATTCTCATCATCAATTGATCTGCTAATCTCTTTTTTTAACTACTCAATAGAGTGTTGCAGGAATAGGAAATGAGTTTGTTTTTCACACTTCCAGTTCCCTTTTTTTTAATGATCTTTTGTTTAGAAGCCTGAAATAAGGTCTGTGGTTAACACACGCCAAAGATCTTTTGTTCTACATTATAAAATACATCAACTATGCTGTCATTTATAGCCTGACGTTCATTTTCTATTTAGTCTATAGTCTAGAACACGAAGATAATAATTAACAAATATCTCCCTCAAAGTCGAGAAGCTGGATTCAGTGAATATTTGGTATTTTTTCTTGATGACTTAAACAATGAACTGATTATAAAATAATGTAGATTTATTTTTCTCCTGATTGACTAATCAATGAATTAATTGACATTCTGTATTGCTCTTCCGGCTCTAGAGTGTATCGTCTCCATGAGAGGCTGGTGAACCTCCGCAGCGAGTACAACCTGCGCCTCAAGTCCGGTGTGACCACCACACAGATCCCCATGACTCAGATCCACACCGCACAGGTCACCACCCTGCAGCAGGCCCCCATGAGGGTGCGCCCTGAGCTGGATGAGGTCACCATGCGTTACATCCTAGATCTGCTGGGCTGGGTGGAGGACAACCAACGGCGGGTGGATGATGGCGAGTGGGGCACCGACCTGCCCACCGTGGAGTCCCAGCTGGGCAGCCACCGTGGCCTGCACCAGTCTGTGGAGGAGTTCCGCTCCAAGATCGAGAGGGCAAAGGCGGATGAGGTACAGACTTCTGAGCTGACATGAGCAGAGATACATTTGATCTGGGAAGGAAAATTGAGTTATTGGGTGTAGCATAGTAGCCGTAGTAGATCAAGCTGGTAGCATTGATGATTTGTAAAAACCTCCTTCCCTTAACTGTCTTTCTTTAGTGGTTTGCATAATATAAAGTCATGTTACTGCCATTGTGAAGAAGACTCCGATTTCGATTTTAATATTCAATATTAGAAAAAATGTGATCTCTTCAGAATCGCCAAAAGTATTTTTCTTTCGAATTGTTTCCCATTATATCTTGACTGACCTGTTTTGAATGTTTCTTATTGCCTCTTCCTGCTCCAGAGTCAGATCTCACCTGCCAGTAAAGCTGCCTATCGCGAGTATCTGGGAAAACTGGAGCTGCAGTACAGCAAGCTCCTGGTAAGCTACGACACATACATGAGAAGAGATCCTGAGTAAAGAGATTCATTTCTTTAACTTAAGCAAGACAAGGCTGTTCCAAAGCTGAACTCATGGAGGTTCAGTAAAGTCAACACAGCATGAAACTTCACCATGATGTCACTTTTTAGCGCTCTGTTCCCATCCAGTTTCTTCAGAATCCGTCCCTCAACAGGCACCATAATGTATTTGTCATACGCTCCCTTACAGAACGCCTCTAAGGCTCGTCTGCAGTACCTGGACCAGCTCCACGCCTTCGTCATTGCAGCCACCAAAGAGCTGATGTGGCTGAACGACAAAGAGGAGGAGGAGGTCAACTACGACTGGAGCGAACGAAACACCAACATGACAGCCAAGAAGGACAACTACTCGGTAGAGTGACGATGCAATGCAGTGTTCTGACAAAGTTTACCGGCAGTGCTTTTATAGTGACGATGATGAATGTGATGTGATTCTGATGGTTGTCGCTTCCGAGCAGGGTTTGATGAGAGATCTGGAGCTCAGGGAGAAGAAGATGAGCGATGTCCAGGTCACCGGAGACAAGCTGCTGAGGGACGGTCACCCTGCCAGGAAGACTGTAGAGGTAAGATGATTTAGGACGGAGAAGGACTCACTTGACTACTAAACACCATCTCAAATTGTAGACGTTTTAATTAAAGCCTTTGACTGTATTAGTTTACCCTCCTCATCAAAACACCTGTTCTCCCCCACTACCCTCCCTGCTCAGGCCTTCACTGCAGCTATGCAGACTCAGTGGAGTTGGATCCTCCAGCTGTGCTGCTGCGTCGAAACCCACCTGAAAGAAAACACCACCTACTACCAGGTATGTTTACTAACTTACATCACAAGACCCCAGTTCAAGGGACGGTTCACCCCCAAAAATACATATTTATCCTCTTATCTGTAGTGCTGTTTATCAATCCAGACAGTTTTGGTGAGAGTGGTGGAGATGTCTGCCTTCTTTCCAGTAGAATGGAACAAGATGGCACTGGGCTTGTGGCGCTCAAAGCGCCAAAACAAATACAAAACTCAACAGCAATGTGTTTTTTACATCGGCTGATATCTTCAATACTCGGCAACTCACACTAAAATCTAGATTGATAAATAGCACTTGTGGTGGAAAAACTGTCCCTTTGATGTTTATCTATAAAGAGTTAACTTACTCAAAGCAGGATGAGTATTCTTCATTGCTCACTTGTCCATCCGTACACGTGTCGCCCTTTTGTTTGACCCCCTGTTGCTGCCTGGGTATTCAGGGCGACTTCTCAAAGCTGCATCTTAACTTCTTCCACTTTGGTCCTCGTCTAGTTTTTCTCTGACGTGAAGGAGGCGGAGGACAAGATCAAAAAGATGCAGGACGCAATGAAGAGGAGGTACACCTGCGACCGCTCCGTCACAGTCACACGGCTGGAAGATCTACTGCAGGACGCAGCTGTGGGTTCCTTCACCATTATGTTGTTTACTTACCAAACGCATCAAGACACTGTTATCGCACCTTGGCTCTGTAGTGAAAAGAGAATGCTTAACGATAATAACTGTGCATGGGACACCATCAAACATCAATTTATTAAATCTTCACAGGATGAAAGAGAGCAACTGACTGAATTCAAAACTCACCTGGAAGGCCTGAAGCGAAGGGCCAAGACCATCGTCCAGCTGAAACCACGAAACCCCGCTACCGCAATCAAGGGCAAACAGCCCGTCCAGGCCGTCTGCGACTTCAAGCAGATGGAGGTAGGCCTCTTAACTGCACGGAGTTATTATTTTTAACTAATTCATTCTGTTTAATATTTTTGGATATAACCAGAATTGATTCAATTATTTAATATTGTTAAATATACTTATAGTTGCTAAATTCAGAATGGAATATGAAGGAGTTCAAAAGCTGCGTCCAATTTAAAGGAATATCAAGTAGTAGATTGAGTCAGTCAGACATGAGCATCTTTGTTTACCTTCTCCCAGATCACAGTCCACAGAGGAGACGAGTGCGCTCTGCTGAACAACTCGCAGCCTTTCAAGTGGAGGGTGCTGAACGACAAAGGCAGCGAGTCGTCCGTGCCGTCCATCTGCTTCCTGGTTCCACCCACTAATAAGGAGGCTGTGAACAGTGTTGCCGGGTGAGATGAGAGTCGCCGTCTGAGATCACTTCAACTCTAAATTCACATGTACACAGTGTGGCGTTAAGTGCTGATCTCCATTAACCCTCCTCAGACTGGACGGAAACCTCCAGCGGCTGCAGACGATGTGGCAGACGATGTTTGTGGACATGAAGAGCATGCTGTCCTGGCAGTACCTGATGAGAGACATCAACATCATCAAGACCTGGAACGTCACCATGGTAAGAACACCGGGCATACTGCACTACCAGTGACTTTAAGTTGTTATAAAATCCATGAAGCACAGTGACAATGAATGTAACTGGTTACCAAAGACAGGAGGGAGAGATATATTTACTTTAATATATTCAGCATCTACATCGTCATTAAACTTGACGAATTGCAGAAGAGTATTTTAACTTCTGCTAACCATGATATTGTTTGAGCCAGTATACCTGCTCATTTTTAGTTGCTGCTTTTATATCTGCTATACATTAATATGTGGAAACGGATGAGTTCCCCCTCAGTTACTCTGAAGCCCAGAGAGGTCAGTGAGAAAGTCAAATTCTGGGGATCCATGTCTGATCTTAATTGTTGTCTCTCCGGTGTTCACGACTTAAGAAATGGTGAAAAAAACCTTTTGAATTTTTGATCATTTTGGCCACAAGAGGCAGAAGTACACCACTGCCAAATGTTCTAAAAGCATTCATGTTTTCTTCATGGTGAGTTTTAATGTACATAACTTGCTAACACACAATATGTGGACCTTGTGTTTAGACTGCATGGAGAGATTGAAACTCTCTGGAAGAAAACATGAATGTCAAAACCTTATTTTTCACCTCAAAAAAGGAAACTTGGATAAATGCATTAGTTTCGAATATTATTTCTGCCAAAAAATCCAACACACTGTTCCTTCAAGTCACAAACACATGAGAGAAAACTACTTACATAAGACTTAGATCAGCAGGGTTTTGTCTTTCTGTCTTTCCTCTCAGGGCTTCAGTAAACTTAAATTCAGATGAAGGGGCCAGGGTTATTGTTTCACCTCTATTGAAACAAGTATTCATTATATCTAGGTTCATACTTACCATGCAAACACAAATCTGACTTCAAATGAACTTGGTTTATCTGGTTCAGCCTCTCCTCACACTACTGAGGGTAAAAAAAAACTTTCCTTAAGACATACTTAGTGTACATTCTACTTGTTATTATACTGCCGATCATTTATTTAAATAAAGGAACAACATTTAATACCTCCCTCCTTTATCTGCACCCTTGCAGTTTAAGACCCTGAGGGTGGAGGAGTACCGTCTAGCACTGAGGAACCTGGAGCTGCACTACCAGGACTTCCTGAGAGACAGCCAGGACTCCCAGACGTTCGGGGCGGAGGACCGCATGCAGGTCGAGTCCAACTACAACAGAGCCAACCAGCACTACAACACAATGGTCAGCTCTGCAGAGCAAGGTGTGTGCTGTTTAGTATTTCATGAACCACCGCGGGTTCTCCTGTCAGCCCAACATGGTCTTTCATTGGTTACGAGACACACTTATTCCGTTTTTAGTGGGTTTCTCATCGAATCATTTCTCAGACATTTGTGTTGAAATTCAGCCATGGTCATTTGAGTGTAAGTTGACTGTTGGATTCACATTACAGGCTATGTGCCACCCAGAGCAGGTAAGGTGCTTCAGTTACAGTGTGCAGTAGTAGCTTCTGATTGGCTGAACAGGAGTGCGTGCGTGCGTGCGTGCGTGCGTGTCATGTTTCATCCCATCCATTAACTCAATCAGCTTCAAGTTCCTCACTGGGACCCCTCCTAACTTCACTCATCGTTGCATTCTTGTCTCTGCATGGGTTTAACAGCAGCTGATTGTCAATCTTTACCACTGAATGATTAAATCAATTGACTGATCAATTAACCACTATGACGAATAATCAACGTGAAACCAATCAAGCATGAAGAAGTACATTTACTGTGCACAATGTGGCATTAATACTTTCGCAAATCATAGACAATATTTGTAATGTAATACACACAATCACACTTGGAGTAACAACGGGCTTATTTTATCCAGAGTTTGTGTTCTTATAATCACTACTTTTTTTTTTTTTTTTCAATCCAACCAGGAGAGCAAGACGAGTCTGTGTGTAAGACGTACCTGATGAATATCAAAGACATCCGTCTGAGGCTGGAGGGTTGTGAGAACCGAACAATGACGCGTCTCCGCCAGCCTGTGGACAGGGAGCCGCTCAAAGCCTGCGCCTTGAAGACTGCAGAGCAAATGGTACGAATGGACATCAGTGCAAAATAACTGAGATTTACAACATCAACACAAAGTCAGGAAGGAAAGATAGTAACCTAAATCAAACAGTATTCCTGGAGTGTTTGTAAGCTCAGCAGTGCGTCATAAACTTAGTTATGATGGGCTTAAAAACTCATTAGGTATCCTGCTACATATCCCATTAACCGTTTGATTTTACTGCCAAAATAATGGTAACATATTTATATTATTGGCT
The DNA here is from genome assembly GCF_004355925.1 of Anarrhichthys ocellatus. Lineage (NCBI taxonomy): Eukaryota > Metazoa > Chordata > Actinopteri > Perciformes > Anarhichadidae > Anarrhichthys > Anarrhichthys ocellatus. The sequence goes on from NW_022280114.1 coordinate 632,875, forward strand.
ATAATATTAGTTCTCTTAACCACCTCCATTTTTTCAATGACAGAAAGTCCAGTCTGAGTTGGAGGGCTTAAAGAAAGACTTGAACTCCATCAGTGAGAAGACCGAGGAGGTCCTGGTGTCTCCTCAGCAGACCAGCTCGGCCCCGATGCTGCGCTCCGACCTGGACGTCACGCTGAGGAAGATGGACCACGTCTACGGCCTCTCCTCCGTCTACCTGGACAAGTGAGGCTTTTGTGACTCTCTGAGCGCTTCGCGGTGAATTTCCATCTGGTATTGTGCTTTTTTTATAAGTGCAAACCTCTTTGATTTCAGGCTGAAGACCATTGATGTCGTGATCAGAAACACTAAAGACGCAGAAGACACACTGAAGAGTTATGAGACTCGTCTGCGTGATGTTAGCAAAGTGCCAGCCAAAGAGAAGGAGGTGGAGGACCAGCGCAGTCAGCTGAAGGTATTTCCTCTTTTTTTGAGGATCAATGTACATATTTTATTCTATACTATGATTGAACTCTAAGTTATACGAGGATTGTTCCCAAACTGGACTGCATTGCGTTCAAATGTGATGAATTTGCTCTTTTCGTCTGACAGGCAATGCACGCTGAAGCAGAGGCCGACCAGGTTGTTTTCGACCGCCTGCAGGACGAGTTGAAGAAGGCGACGGTTGTCAACGACAAGATGACGAGGATCCACAGCGAGCGCGACGCCGAGCTGGAGCATTACCGTCAGCTGGTCAACGGCCTGCTGGATCGCTGGCAGGCCGTGTTTGCTCAGATGGACCTGAGGAGGCGGGAGCTCGACCTCCTCGGGCGCCACATGAACTCCTACAACGGAAGCTACGAGTGGCTCATCCACTGGCTCGGAGAAGCGAGGCAGAGGCAGGAGAAGATTCAAGCTGTGCCCATCGGTGACAGCAAGGCTCTCAAGGAGCAACTGGCAGAGGAGAAGGTATTATAAAAGAAAGGAATGAGTTGTGAGGGGTGAAGGGACGTTAGGTCATGATGCCCTCTGGTGGTCACACATAGCACAGATTTAGTTAGAGTGCACTTCACTGATTTAATAACTTACTGGCTGTTATAGTCATGATATTAAGAGTAGTAGATATGGCTTTGTGTTGATAAACAATGTTTTTTAAAATGTTTTTATTTTTACTGACAGAAACTCCTGGAAGAGATTGAGAAAAACAAAGAAAAGGTTGAAAATTGCCAGAAAAATGCAAAGGCTTACATTGATTCAGTCAAGGTATGTGCCAATACTTTAAACGTTACTACTATTCTTTATTTTCGGGCTTGGTTTAAGATTATTTTCTTCTTTTTTTTAGGATTACGAGCTCCAGCTTTTGACTTACAAAGCCCTCCAGGAGCCCATAGCATCTCCTTTAAAGAAACCCAAAATGGAGTGTGCATCTGATGATATCATTCAAGAGGTAAGTTTATCAGAAGAGCAACGATGTGCTTACAGCCAGTTGGTTACCATGGTTGAGTATGAATCTCTATGAAAAGATGCTATGAAAATGTCTTTAAAGGGAGAGTTCAGATGTTTTGAAGTGAGGTTGTCTGAGGTACTCATCCATAGTCACTAGAGCAGTTTGTTGAAAGAGAAAAATGTATTTATGACTTCTAAAAGAGTGTAAAAGTCAGACAGACCTTTCAAACGGGGAACTGAAGCCGTAGTATCCATCTATGCTCTCTTCAAAGCCACCAGACTCCTGTGACGAAAACCCTCATTTTCCCTCACAGAACACAGGAGTTGCTGGTCTACCGCTGCCTCGATTCGATATTTTGGTATTTTTAAAATGTTGGTTCGGATTCAGCAGAGTCACACAAAACACAAGCAAACTAACCAATCGAGGTCGAGGTAGACCAGCCACTCGCGTGTTTTACGAGGTGGAGTGATTGTTTCCGGGCGGCTGTGGCTCAGTGGGTAGAACGGCGTGTCCATGAATCATAAGGCTGGCAGTTCTCTGGCTCCTACTGCCCGCATGGTGTCATTGAGTAAGACACTGCACCCAGACAATTGTAATAAAGTTTAAAGTTTTTGTGGCTTTGAGGAGAGCACAGATAAAGGCTTCGGTTCTCCGTTGGAAAGGGCTGTCTGACATCAAGGTACAGCTGAAGAAATGTACTAGATATATATAGAGGACACTTTTTGTCCCCATAGCTTTCTAAAATACATTTTGCTGCTGCCCCGTCATTAAGAACCTCAAACTATCCCGTTAACGCTTACACACATAATCCTGAGGACCAAGTAATATATTATAAAGAGTGTGAGAAATGTATAAATAAATCCACTGCATTTCTTTCAGTACGTTACTCTGAGAACCCGCTACAGTGAGCTGATGACCCTCACCAGCCAGTACATTAAGTTCATGACGGAGACGCAGCGCCGCCTGGAGCATGACGAGGTAATCACACACAGACTCTGGAGACATGCGGGAGCAGGTTTCTGTCAAAAACCCAAAGTCCTACTCACGTAAACAACGCCACCCCTTTTTCCTGTTAACCTGTTGATGTATGGGAAATCATTTGTCATTAATTCCTACCAAAAAATGTTGGCACTCAAAACTTGAACATGATTACTCCGTGTAGAATGACAGGACAGCGTTCAGTGGTGAAGCAAACGGTTTCATCCTGGTGTTTCAGCACATCACATCCCCACTACAGTACATGTCTCTCATTCCCCTACACTGTGTATTTAGTCAGATCGTGTCACACAGGCAGCACATATGGCTCTGATTTGGCTGCAGCCATCTGCCCTGATCTCACTTCCGTTTTGCAACTGCTTGATTTAGAATCCGCTTCTTTATTTCCTCTTGAAATCACCCACACTTGTGATTTGAAGGCTTCAATTTGGCTGCCTGCCTTCTCAGATGTATCATTTTTCAATCTACTTTACCTTTTACTTTCCCCCCGCCCTTTTCTAACTTTCTATTGTGTTTGATCCTTTTGACCTGCTTCGCCAGTGCTTTGTCATGATGAATATTAATCTCACCCTTAAGAGATGAATTAACCCCAAAGCACCAGGTATTTAAAAGAAAGAACTAAACACCTCACAGTTCATGTCATCCGTCTGTGTCGGACCCTTGTCTGTACTAAAGGGAAGGTTCAGGATTCTTTGGAGACCTTTCGTTATTGAGTTAAGTCTCAATTTCAAATCAATTGGCATCAGGTTTCACTTTGCGACATGTCAACTTTTAATGAAATTCACTAGATATATGTATTTCTACTATTTTAATATAATAACTGTCGTAAAAGCACTTTTTAAAGGACGTATTGGTAGTTTTATCAATACTGTTTAGGGCTGCAACTAATTATTTTCATTATTTATTTATTTTTTAATCGATTTCTTTTAGTGTATGAAATAAAAAATAGTGAAAACGTGCTACTTTCCAGCTTTCAGTTGAAAATAAGATCTTTAAATGATATACAACAAAGAAAGGCAACACATCCCCCCGATTATCAAAGTAGTTGCCAATTATTTTTCTGTCAGTTTCAGCTGTAAAACAGTTTTTGTTTTATTTTACTAACAAATATACCAGAAATAACTGTTAGAGATAAATATGACAGGTTTCTAAAGTGCTGGACCTTCCTTTTTAGAATGTCAATCATCTGTACAATTACACAACGCATCGCTCATGTTACTAAAGAGTAGAAGTTGTCTCTTGATGTTTGTTGTCAGAGTTTACATCAAATCATGCTGTGTTTGCTGCATCGTTCTGCTGTTCTTCATGGTGGGGGTATTCTGACTTGCTGTCTTTGGTATCTTCTGTTGCATGCTGCTAATTTATCTATTATTCCTTGCCTCTGTCCTCTCAATGAGTCTACACATTTTACGGAAAGCTGCTATGTATGAATGTAAAGATGGAGGAGTCTAACCCTAAATATCAAATTCAAAACAAAAACTTTTACTACATACAATATTTTATTTATAACAAACCCATAAAATATAACCAGACTGCATCACACATTATACAAAACATTGATCAATTAAAATACCTCAAGTGCATGAGAGCGACGTGTAGTGACTGTGATGTTGTGAAGTAAAGTGTCATTCTGTGTGCCACATATTAAATTAACTTGATAAGCATCTCCCTATACTGTATCTTCTCTCTAATGAAAAATAACTGTATCTGTTGTAGATAATTAACTGTAACATATTCTCATGTATTTACATTTTCATGTACCTACATGTTTTATTTCGTAGTCTAACACCTCTAACATTTTCTCAATTCCCTTTGCTTCTACTAAAACAGAAAGCTTCAGAGAAACTGAAAGAAGAGGAGAGGAGAAGGATGGCAGAGATACAAGCCGAGTTAGATAAACAGAAACAGTTGGCGGAGGCTCACGCTAAATCAGTAGCCAAAGCGGAACAAGAAGCCCAGGAGCTGAAGCTGAAGATGAAAGAAGAAGCCAGCAAGAGGCAAGATGTCGCGGTGGATGCTGAGAAACAGAAGCAAAACATACAGCATGAGCTGCATCATCTGAAGAGTCTGTCCGAGCAGGAGATCAAGTCCAAGAGCCACCAGCTGGAGGAGGCGCTAGTCAGTCGTACCAAAATCGAGGAGGAGATCCACATAATTAGACTGCAGTTAGAGACAACAATAACACAGAAAGGCACAGCCGAGGCCGAGTTACAGCAGCTCAGAGACAAGGCTGCCGACGCCGAGAAGCTCAGGAAAGCTGCTCAGGAAGAAGCAGAGAGGCTTCGCAAGCAAGTGACTGAAGAGACTCAGAAGAAGAAGAATGCAGAAGATGAGCTGAAACGGAAATCTGAGGCAGAAAAAGAGGCAGCCAAGCAAAAGCAGAAAGCACTGGAAGACCTGCAGAAATTCAAAATGCAAGCAGAGGAGGCAGAGAGGCGCATGAAACAGGCTGAGGAGGAGAAGCTGAGGCAGATCAAAGTAGTAGAGGAGGTGGCACAAAAGAGTGCCGCCACACAGCTGCAATCCCATTCCATGTCATTCAATGAGAAGACAACAAAGCTGGAGGCATCCCTTAAGAAAGAGCAGGGCACCGTCCTTCAGTTGCAGGAGGAAGCTGAAAAGCTCAGGAAGCAACAAGAGGAAGCTAACAAAGCTAGGGAGCAAGCAGAGAAAGAGCTTGAAATATGGAGACAAAAAGCTAATGAGGCTCTCCGCTTGAGGCTACAAGCTGAAGAGGAAGCTCAAAAGAAGAGTCAGACTCAAGAGGATGCAGAGAGGCAAAAGTTAGAGGCTGAGCGTGATGCCAAGAAAAGGGCTAAAGCTGAAGATGCTGCTCTTAAACAGAAGGAGAATGCAGAGAATGAGTTGGAAAAGCAGAGGAAATTTGCAGAACAAGTAGCCCAGCAAAAGCTGTCTGCAGAACAGGAATGCATACGACTGAAGGCCGACTTTGACCATGCTGAACAACAGAGGGGCCTGTTGGATAATGAGCTCAAGCGTCTGAAGAATGAGGTGACTGCTGCCGAAATCCAGAGGAAGCAACTGGAAGACGAGCTGGCCAAAGTCAGAAGCGAAATGGATGCTCTTCTGCAGATGAAGCTTCAAACTGAGAAGCAGACGATGTCGAACACAGAAAAGAGCAAGCAGCTTCTTGAGTCTGAAGCGTTGAAAATGAAACAACTTGCTGACGAAGCGACTAGAATGAGATCAGTCGCCGAAGAGGCAAAGAAGCAGAGGCAGACCGCGGAGGATGAGGCAGCGCGGCAGAGAGCTGAGGCCGAGAAAATACTTAAAGAAAAACTGGCCGCCATCAACGAGGCAACTCGTCTGAAAATCGAAGCCGAGATTGCCCTGAAAGCCAAAGAAGCAGAAAATGAAAGACTGAAAAGAAAAGCGGAGGACGAAGCTTATCAGAGAAAGCTGCTGGAGGATCAAGCTGCTCAGCATAAACAAGACATACAAGAGAAAATCACACACCTGAAGAGCTCGTCGGATTCGGAGTTGGTGAGACAAAAAACAATCGTGGAAGAAACTCTGAGACAAAAGAAGGTGGTGGAAGAGGAAATTCACATAATTAAAATCAATTTTGAGAAAGCTTCAAAGGGCAAGTCGGATTTAGAGGTGGAATTAAAGAAGCTGAAGGGTATTGCTGAGGAAACCCAGAAGAGCAAACGCAAAGCTGAGGCAGAGGCTGAGAAACTAAGAAAGCTTGCAGCTGAAGAAGAGAAGAAAAGAAAAGAATCTGAGGAGAAGGTGAAGAGGATTACTGCAGCAGAAGAAGAGGCAGCTCGACAATGCAAAGTCGCTCAGGAGGAAGTGGAACGTCTCAAAAAGAAAGCTGCTGAAGCAAATAAACAGAAAGACAAGGCGGAGAAAGATGCAGAGAAGCAGGTTATTCTGGCCAAAGAAGCAGCACAGAAATGCAGTTCAGCAGAGCAGAAAGCCCAAGATGTTCTCAGCAAGAATAAAGAAGACGGCCTCGCTCAGCAAAAGCTGAAAGATGAGTTTGAAAATGCGAAGAAGCTTGCACAAGCAGCGGAGAAGGCCAAAGAGAAAGCAGAGAAAGAGGCTGCCCTGCTCCAACAAAAAGCTGCAGAAGCTGAAAAGCAGAAAAAATCTGCAGAGGATGAAGCCGCAAAACAAGCCAAGGCTCAAAAAGACGCGGAGAGACTGCGGAAAGAAGCAGAGGAGGAGGCCTCCAAGCGAGCGGCAGCTGAGGCGGCAGCACTGAAGCAGAAGAAGCAGGCTGATGAAGAGATGGCCAAGCACAAGAAACAAGCCGAACAAGCACTCAAGCAGAAGTCACAGGTTGAGAAGGAACTAACAGTGGTCAAACTGCGGCTGGACGAGACTGATAAGCAGAAAGCTGTGTTGGATGAGGAGCTTCAGCGAGTTAAAGGTGAAGTAAATGATGCCGTCAAGCAAAAGGCACAGGTGGAGGAGGAACTGTCCAAAGTTAAGATCCAGATGGACGAGCTCCTGAAACTTAAGCTTAAGATTGAGGGAGAAAACCGCCGCCTCATGCAGAAAGACAAAGATAAAACACAGAAAGTACTCGCGGAGGAAGCAGGGAAAATGAAGAGCCTGGCGGAGGATGCTGCCAGACTCACTGTGGAAGCTGAGGAAGCAGCCAGGCAGAGACAGGCCGCTGAGTCTGACTTGGCGGAACAGAGGGCACTTGCAGAGAAAATGCTAAAGGAGAAGATGCAGGCCATCCAAGAGGCTACCAAACTTAAAGCCGAGGCAGAGGAGCTCCAGAAACAGAAGAACCAGGCACAGGAAAAGGCTAAAAAACTACAAGAGGACAAACAGCAGATCCAGCAGCGCCTTGATAAGGAGACAGGGGACTTCCAAAAATCATTAGAGGCTGAGCGAAAGAGGCAGCTTGAAGTTTCAGCTGAGGCGGAGAAACTGAAATTGAGGGTGAAAGAGCTCAGTGATGCTCAGTCAAAAGCTGAAAAGGAGGCTAAGAAATTCAAAAAACAAGCAGATGAAGCAAAGGTGCGTCTCCAGGAGACAGAAAAGCAAACTACAGAAACTGTCGTGCAGAAGTTGGAGACACAGAGGCTGCAGAGCACCAGAGAGGCTGGTGACTTGAAGGAAGCCATCGCTGGCCTTGAAAATGAGAAGGAGAAACTGAAAAAGGAGGCGGAGGAACTTCAGAAAAAATCTAAAGAGGTATGTTGACTGTAAAATCTATTTACACAACCCTTCCAATTAACACAGTCAACACTCTAACTACAGTATTTGTGGGATAACATGTAGCATTTCATGCAAATTGCTGAGACTTAAAGTAACAATCAGCAATTTATATGAATGCCATTCAAAACACAATACTGCAGAGTTGAAGTGGTCACTAGTAAAACATTGAAGGACTTTTTGTGAAATAGTCTTCACCTTCTTGCAGAAAGTTAGATTTTTTTAAAAAGGTGGAAAAAGCTGAAGAGGAGATGTTAGCTTAGTATAAAGACTTGAAACTGCTAGCTTGGCTCTGTTAAGTTCACTCTGGTCTTTGCATGTATGTTAATCAGCTTTAGAGCTGCTGGTCGGCAGATGTTACCTGTGGACAGAGCTAAATGTTTCCCTCCATGTTTAGTCTGTTTGCTAAGCTTCATACAGGGAATAGGGTCAGTCTCATCCAACTCTCGTCAAGAAAGCATATTTCCAAAACTATTAGTCTGAATAACAAGTTACATGCAATGAAATTTTACTGATTGTCTTCTACTTTTTTCCAAATAGACGGCAAATGCCCAACAAGAGCAAATTGAGCAAGAGAAGGCCATTCTTCAGCAGTCCTTCCTCACAGAGAAGCTACTGTTGTTGAAAAGAGAAAAGGCTGTTGAAGATGAGAAAAAGAAGCTTGAGAAACAGTTTGAGGATGAAGTCAACAAGGCTAAAGCTCTGAAAGATGAACAAGAACGTCAGCAGAAGCTAATGGAAGAGGAGAAGAAGAAACTCAAGGCCATTTTGGATGAAGCTGTAAAGAAGCAAAAGGCGGCTGAAGAAGAGATGAAAAACAAGCAGAAAGAAATGGAAGTGCTCGAAAAGAAGAGGCTTGAACAAGAAAAACTCCTGGGAGAGGAAAACAAGAAGCTCAGGGAGAAACTCCAGAGTCTTGAGGTGGCCTCCAAACAGGGTGCCTCCGAAACGAAGGACATGAAAGTCCAGACTGATGAGGTTCCTGAGGAGCAGTTAGTTGCCATGACAATGGTGGGAACGACAAAGAAAGTTTTCAATGGGTCTGTTGAAGCGGACGGAGCAAAGAAGGCTGCAGAATCACCGTTTGCGTTTGATGGAATTAGAGAGAAGGTTCCCGCTGAAAGGCTTCATGACATTGGTGTCCTGACCAAAAAGGAATTGGACAAATTGAAAAAGGGAAAAGTCTCGGTGCAAGAGCTCGGAAAGACTGATAAAGTTAAATCATGTCTTCAGGGTCAGAGCTGTGTAGGAGGTGTCTTGACTCCATCCAAAAAGAAAATGAGCATCTATCAGGCTATGACTGAAAACCAGATCACTCCCAACACTGCCACAATGCTCCTGGAAGCTCAAGCAGCTTCTGGTTACATCGTAGATCCAGTGAAAAATAAACTCCTCACTGTCGACGAGGCTGTTAAAGAAGAGTTAATTGGCCCCGAGCTTCATGACAGGATGCTCTCTGCAGAGCGAGCAGCCACTGGCTTCAAAGATCCCTATACCGGAGCCAAAATCTCTCTCTTTGAGGCCATGAAGAAGGGACTTATTGAAAATGAGCCAGCCACCAAATTCCTGGATGTACAGCTTGCAACCGGCGGCATCGTTGACCCCATCAATAGCCATAGAGTGCCACTTCAGACTGCCTACAAGCAGGGTCAGTTTGATGCAGACATGAACAAGAAACTCACTGATCCCAGTGATGATTGCAAGTTATTCATTGACCCCAGCACTCAGGAGCATCTCACTTACAAACAGTTGCTGGAGAAATGCACCAAGGATGCAGAGACAGGACTGCTGATATTACCGGTAAGCGAGAAAGCTGCTGAGAGTGAGGGAACATACACAGATCTGGAGACCAAAGACGTGTTCAGTACGTCAAACGTTGTTGTGCCTTTTGGAAGATTCAAGGGCAAAACCGTCACCATTTGGGAAGTCATAAATTCAGAGTACTTTACAGAACCGCAAAGAAGAGAATTGATTCGCCAGTACAGGACAGGAAAGATCACGGTAGAGAAAATTATCAAAATTGTCATCACTGTTGTGGAAGACAAGGAGAAGGATAAAGAAAACATGTTTAATGGTTTGAGGGCTCCAGTCTCTGCCAGTGAACTGTTGGAGTCTAAGATTATAAACAAAGACTTGTTCAACAAACTGAGTAATGGCAAGATAACGGTGAAGGAGATCTCCGAGATGGAGCCTGTGAAGAAGGCGCTACAAGGAACACCGAGCATTGCTGGACTACTGAATGAAGCAACCAAGGAGAAAATGCCTTTCTATCAAGCTATGAAGGAAGAATTACTGTCACCAGAAACTGTGTCAAACCTTCTTGAAGCTCAAGCAGCGACTGGGTGTGTAATCGACCCGGTCAAAAATGAGAAGTTCCCTGTTGATGAAGCGGTTAAGTCGGGACTTGTGGGCCCAGAACTCCATGAACGACTCCTGTCAGCAGAGAGAGCCATCAGCGGCTACAAAGACCCGTATACAGGAAAGAAGGTGTCTCTGTTTGAAGCCATGAACAAAGGCCTCATCAAGAAAGACCATGGCATCCGGCTGCTTGAGGCACAACTCTCAACAGGTGGAATCATTGACCCTGTTAACAGCTATCGCATCCCACATGAGGTGGCTTGTAAGCGTGGATATTTTGATGAGGAAATCGGCAAAACCTTGAACAAAAACACTGATGACACAAAGCTGTTTTATGATCCTAACTCACAAGAGCATTCAACGTATGCTCAGCTCATGGACAAATGTGTCCCAGACAAAGAAACTGGACTCCTGTTGCTTCCTCTTTCAAAGAAGGCTGCAAAGCCAAAAGAAGACAAACAGGTTACAGAGGCGAAGACAAAAGAGGCTTTGAACCATTCAACTATGGAGCTGGACTGTGGCCCTTTCAAAGGCAGAAAAGTCACAATTTGGGAGATCATACACTCTGAATACATCACTGAGGAGCGAAGAATAGAGCTGATTCGCCAGTACAGAATGGGGCAGGTGACAATTGAAAAGTTGATAAAGATTGTGATAACAATGGTTGATGAAAAAGAAGACAAAACAAAGGAAGAGGCCTGTTTTGAAGGCCTTAGAGCACCAGTCACTGCCAGCTCTTTGCTTGATTCCAACATCATTGACAAGGCGACATTTGACCAAATCCAACAGGGTAAAAAGACACCTAAAGAGGTTAGTGAAACTGATAAGGTACGGAAGTACTTGCAGGGCACAGACTGCATTGATGGCATCACTATGGGAGATTCAAATGAGAAGTTAAGCATATATCAAGCAATGAAGAAGAATGTTTTGCAGCAAAACACTGGGCTTGCGCTACTTGAGGCCCAAGCTGGAACTGGTTTCATAACTGATCCGGTCAGAAATCAGAAATACTCTGTGGATGATGCTGTGAAGAATGGAGTTGTTGGCCCAGAGCTTCATGAGAAACTTCTCTCAGCTGAAAAAGCAGTGACTGGATACAAAGATCCGTATACGGGCAATACAATTTCTCTATTCCAAGCCATGAAGAAAGAACTTGTTCTGAGGGAGCATGCTATTCCTCTCCTGGAGGCTCAGTTTACTACAGGAGGGCTCATCGATCCGGTCAGCAGCCATCGTGTTCCCAATGATGTGGCCATTCAGCGTGGCTTTTGCACTAAACAAATGTCCAAGTCCTTCAATGAACCCTCAGGCGATGTTAAAGGCTTCACCGATCCCAACACCAATGAAAGCGTTACTTACAAACAGTTGGTGGAGAAATGTGTAAGAGATGCCAACTCTGGTCTGTGCTACCTGCCTCTGTCAAAGGTTGAAGCTCCTGCTCCTGTTGAGAAATCCTATCAGTACACAGAGGAGCAAGCTGAAACAGATCTAGCCAACACTCAAATTGAGATCCCTCATAAGAGTTTTGCAGGAAAGACTATGACCATTTGGGAAATCATGAACTCAAATATGCTTCCTGTGGAGGAGAGACTGCGCCTCATGGAGCAGTATCGCTCGGGACAAATCACAAAGGACAGAATGCTAATCATCATCATTGAAATCATTGACCAAAGAGAGACTCTAAAGTCGGAGCAGAGCATGTCATGTGATGTAATCAGAAGAAGAATTACTATTGAAGAGTTATACAGTGCTCGAATTATTGACTTGCAGACATACAACCTCTTAAAACAAGAGAAGATGACTGTTCGGGAGGTCATGGAAATGCCATCAGTCAAACAGTACCTCTTTGGTACAGGTTGCATTGCTGGAATCATGTCAGACAATCCTCCAAAGATCAGCATTTACCAGGCTATGAAGAGTGGACAGATTAAACCTGAAGTTGCATTGAATCTCCTCGAGGCCCAAGCAGCGACAGGATTCATGATCGATCCAGTGAAAGATGAACTTCTGACAGTGGATGAAGCTGTACGCAAGGGGCTTGTGGGCCCTGAACTTCATGACAAACTTCTCTCTGCTGAAAGGGCAGTTACAGGTTACAAGGATCCGTACAGCGGGAAAGTGATTTCTCTCTTCCAGGCAATGAAAAAAGACCTTGTTCCTGAGGATTATGCCTTGAGGCTTTTGGAGGCCCAGAATGCCACCGGTGGATTAATTGATCCTGAATACTACTTCCGCCTCCCTACAGATGTTGCCATGCAGCGTGGATACATCAACAAGGAGACACTCGACAGACTATCTGAACCGACTGAGGAGGTGCGAGGCTACACTGATCCAACGACAGATGAAAAGCAGAGCTACGCCCAGCTACTGAAAAGATGTAGAGTTGATAAAGCAAGTGGTTTGCGGCTACTTTCACTAGCAGATAGAAGACTTCTCTTCAAGGGTCTCAGAAAGCAAATCACTGTGGACGAGCTGCTTCGTTCACAGATCATCAGCCAAAAGACATACAATGAACTTACAGAGGGTACCATTACAGTGGAGGAGGTCAGCAGAGAGGTGAAGAAATACCTGGAGGGTACCAGCTGTATTGCTGGTGTGTTTGTCGAATCTAGCAAAGACCGTCTGTCTATTTACCAAGCAATGAAGAAGAACATGATCAGACCAGGGACTGCCTTTGAGCTCCTCGAGGCTCAAGCCGCCACAGGATATGTAATTGATCCTATTAAGAACCTAAAACTGAATGTCATTGACGCTGTTAAGATGGGTGTTGTTGGCCAAGAGTTTAAAGATAAACTCCACTCAGCTGAACGAGCAGTCACAGGCTACAAGGATCCTTATTCTGGCAAGATCATCTCACTATTCCAGGCTATGAAAAAGGGCCTCATTCTGAAAGATCATGGCATTCGTCTGCTAGAGGCTCAAATTGCTACTGGTGGAATCATTGATCCACAGGAGAGCCATCGCTTGCCAGTTGAAACAGCATATGAACGTGGCCTCTTTGATGAGGAAATGAATGAAATCCTCACTGACCCATCCGATGACACAAAGGGCTTCTTTGACCCCAACACTGAGGAAAATCTCACCTACCTGCAACTGATGGAGAGATGTATGATAGACCCAGAAACAGGCCTCGCTCTTCTGCTGCTGAAAGAGAAGAAGCGCGAGAAGAAGACATCATCCAAGTCCTCTGTTCGCAAGCGCAGGGTCGTCATCGTTGATCCAGAGACTGGCAAAGAGATGTCTGTGTATGAGGCGTACCAGAAAGGGCTCATTGACCACCAGACCTATCTTGAGCTGGCTGAGCAAGAGTGTGAGTGGGAGGAAATTACCATCACCTCATCTGATGGAGTTGTGAAATCCATGATCATTGACAGAAGGTCTGGTCGGCAGTATGACATTGATGATGCAATCTCAAAGGGCCTGATTGACAAGTCAGCTCTGGAACAGTACCGTGCAGGAACTCTGTCCATCACAGAGTTTGCAGACATGCTATCTGGAAACACGAGCGGTGTCAGATCACGGTCATCCTCCTTTGGCTCCTCTTCCTCTTACCCCATGAGTCCAATACCTTCTATAAAAGCACCAGCAACCACATGGAACGACCCAACTGAGGAAACTGGCCCTGTGGCTGGAATCTTGGACACAGAAACTCTGGAGAAGGTGTCCATCACAGAGGCCATGCACAGGAACCTTGTGGACAATATAACAGGCCAAAGGTTGTTGGAAGCTCAGGCCTGCACAGGAGGTATTATCGACCCAAATACGGGAGAGAAATTTGCTGTTGCGGATGCAATGAACAAGGGGCTTGTGGATAAAATCATGGTTGACCGCATCAGTCTCGCCCAGAAGGCGTGCAACGGATTTGAGGATCCCAGAACCAAAACCAAAATGTCAGCAGCCCAAGCCCTAAAGAAAGGCTGGCTATACTATGAGGCTGGCCAGCGATTCCTTGAGGTTCAGTATCTCACCGGTGGATTAATTGAACCAGATGCTACCAGCAGAGTCCCCATAGATGAGGCCGTGAAGAAGGGCACCTTAGATGCACGCACTGCTCAGAAGTTACGAGATGTCAGTGCATACTCAAAATACCTCACGTGCCCTAAAACTAAGCTGAAGATCTCTTACAAAGATGCTATGGAAAGGAGCATGGTAGAGGAGGGGACTGGTCTGCGACTACTTGAAGCATCATCCCAATCAAGCAAAGGACTGTACAGTCCCTACAGCGTCAGCGGGTCAGGCTCCGCTTCTGGGTCACGGTCCGGCTCAAGATCTGGCTCCAGAAGAGGCAGCATCGATGCCACAGGATCAAGTTTTACAACAACCTTCTCTTCCTCTTCCTCTTCCTTTAGTTCACCAAGCTATGGCCGTCGATACTGAGTTTGAAAGTCAAGCAATGATTTTCTAGGGGAAGGATACACTAAAAAGCCACAGTGCTCACCAGATGCCTACTTCTCAGTGGAATATGGACTACTTTTATTCTGCTCTGCATGTGGTTATTACAGGACGTTAATACAAGTTGAATCATTGTTTATTTTATGTGTCACATTTACTTTTAGTTATGTCTATGCTATTCTATCAGACTTTCTGACTACCGTACTGTAAGCTGCATACACAAGAGCTGTTTATTATTTCCAATATCTATCAAAAAGATTTTTTTTTAAGTTTAAGGACTTACGGTTCCACATACAGGATTCTATTTACGATATCGTGCGTGTTACACTATAACTGCTCATTACCCGATTGAACCAAACAAGCATTTCTGTACATGTGTAAATTTCTGAATATTTGGGGAGAAAAAAAATTTAGCAAAAGAAAGATAATTGCCACTCTGCAGAGCAGAATAAGGAGTCTCCCCCGAAGATGAATAAACACTAAGAGTGTCTGCTTTAAGAACGCCAAGCTTCAAGATCTTTTCTCTCCCGGGCTACACTGCCGCATATACTCTCTCCCATTATCTACTCCATTCCCAGTTGTCTGTCATATAACCCGGAGTTACAGCGACATGCTAACCTCGTGATGAACCTCAAAACAGCAAGCTCCCGTAAATGGAACGACTCTGTAGCCTATTATGACCGTTAACACCATCTGACATCATACAAGGCCCGCCTTTCTGAACACTTTAAAAAGGTACGTTTACTATTTCTCGGTACGTTTGTGTCATTTAGGTTCTAAGCTCCAAAGTCTAATGTTGCTGTTCAATGTTGAATTTCTCTGTTTCAGATATTGCCTCCACAGTTCATCTCCAGCTCCAGTGACCCCCCTCGCATTAATTTGGACTTTGGCCTTCATTTGAATCATGATTTTATCGAACAGTTGCAGAAACACAATTGCTTCTATGACATTTCATTCGATACCATGCTTTGTAAATGCCTGCAAAAATACTCTGAAACACTTAACTGGGCTGTTGAGAATTATAACATGGTGCAGTGCTACACTGCACACTGGCTGATGCATGACTGGCTGAGCATACTGGTATGTTTACTGTGTTATCAGGTATATCAGCCTTTTTTACAGTCCAACTACAGCATCTCACAATCTAACTTCAGAATAACTCTTCATGTCATAAATGTAGTATTCTCACGGGGCTAAAATGTAATGTTTGAATGTTTAATAGCTACAACTTTACAATTGCCCACACACACACACACACACACACACACACACACCTTACACAGATGGTAATGTAATATACATTGACGATTGAGAGAGATCTTTAAGCTTTGCCACCAGACCCAGTATTTGTATTTTCCACAGCATATACTTATTTTGATTGTCCTTTGTAAAGCAACACATATGATCTGTATCATTTTATTTCCGTACTCTTTATTTCTGCTTTGCATGATTTACTAACATTTAAAAAGGTGCAAACACAATGTAGTTGAATCTATTAAAGCATTTATTTTACTTTTACATTTCAAAAGGTTTGAAGGATTTATTTTAAAGAGGGTTGTCAAACCTTGTTGAAAAGGGTGTATTTATAATAAAATGGTGACAAGGAATTTTATTGTAGCACCGTACGCTATGTAAATAAACATGAAAATGAAAGTTCTCTCTGGTTTAGTTATTATTACATTTTGACAGATCATGTTGAATTTAAAGCTGATGACAATATTTTTTTTACATTTGTATCAGATGATCGCAGATTCATTTCAATTAACATAATTACAGTGGGTACGGAAAGTATTCAGACCCCTTTAAATTTTTCACTCTTTGTTTCATTGCAGCCATTTGCTAAAATCAAAAAAGTTCATTTTATTTCTCATTAATGTACACTCAGCACCCCATCTTGACAGAAAAAAACAGAAATGTAGAAATTTTTGCAAATTTATTAAAAAAGAAAAACTGAAATATCACATGGTCATAAGTATTCAGACCCTTTGCTCAGTATTGAGTAGAAGCACCCTTTTGAGCTAGTACAGCCATGAGTCTTCTTGGGAATGATGCAACAAGTTTTTCACACCTGGATTTGGGGATCCTCTGCCATTCTTCCTTGCAGATCCTCTCCAGTTCCGTCAGGTTGGATGGTGAACGTTGGTGGACAGCCATTTTCAGGTCTCTCCAGAGATGCTCAATTGGGTTTAGGTCAGGGCTCTGGCTGGGCCAGTCAAGAATGGTCACAGAGTTGTTCCGAAGCCACTCCTTTGTTATTTTAGCTGTGTGCTTAGGGTCATTGTCTTGTTGGAAGGTGAACCTTCGGCCCAGTCTGAGGTCCAGAGCACTCTGGAAGAGGTTTTCTTCCAGGATATCTCTGTACTTGGCCGCATTCATCTTTCCTTCAATTGCAACCAGTCGTCCTGTCCCTGCAGCTGAAAAACACCCCCATAGCATGATGCTGCCACCACCATGTTTCACTGTTGGGATTGTATTGGGCAGGTGATGAGCAGTGCCTGGTTTTCTCCACACATACCGCTTAGAATTAACGCCAAAAAGTTCAATCTTGGTCTCATCAGACCAGAGAATCTTATTTCTCATAGTCTGGGAGTCCTTCATGTGTTTTTTGGCAAACTCTATGCGGGCTTTCATATGTCTTGCACTGAGGAGAGGCTTCCGTCGGGCCACTCTGCCATAAAACCCCGACTGGTGGAGGGCTGCAGTGATAGTTGACTTTGTGGAACTTTCTCCCATCTCCCTACTGCATCTCTGGAGCTCAGCCACAGTGATCTTTGGGTTCTTCTTTACCTCTCTCACCAAGGCTCTTCTTCCACGATTGCTCAGTTTGGCTGGACGGCCAGGTCTAGGAAGAGTTCTGGTCGTCCCAAACTTCTTCCATTTAAGGATTATGGAGGCCACTGTGCTCTTAGGAACCTTGAGTGTTGCAGAAATTCTTTTGTAACCTTGGCCAGATCTGTGCCTTGCCACAATTCTGTCTCTGAGCTCCTTGGGCAGTTCCTTCGACCTCATGATTCTCATTTGCTCTGACATGCACTGTGAGCTGTAAGGTCTTATATAGACAGGTGTGTGCCTTTCCTAATCAAGTCCAATCAGTTTAATTAAACACAGCTGGACTCCAATGAAGGAGTAGAACCATCTCAAGGAGGATCAGAAGAAATGGACAGCATGTGAGTTAAATATGAGTGTCACAGCAAAGGGTCTGAATACTTATGACCATGTGATATTTCAGTTTTTCTTTTTTAATAAATTTGCAAAAATTTCTACATTTCTGTTTTTTCTGTCAAGATGGGGTGCTGAGTGTACATTAATGAGAAATAAAATGAACTTTTTTTGATTTTAGCAAATGGCTGCAATGAAACAAAGAGTGAAAAATTTAAAGGGGTCTGAATACTTTCCGTACCCACTGTACTATCCACAAATGTGTGTGTTCAATTACCCAGGACAGCTTACCTTTACCTTTGAGTGCCATGTTTCACCATCTACAAATATGTCGGTTGATATTTGTCTTGAGTTCAGTGGTGAGTTAGAAAAGCTGGAAAGAATTCAAACTCTCCCCTTTGACACAAATTTCACTTCTGGATCAATCAACTTTTTAGATGTTAAATTAATACAAAATGGTGAAAAAAAACTACAAACAAGTATTCCCACTAAACCCACTGACAGGAAAACTGATGACTGCAAGCAGTTTTAATCCAAGACCAGTGAAAGAAAGATTGTTGTTACAACAAGACCAGAGAAAGATCCAGAATCTTTACTGAGACCAGACAGAAGAAAAGGTGACAAGTTAATGCAGGTGATACATGTGATGAGATTATCCTATGGGATGCCTTGTTATAAGGCTTTATAGATACATTATGTGTTATGATTGTGCTTATAAAGCATTATAGACATGACTTTGATGACTGCAGAGAACGATGGACTTTAATTAGAAACAGTGCAAAGGCTTCAAGTTAATTTGTATTGCTCTTCTGTATATGGCAGCACACTGAAAGCCAATATAAATATAGCTCCACGTGATGTTATAGGTAATAGGGGGTTCAACTCCTGTCCTCCACTGTAAACTCAGTGCAGGCAAAAGTAAAACCAGATACTCATTAAGGCAGAAGCACATCATTGTTATATTATCAATGCAAAATTTAATGCAACGATATACTGTTATAGAATTCAATATATAGCAACACCTCATATTTAAACCTGTTGGAATTGTTTTATAGTATAGCATGTAAATAGAGATAGAATAGAGTTGAAAGAAAAGTCAAAGACAAAAGTCATAGTATAGTATGTCGATAAAAGTAAAATAAAGTCATAGTATGTTGAAGAAAGCTTTTGAGAAATATAGTATAGTATGTCTTAAAAAAAGAAAGTCATAGTTTAGTATGTTGAAACGTAAGAAAAAGGAGAAAAAAACTCCTAGTATAAAATGTGGAAAAGTTTTTAAAAAGTCAGTATAGTATGTAGAAAAAATATCATGTATGTCTAAAAGAAGTTTTTAAAAAAGTATGTCGGAAAAGGTTAAAAAAAATTGTACATCAAAATGATTTCTTTAAAATCATAGTTTTATAGTTTTCATGTTGAAAAAATTGTATAGTAATTCTAAGAAAAAAATCATAGTTCAGAATGTCGAAAAAAGTTTTAATAATATAACAAATAAAGTCATAATATATGTCGTAACAATTTATAAAATAAAAGTCATAGTATAGTATGTCGAGGGAAAAAAAGTCTTGATTACATCAGTGCCTTTCACAACTTTTAGGACATTGGGATTTTAATAAGGGTAATTTGAGTGTTTGCACTGTAGTATTTAATTATCCTCTCCTCTACAGACGTCTATTTATACATTAATGGTCACACATTCATCGGCGTTTTTATTTCAAAATGGCTGCAGAACGCGACCACAGCGTCTCTTCGCTTCTATACTCTTTGACAAACCTGTCTGTCACGGACACTACGTTGGCAGATGTGAAAAGACACCTGTATCCATGGATCAGACCGACCAATCAGCGCTTGAGTGGTCTCTCAATGGTCGCTGGCCGAGGGCCATTTTCATTTTCCCACGCATGGAAATGATACATTTAATACAAAGTTCATACTGGGTCATAAACATGGACTGTATAAAAGCCCCCATACGTGTGAGGAGGGGTTCAAACGTAGAATAAAGCGCATTGTACTACAACATGTCCTTATCCAAAGAACAACTGTCGGTAGCCGCCGCCGAGCAATCACGAAAGCCCAAATGCACCCGGTGCCGACACCATGGGATCATCGTCCCGCAGAAGGGCCACGTTAAGTGCTGTCCTTTTCTCAAATGTGACTGCTGGAAGTGCTATATCATCACACAACGGACTCACATCACGGCCCTCCAGCGAAGTCTGAAGAAAGTCTCAAAGAACCCCCAAAATAAAGAGCAACGACTCGGCGTCCACACCGCCGTCAGCGCGGGGAAACCAGCGGCTGAGGAGACTTGTAGCCCCTTGGCCCCGGATGAAGAGGGTCTGTCGGCCGCATTGGGCACGGAGCGGGCCGCCGCAAACCGGAGTAAACCTGCCGCGGGGGGGCAGACGTCGGCCGGTTTGGACAGCGGAGAGGTGGTGCCCTTCACTTCCAGTGAGGAAGAGCCTCGCACACGCTTTAGTAAGTTATGTTATCATTACCGTTAATTATAACAGGTTTAATAAAACAACTCTTAAGTTATAGCGGATAGAGCTGTTAGGATACTGTTGGATACATATTGAAGCTTCGTCACATAAGCTGAACTGTTATGACGGAGCTAGCTCCCTAAAATAACAACAACAAATTCACTTAAAGCACCAAAAATAATATTAAACAACGAACATGACGGGACATAATGCAGATAACATAACGTTTGTTGTAGAAAATAACATGTAATGATATTTTAGGCCTGTGAGTAAATCGATATACACTTTTGGATTTTCTATCCTTAACAACTTTGTGATTTGCGAGTAAAAACTTTATACACTCCGGATGGCACGAGACTGGTTTTATTGCAGTTTTTAAAAGAAAACACCGGCGGCCAAATGTCCGGTGGGCTGACGTCATCAACGGCAATTAATGGAACACCTGCGGCTCAGTTGAACGGAGCAGCGCGTGAGGCGAGCGGCGCAGGGTGCGTTCGTTATGAGTCACTTTGAGCGCCGGAGGGCAGTCCGCTCGTGTTATAACCGTTCGGTTGTTCAGAGCTCCACACTTTTTTTAAACTGATGGATAACGTTTTTTTCTTTCATCCATTTCAACTTTGCAGTCCGTGAATCCATAAAGAAATAAGATATCATTGTATTTTTAGAGCTAAAACAATTAGTTGATTAAACGATAAGGTTATAACGACAATGAATCAGCACTATGACATATACAATAGTTTCAGTCATTTTTCAAACAAAAAAGCCAAGCACTGACTCAAGTTCTTTTACTTTAAAGTTGCATAAAATGGAAGTACTACAGTATAGCTCTACTCCACTACATTTGTCTGACAGCGTTACTCGTTACATTTAAAAGCTCTGGAAGATGCAGCGTCACAAAGTCTTTTTAGAGACACGTGGTTCTCTCAGGACAGCGACGCTACAAACGTGAGACGATCTTAAAGAATATGATGCATTTCTGTAAATTATACCAAACATTATATGAAGGAGTTAAAATCAACATCTACAGCAGTAAATACTTCTTTTAATACTTACAAATATATACAAGTATATTTACAAGTAAATATGGTTGATAATATTTGCACACTTTTAATTAAAGTTTTGAATGCAGAACTTCATTTTGTAGAGGAATATTTTCACAATGTAATATTGCTACTCTTAAGTAAATAATGTAAATACTTCCTCTACCACACATGATATTTAAATAAACATTTTAGGGGAGTTTGAATATAATCGACAAAACAAGCAATTTGAAAACTTCACCATGAACTCAGGAATATATAAATGGTATTTTGTCACTTTTGTTCATCGCAAATTATTAAATGAAATGGTGAAATCATCAGTTGCAGCCCTGGTAATGTTGTCATGTACATATTGTTGCCAGGTTAGATTGAATTTTGGCCCTAATGTAAATGCATATGGAGAAACCTCCTCCCTCACCCTGAAACACCAGCTTATATGATATTTAAAATGAATAAAAAATGACTCTTTAAGTAGATTTGAATGCTCAAGTGTATTATAATGTCTTACCTTTCCTTCCAGATGCCCCTTACTTTGGTGGATTTGGCCCGGTTGCACCTCTGCCTGTTCTTCACGTCCCGTGGATGTCGGGTTACCCCAGCGGCTACGGGCCGCGTCCAAACCTCCTGCTCCACAGGCCGTGGTGGCCCCCCGTGCCCACTGGGCTTTACAACAATGGCCTCCGCGGGGCCCTGATGTTCCCCCACTTCCAGCCGGCTGCTCCGCATTACCCGCCTCCACAGGGGCCTGGACCTGCTGCTGTGAGACGGCCGCTCCTCTTTGAATACCGTAGGCCAGCTGTGAAGTGTGTAAACAAAACTGATATTATGACCTAATGAAACAATGTATGCGTTTATACGTCAGGAGGATTGCAGACCGGTCTTCCTCACCCTCCGACCCCTCGCGCTCCCAGAGCCAGGAGGAGCCGATGTCCTGGCAGCACCCACCGTCTCCTCCGTCCAAACCCACTGAGCCAGATGTGGAGGAGCTGGATTAAAGCACAGTGAGCAGGTTCATAAGGGGGGCTACATTATAAGAACTGAGCCATTTCCTCCAGGTTTTGTTTTTTGCAGTTTATCGGCAAACCTGTTTGTTTCCCCTTGTTTGGTACCAAACAACACATCAGACACAAGTATTGACAACAGTCCTGTTCACATTGCTGTCATGAATGTTTCTGCACACTGTTTGGTGAATGTCTCGTTTTGAATTGATATTAAAATTTGTTGACAAAGAAAAATAAAATTTTCATATCCATCTTTTTTTTGTGTCATATGGATGCATGCAAGGCAGCAAGGAGAGTGACCCAGATGCAGCAGACAGGAACAGTTCAGGGATGTAAACACAGAATGGAAGAGAACTAGCTCACCCAATGATGGTCCAAAACCAGGAGGGCAGTCCAAGCAAGGCACACTTCTCCAAAGGGGGGGTCAGGCAGAGAGTCCACGGTTCAAGCTGTCAACTTACTTTTAGGTAGCGGGGACAGAGTGTCAGAGGTTTGAAAGAAAATGACAAGAAAGCAAGCAGGCAACTTTGCAGATCTGTGAGGGAATGAGTGTAAAGGGCCAGACTGCAGCGCTGACGAGGGCAAAGTGGAAACAGGTGAGCAGGTGGAGTCTGAGGGCGTCTCTGGACAGTCCAGAGAACGGCAATGAAAGAAGGAATGTGGCTGAAGGGAGGCACAGACTGTTAGATTCAATATGTTTTTCACTAATGATATTGACATTGCCTCCTGCTAACCTTTAATGTAATACTGTTGTAACTAAAACTAGTTTAGAGACAAAAACAACAAGCATGATAATTTTGGCCTAATTTCAACGATTGAACAATTCCGTCACTTTATTTCATTATTAGTATTATTAGTATTTATGAAGCATTATCTTTTTTAATGTCATTCCACTAGTCATTGAAATATTATATATATTGCGGATCATATTGAAGACTACAACTTTCATTTAATTTTGAAAAAAAAAAACATGTACTTTGAGAAAATATTCATGTTTGTTTTTACACTAAAGAAAATATTAAAATAAAAAGCATTTGAATAATGACTACCGCAGTATTAGTCATGCTCTAACTTATATGGACGGGTGGGAATTTCAGCTTCATTAAAAAAGGAAATCTCTTTGACAGTATAAATGAAGGTGCGGTTTTCATTAGTTTCACTCTTTTACAAAAACATTTTTTAACCTCCTTAAGAACCCCTTAAAACATGCATATATTCCATTAAAATACCTAAATATACTACAATCCTTTCGTGTATCCATTAAATATCCTCTCAAAATCCCATTAAAGTACCTTAGTTAGTTAATAATAGTTATTATTAATGTGTGAACTAATTGTAATTTAAGGGGATTTAGTTATATAGTCAATAAACTTCCCTTGTCCATTCTCCTTTTCTGCTTCCATCGCTCCTGTTTTAAGTATGAAGCCTACATTTTGTAATAACATCCACCAGGGGGGGGGGTTTACTTTCAACATTTAAGATCTGTCAAGAGAGGTTAAACGTCACATCCCCACTGATAGTAAACCTTCTCAAACCTTAAAATCAGTGGTGGAATGTAACCGAGTACATTTGTTATGTACATTTTTTGGGGTACTTGTATTCCTGTATGTTTTCATTTCATGCTACTTTATACTTCTACTCCACAACATTTATTTGACAGCGTTAGTTATTAGTTAGTTTGCAGATTTTACAGAAAAAAATATATATGATAAGCTGTGTTTTATAACAGAATACAGTTTTGTACAATAACACAGGCTGCTAACTTTTGTGTCTTATGACAGTGAGTTGTTAGCAGTTCTACCAAAGCGACACATCATCTAAACCCCTCAAATGGTTTGACTTAAATAAATGCCTGAGTCTCTAAAACTCTCAAATAATTTACACACAGAGCCAAGATTAAGGGGTAGTTCCCACACCCCCCCATGCCAAAATAAATAAATAAATGAAATAAAATGAAATAAAATAAAGAAAAGTAAAGTAAAATAAAATAAAATAAATATGCAGGACTTTTACTTGCTGTGGAGTACTCTTCTTAATACTTCTGTGTGTCTCGAAATATATTTGTCTGAAATCATATTCATTGTTTGAAATGTATTCATGTATATTCACAATTATACTGGGATATGGGCCTGTATCTTTGTCATATATTCACATCACTGAGGCAGGGTGGTTGTGCTCTTTTGAGCGCCTCAATCATGTACATTTTTACAGGCAGATAAATGCATAGTTCATTCTGTAGGTCAACAGCTTTGGTGTACAAGGGAAACAGGATGCTCTGTTAGAGGGTGAAAGAACGGCCAGGGGATAAGGATTAGGGAGTCTGTTTTAGACACAGCGAGTTGGGGAGTAAGCCCAGTGGCCTTGGAGCCCGTAGTCATTTTAGGTTTTCACAGGGCAAAGACGAGCGCTGGTCATCTTGTCCTACGGCCAGATCAGATCAGAGGAAGACGAGTGGGGAAGAAGACTGTGACTACTCAAATATCTAAATCCAGTATCCTCTGTTTTGACATACACAGTGTAACTTGTCTGAGCAGGAAACGTGGGACAGGAGGGGGGAGACCAGGACAGAATGAGGGTATAAAGTGATGTACATTTCCATTGTGAAGCCAATCGACTGCTAAAAGTGCTATGATTGTGTGCGACTCCAGCCACCCCTCACACAGTCTCTTCAGCCTCCTGCCCTCTGGGAGAAGATACCGGAGCCTCCGTGCTCACACCACCAGACTCTCAAACAGCTTCGTCCACCAGGCTGTTAGGAAGCTGAACTCTCTCAACTCTCTCCCTCCTCTCTTTTAAGACTCCCCATGTCCAACTGCTGCTAAATACAGATTGATAGTTTTTTTGTTTTTTTTCTCTTATTATATATATATATTGTCTAAATGTTTTTTTTAATCTATTGCACTGTATTCACTTTATATGTTTATATGTTGGACTAGAGAGAAACGTCTTTTCAACTCCCCTGTATGTTCAGTGCATTGTGGAATTAACAATGAAGCGAACTTTGAACTTTGAACTTTGAACTTTGACTCCGGACAGCTCGGTTTACTTGTACACTTTGTGATGCAAATAAATCTGCGTGAACTGAAGAAAATTCAATCTCTCTTGTGGTGTCTCAGCACGAGTCAGATAGATATCAGTTACTGAGCCAGCAGTCAGGTATTGAGTTTTATCACATCTTAAAGTCAAGGAAGCTGAGCATCGACATCGAAAATCAACCACACTTCTTACACCCTCGGTAATTAAACCTGAAAGTAGATCAGGTGATTTGGAACACCACAGTAGGCGATGTCACACTATGTTGGGTCATTAGTGAAATTTGTCACTGAAGTGTTGGAGCTGTGTGACGGATTCCAAGAAGAGGCGTGTAGTGTGACACCTTGTGGGATTGTCATCAGAGTGATTTATGTCGGCATCAGCAAGTTCAAGGAGTTCACTAAAGTGGAGCTGCCAGGAGGTGAGGAGTGTGTGTGTTGTGTGTGTGTGTGTGTGTTACGTGTGGGCTTCTGTTTGTGTGGGTGGGGATACAATACAACCTGTGATGACAACCGTATGTACCTGCATTTGTGACGGAGCTATTCAAACAGGGTTAAATCATCAACCTTGGTTTCTTGAAGGGTGATTATGTGACATGCACATCGATGTTTTGTATTCAGACCCTTACTCATTCAATAAAAAAGGTGTTCCTGATGCCACTGCCCCGGCACATTGCAACAAAGAAAGTTATGCATGCAGCAACAAGACTGGTAAAAGATCTGCAGCATCTTGTTGCACACATGAAAGGACCGGAGTTTCCTCAGGAAGGAGAGTCTCCTCTGTCCTTTCCTGTAAGCGGCCTCAGTGTTGCATTTCCCGGTGAACTCCAAGATCCTTGATCCACCACCTCCACCTCCTCTCCCAGAATGTTGATGGGATCAATAGCAGTCCTGGTTCTCCTGAAGTCTATCTCTTAGTCATGTTCAGGATTAGGTGGTTCCCTCTGCTCCACTCAGTGAAGCTGGCCACCGTGTATTCTGATTCCTGACCACCTTTAATATACCCAACAACTACGGAGTCATCAGAGAATTTCTGCATATGACAGGGACTGCTAGTCTGAGGTGCATAAAGTGAGCAGAAGAGGTGGCGTTCCCCTGCTGAGCTTCTGATCAACGTGTCAGACATGCCGTTCCACAGGCTGCCGTCTGTCTGTGTGGTCAGTAATCCAGGAGATGCTGGAGGAGTCTATCTGCATCCCCTGGAGCTTCTCACTCAGCAGCTGGGGCTGGATTGTGTTGAAGGCACTTGAGAAGTAAAAAAAGAAAAAAAGAAATGATCCTCACAGTGCTTTCTGCCATGTCCAGATGTGAGTGAGAACGCTGCAGCTGGTAGGTGATGGCATCGTCAAATCCAACCCGGTGGCACGACCGGGGGGGCAAAGTGAAGCCAATGCTTCATGTCTTAAAACTTACATTCTTTCTAATGGCCATCAGGGGGCGACTCCTCTGGTTGTATAGAAGTCTATGAGAAAATGACTCTACTTCTCTCTTGATTTATTCCCTCAGTAAACATTGTAAACATGAGTTTATGGTCTCAATCTCTAGTTTCAAGTCTTCTTCAATACAGCATGATGTTCATTTAGTACATTATGGTCCATTTAGAGTCAAACAGACCATAAAGCAGAGTATGCTTCAGGGCGGGATTACTGTGATTGACAGGTCGCTTCTACTACCAGAGACGTATACAGCGTCTCTACGTCACTCCTCCGCATTCCAAATATAGTAACGCTCCAGACGAGCGGGTGGGGGTGGAGGTGGATGTGGGTGGTGATGTTCGCTTCAGGATCATTATCAGCCTACAAGGCCACAACAAAAAGGTAAGTCAGGTGTGACAAAACAGCATGCAGCATGGCGCCAAAGTGAACCATTTGTTGCCATTCGGCTGCCCTCACCAAGCTAGCAACTCTGTGAGGCTGTACTCAGGCACATCTGTGCAAAAAATACAAACTGAAGGTTTTAAATGATGAGGATGAAAGGCCAGACCAAATGTCATTGCAATCCGAATGCTAGTTTCTGACACAAGAGACAACCTCATGGTGGCGCTAGATGAAAAGTCAGAAGATCCCCAAAGCCAGTAGTATACATCATCTGGGGATCATGAATGTCTGTTCAAAGATGTGTGCCAATCTAGTAAATCTCACACCTGCGAACTCATCACAACTCGGTGGAGATCACCGTTTTGAATGAGCACTTGCTGCTGAGCTTGCACTGGATAAGTGAACGCTTTGGGGATTAGAACAGAAGAAAAAAGTAGGTCAGGAGGGCAAAGAAAAGAACTCCCATCAGACGGCACAGATTAAATACGACAAAGTCAACACTGCTGTTGAATGTGTAATATGCATCTGCAGAACAAGTTCCAGAGTTCGACACGGCAAACACGAGATCTTTGTGATAAGAGCATCAACACCACCCTTATCTGCCTCAGACCTGAACCTTCAGGCATTGCTGTAAGAGGATTTCTGTCATTTCAGTTTCTGCTTGTTTAAACTCGGATGTGAGTGAAAAGACGGCAAAGATAGGAGTTCCTGAGTGGGATCTGGTTTACTGTCAAGGCCTTCATAGTCTCCAAGAGCCCCTAGGCCTTTTGAAAGTCTACTGAAATAGCAACACTAGCATATGACTTTTTAAATTGCAAACTCTGCACAATCTTGAAAAACTTGGTCATGGCCTAATCCAGCCTATAATCTGATTTTACATTGCTCAGAATGTTTAAGCATTTCATTTAACTGGTAAAGCCATGGCGACACAAGTATAATGTGTTTACTGGATGCAGTACCAAATGAAATACAATGCATGTCAATAGAGCCGTTTGTCTCGCATGTGCAAGTCTGAGGAAATACATAACTTCAGACAGGCTACCATGTAACCTGGTTATGTAACGCTGTAAAAGCAAACCCAAAAGCAGCTCAGAGGAGCTGCTTTTGATTATACGGATGGCTGAAGCTACTGTAATACTCCAAAAATGTTGAAATATTGCACTACTTTATTTCTGCAGAGGTTGTGCCAGCTGAGCCACAGCTTTGGCCCTCCCAAGCTCCTTCATACCCATTAAGTCTTTTCAGGCCAACACATCACTGTTGGAAGAAGAGTACTCAGATTGTTTCCTTTCGTATCATCAGCAAAATATAGTTAAAGTATAAAAAGTAAAAGTGAAAATGCCCCCTGCCATCGTTGCATTCTTATAGTATTGGATTATTTAAAATGAATGCATTAATATGAAAGTATGTTAATAACGGCAAGGGAATTTGTTATGCAAAGCATACAAAATAAATACAAATAGATATTTGAACAGTTCACAGAGAGCACTGGTTGCTGTGAAAGGCCTGAGGTTGCCACAGGAGGCTCCGCCTGAATGCTTGTAAAAATGCAATGCAGCTTCCAGCTTGCAGCAATGGGAACGTGCCAGATAAACTAACGTCTTCGCAAAACACTCCTAAAATGACCTTTTAGATACACTCCTTAAAGAGGCATGCGTGCGAGTGAGTGAAAAAAAAAAAGTTTTCCTCAGAATCTCCACCCTTTCCCTGCAATGTGATGACAGGAGCAGAATCTGTGCAGTGACTGTTTATGTGGTGGTGACAACGAGGAAATAATCAATAAGTGTTCACTCTTCCAATGGATCTCTTATTTGCTGTCTTAATATATGCAACAATGTCAACTCCTGTGCAAGTATTGTTTCTTGTGTAATCCGGCTTCTGTATTTGTTGGCTGGAGTGAAACTGGGATTTGACGACATCAGACAATTATGAGGGAAGCAACAGTGGGAGGAGTCTTCGAGTCTTCAGCAAGTCTGAGCATTGAAATCTGCCCACGCCTCATTACAAAATAAATGATTTCCCTTCTGCCAAACAGAATCTGGGTTTGATCTGGATTACCACACAATCGAGCATCTAAGATAAGGGCGATGAGGGTGAAGAGAAGTGATCACAGGCTTCTAAATGTACTGTGCTTTTATAATAAGCGGGTCGAGCCATAATTGTTCCAAGACTTAGAGGTTTGTTCTGCGATTACAGATGCATGCATAGATGCAAAGAAGTGAGACGCACATCGGGTGTGTCTTAAAACAAGCCGATTAGTGTTCTAAAGAGATTCCGCACATCAATGTCTGCTTCTGTGGAAGACGCCACATGACCGTGCAGGCTCTGTTATACGATCGCTTTGGTTTGAAACTGGATCTCAACGGCCGTTTTAATGTTGCCCGTCTGGGGGCTTCTGAGTCAAAATGTTAAGATCAACATTATGGTTAGCAGAGGTGGAAATGCTCATACAGGCTGTTAAATATTACTACCCACTCGTTTTATGGCTCAACTTAATACAAAATATGCAATTAAAAAACGTGCAAACCTAAACTATTGTTGTACTTGCAGTAAAAAAAAAAAAAGGTTAGTGGTAATATTAGTGGTAACTTCATCAGATGTTAAAAAAAAACATGAATAATGAAAAGTCCCTTCCTATATATAATGGATCAAATCTTAATAGCTAGATACACTTCATTATACAGTGATTCATATGAGTTAACCAATTATCATGTGCAGCACAGATGTGGATATGGAACTATATCCACATCTGTGGCACTCTCATTAATACAGTACATACATTTCTGCACAGGTGTATCAAATACGTTGACGTTTTTCATGAGCAGTTTTATGAGTCGACACTGTCCGTTTACTCAACAACTAAGCAAATAAGCATTATTTCCCAAAGCTGTTGAACTAATCCTCTCAGTCATGCCTCTTATCTACACATAAGATAACTATTTGTCCAAACTTTTTTTTATCATCAATACAAAGCATTAATAAGCAGGTTGTCACCAGGCACAGGTTCATATCAAATACCCTCAAACAGTATGTGAAATACTTCTCACTGCTGCTCTCCAGCGCACCATGCTTTCAGCTAGTCTAACTCTATCAGGGTGGTGTCACCTTGATGAAGGCAAGATAAAATGAGAATGAAGAAGAGAAAAGTAGATGTTCACGATTTGTTTTGCGTGCATTCTTCTCCAGCTGAGCACTACTGATATGTGTAATAATCAAGCTCACCGTCAGCGTGTCCAGCTGCTGGTGAAGCTATCAGGACTTTTGCCAACTATTGATGCACAAAGAGAAAGGCTGGGTGCGCCCAAGATAACACAGATAAAACCTGTCCAGTGTGGTCCTGGAATGCAGACCATGGTCTCATGTTGGAAGACACTTTGCCTGGATTAAAGCGTTTCAACAGTCAACAGATAATGAGTCTTTCTAAGAATCAAGAACAGAGGAGTCCTCAGTCAAAACTAAGAAAATGAACCCTAGCAATGAAGTGCTATATCAACACAGCTCAGGGACAGAAGCTCACGCTGGTTCCAGCAGAATACTGTTCTTGATCCAGGTCATCGAGATATGTGCACTTTAGAGTTGTAGAGTCACATTTTTGTGCAGCCTGGTTCTCACTTCTTCAGGGGGTTAGTTGCAGTGCAGACCTTAAGGAAAGTAAGGAAGGTAAGGAAGGTTTGTTGTCAGTAGAGAGAGAGAGAGAGAGAGAGAGAGAGAGAGAGAGAGAGAGAGAGA
>NW_022280114.1:663507-678890 GCF_004355925.1 Anarrhichthys ocellatus
AGAGAGAGAGAGAGAGAGAGAGAGAGAGAGAGAGAGAGAGAGAGAGAGTTGTTATGACTTTAAATAATCTGAACATAATCTAGGCAATTTGCCTATAGATGCTGCTAAAGATAGTATTGAGGTGAGGCAGTCAGGGGCTCTCAGAGCAGAGGGTGTGGTGCCGGCATGAACGGACAATGGTTTAACATTCCTGGCCCGGTGCATTAGTATCAGGCGGACTGGGAACAGACTGAGCAATATCCTGCAGGACATTCCACAGTGTGGAGAGCTACAGGAAGAAATCCTCTGCTCACAAGTGGGCAATGACAGACATGTGAGGAGGGTTATGCAGAGTGCAATGAAATGAAAGGAGCGACTTTCAAAATACCCATCTATCCTTGTTGGAATTGTGCACAACAGGGATTGTTTTTAGTTTCTATAAATATTGAGGTGTGGTAATCTGGTGTTTCTTTTAAGTAGTACAGCACAAAGTCAGGTTCGTGCAGCTTCCAGTTAAAGCCTCAAACTTGGTTCAGTATCAGAACAATGACCGGGGTGTCTGGCGGCCAAAGTACTTCTGTGTCCTGCCACAAAATAACAATCACTGAGGTGAGTTCTTAAATACAAAGCTCCAATCTGTATTTTCTCTATTGGCAATGGATCAACTGAATACGCGCAGTGTGAAAGGGGTCTCTCATAGTGAAGAACCCGCAGAGAAGCACCATCCAGCCCTGCAAGTCCCGTAATCATTATAGAGGTTTTTTAGCCACTTTTAGCTCTTTGTTTTGGTTTTTCAGCATATTCTCCTCTCAAACCTGCCGCCGCACATTACCCAGCACCAAGCAGCAGACAAAGATGTTGAATAATCTTCAAAAGCTCTACGTTCTCATCCCAAAGCTAAGCATAGATTCCTCTTAAACATAAATACCTGGTATTTTATCGACTGTTACTGTTATGAAGACTCTTCCTCTGCATGAAAAAATATTCTGTTCACCCCTTTTTCCAAAGTCGCGACTCTTTTTCTCTATCCAGGTCGCCGGAAATTACATTTTTTATGACAAATGAAAAATGTCAAAGTGTTATTTTTGTATGAAAATATAAAATAATAGGAAGGTTAACTGATAATAAAAGTATTACATTTTGGTTTACGTCATACAAATTGAGCACGAACATGCTATGGGATTTGTATGGATTGAGAAAAAGAGATGCAACATATCATTTTTGGCGTGCAGCAAATTGAATATTGTTTTCATTAGGATGTAAGAAGAGCTTTTTGATGTTAATACACTAAAGGCACAAACTGAGGCCGGTGGAGACCAAAGCTGAGCTAAAATTAAAGTAAATATTGGTCGTAGATTCATCAACTCCCAATAACTGCTGATGTTGCTCCGTGTCTGCTGAATATGTAAACAGGGAATTGTCTGCTGTCACATTAGTGTGCAGAAATAATTCTGTGTAATAAACACATAACCTCTGTGCTGAACAGAACACTCAACATGTTCATTTGTATTCCAATTCATGCTTCGTGTCTTTTGCCGTCTGTATTCTGCAAAGGTGATCATTATCTTGAGAAACAATTAACCTTTCAAAACATGATTTATCTTGTTTACTTTTGGCAAGTAAAGTTTTCATTAAAGGTGAAAGAAAAAAAAATTGTTTACATCCTCACAAGTCTCTGCAGGTTTGTTGAATAAGGCTGTAACGGTGTAATCTAAAACTATAAGGCGTGTGAGGTTTAGCACTCTCAAGTTTCATCTATTCATGGTTCCATCAAAGCAATTTCTTAAGTAAATACAACAGCATGTTCCTCTGTGCGTGAACATGTAAAACAACAGCCTGTATGGTGTAAGATTGTTTAAACAGCAAGTAATGAGGAGCCAAACACTCTGCCTGAGTAGGTGTTCAGTAGGATTAAGAGTGAGAATGGAAAAAGAAACTTCTTCATCTTCAAGTTCTGTAAGTAGTGCCGAGGGATGGGACACAACAAAGTACATTTACTCAAGCACAGTTTTGAGGTGCTTGTACCACATTCCAGATAGAAATATTGCTTTTCCCTCTTGTCCGACAGCTATAGTTACATATTTGCATAAATATTTTATATACGAAACATATGACACGTTTTTCATTTAGCGTGTTGGTAGATTACAAAATAAAGCAAAATATAGAAATATAAAGTGGTTATTTAGCTCCAACTAGATGGGATACGACATTACCAAGGCATATAAAAAGCTTAAATTATTATTTTGTAATAAACTGTACATATTAACAACATTCATAGACAAGCCGTTCAACAAGTATTTCTGACTTTTGATACTTTCAACCTGCAGTAACTTGTTTTTGGCCACTTGGGGGCAGCAGAAACACACTGTAAACACCACACCAACATATTATCATCTTTTAAAGTGCATAATGACAATCACACAGCCAGCAGACTCAAAGCAATGTTAGCATTCATTTGATGTTATAGAGGTCAAATAATCACGCTCTTTTTAGTTCTGTTTTGTCATCCTCCAAATCCTCGAAACATATCAGAAAAGTATTGATTAGGTATATTTTGCCAATACATCTCTATTTAACTTATGTAAATGCAGGACATTTTGCTCTTAATAGTTTTACTTTGTTGTATTGCTACTGTAAAATGAGATCATTTTTGGGAATATTATCAAATGTCTTCGATTAACATCCAGCAACCCTCGATATGTATCTTTGTTACATTATAAAGTCTACTATACAACTACAGGTTGGCGAGGTAAGATTAAACGAAGTCATCGTAACTCTAACTGCCGACATAGTGTAGAGCGTGCACAGGTGGTGTTGTTGTAAATTGGATTAAAGTAAAATATGCCCTGTAGCTTATAAATCATGCTGACATCTGTTCAATAAAATACAATACAAAGAGTTCATCATCGAAACCATCCCACATCATTATTGCAAGTTGGATCTCATCTCTACCAGCATTTGCCGACCTTTAAATCTCAACTGACAAAGACATTCTTCTTAACTGCTTTAGAAAAATGATAATTGTCTCCGTCAGAGCCAACAAACCAAATGTCAGAGAGCCTTGCCTGAGTCTGATGATTCTGTGGGACAAATGTGAGAAGACAGCACTTGATAGCCAACAGTGCGTTGGCATGATTAGGCATTTGATTTTGTAATCTAGCCAATTTCTACCACAGAGAGTCACTTGTCGTTTGACGTCTCGTAGTACCGGTTTCATCATGTCAAGTTGACTTAGATTACATATCTAGCTCAATTCTCAGGAAACCAAAAGGTTATGAACATTATCTATTACTTTTCTTGACATAAGAGTTCATTTATTAGTAAAATAAAAGGAACATTTTCAGTTTAAATATTTTTTTAAATCCTGTATTTGTAGTTTTATGCACAATTGAGAAAGAAGTGTCACTTTGATTCAAGATCTAATCGTGAGTTAATCGCCTTGTTTCTTGATTTCTATTTTAAAGAACTAATTTGAAGCACAACTTCTAGAAAATCTGATTTTTTTTTTTTTTTAAATGGTGACTTCTGTTCCTTTGAGACACTAATTTGAAGTGTTCTCACGCTTGACTGAGTGAAACGTCGTCGTCACCTGATGTCGTTGGGTATACCTGGGAAAAACGTTTAGACTAACTGCACATTAGTCAGACTTCAGTGTCGTCAATAAAATGTGACTAATGTCTCCGCATCTGGTTTATGCACTAATAAGACATGTTCTGTGCTGTCTGTTTTGTTTCACAACACTATAATCCTCCCACACCCCCCGAGGGAAGTACCCATACAAAGACAAAGTTCTCTGTAATCATCAACGCATCCGGCTCTGCTTGTCCCACAAGATACGGAAGATTATCACCTCACTTTTAGTATGTAAAAGACAAATCATTTACTGTGCATCAATAAAAGACGAGGGTTTAAGACACCTGTGTTTGACCCAGAACTAAAACTTAAAACTTTTTTTTTACACAAGTAACAATACATTATCTGAGCTTCAGTTACATTATTGTCAGTTTAATTATCTGCTCACCTATAGCACAGTAAGAACGGGCCAATTTGCTTGCTTGTTATTGTCTAATAGCACAATGGACATGCTCTTAGGAAGTCTGCAGGAAGTTTTGGCACCCTGAGCTCAGTCTGAGGACAGGAGGCTGTTGGTTGGGAGGGGAGGGACTTAACAGCTGGACCTGCTGTATATGAGTCCGGTGAGCACAGAGGACTACCGCTGAGACGTTGGGAGCACATCAAGGTCCCAATCCCTCTCACACCGGCGGACACTGACTGCTAACCGGAGTGGGACTTTCTACAAACGTCAGGTAAGAGCAAAATACTGTATTATTTGAAGATTGGTGATTGGAAATTCAATATTTCTAAGTTCTAAAGAAAATTGTCAAAGAAAAGCTAATTGTTTTAGTGAAAGTGTTGTTTAATCCAGAGTAAAGAGCACATTTAAGCTGCAGCTTAGTTTGCTTTGGAGTGGGACCGCATAGTGTTGAAACAGCCAAAAGGGAAAAAAAAATATTGTGTATCAGCCAACTCCCTTCTGATAAAAAGGGAAAGCAAACATTCCTCACTGATTACCTTTGACCACACTTGTTAAGATATAGTTTTACACATAGCCTGTGTGTCACCGTGAAGGCTTTTGACAAGACTGAACATTGTGTCTACATTCCCCCTCTGGGCTGTTGGCACACATTAATGGCAATCCAACATTTTCCACAGCGACAGAAAGTATTAAGTAACAATTGATACTCCATTGCCTCATTCATTCCTGTTTCTTTTACTGCTGAGATGGTGTCAAGAATGCAATGATAAAGACTTGGGCGTCATATACATGATGCAATGTATATGACGTGTGCTGTGTGAGATCCAAAGGGGGAGAACAGCGAGGCGGTTTGCAGCGTGGTGTCAATCTTAAAATTGGTCTAGATCAGATTGTTGGATCGGATTATTGCACACATAAATATGTTTATAAGGACTTATAAGGTCAAGTGTTATAATACTTCATAATTTCTGTTTACTCACTCATAGTGTATTATAATTCACCAACGTGTAATACATTATGATGTTCTTATAATGCATTACAGTGTGATTACAAGTTACTCTAAGTCAAGGGTGTCAAACTCATCTTCACTCTGGGCCACATCAGCATCACGGTCGCCCTCAAAGGGCCGGTTGTAAATGTAAGACTGTAAGACTGTATAACTGTAACTACTCCCTAACATATTGTTAAATAACTCTCTCTGCATTTGATTATTGTTTATTCAAGTGTTAAAATATTGTACATGCAGTTATAACATAAATCATTTTAATTTAGGGTTAAGAAACCCACATTAGTCTTTCAAAGATCAAACTCTTAAAGAAAATATCAAAGACAAATATCATCAAACACAAGTTATTACATTAACTTTGTTCAAAGCTATTTTTGTCACCTCTCTGCATCACTAATGTCCCTGTCGTTGTCCCGTGCATGGCAGCTACATCCAAGAGCTCCTCACTGAGAGTCAGGTTTAATAACCATGGATAGATGCTCTGTGTCCATGCTTTCATCAACAGCTAATGAAGAAGACGAGTACCTGCTCGTCTCTGAGCTAGCTGTGTTGTTAGATTGCTGCTAGTTCCTGAACTCGGTCTGCGATGGTGTTTCTTCACAAACTGACATTTGTAAAAGTCTGTATCTGGTCGGAGCTCACCTGCTCACATACCTTTAGCGTGCACTGGGCCTTAACTTTTGTAAATATATTCTGCTGTGATTGCAGTCTGCCTCTTAATTCTTGGACAATTTTATGTTTTTCTTGGAGGCTAAATTTAGCTCTGTGTTTGGTGTCAAAATGCCGACGTGAATTGTATCCTTCATCACCGACACACATAACACAGAAGACAGACCCGTTTTTCTCCCTGAAGCACAGACATGTATTCGCTTTCCCATCTTTCATTACATTTTCTTCCCTCTGCATCAATTTTTCTCTTCGTGGACATTTTGGGATTATTTGTCGATCTTTTTCAACTCAATCACTTGTTGGAAAACCTCTTTACGGGCTGTTCCCTCTCCTGTCCACCTGTTGTGATAGTTTTAATGTCGGTACACAGACAACATGCTATCTCATAATTTCAACTTTCTATCTCATAATTTCGACCATGGGGATACTTTTATTTTCAAGTCTAACTTTTAAATTTTTTTCCAAAAATAAAAAAAAAAAAAAAAATATTTTTTTTTTTTTTTTGCTGGCGGATTCTCGGGCCACATAAAATGACGTGGCGGGCCGGATTCGGCCCGCGGGCCTTGAGTTTGACATGTGTGCTCTAAGTGGTCATTGTTTGCTTTAAGTAAGGTGAGTAAATATATAATTAAACCTGCGTCACATTTACATTTCACAAATGTATTGTCTTCCCAAAAACTCACTCTAAGGACTCAAAATATAGATAATACTTGAAAACCATTCTATTTCCTCCAGCTGTATATAACGGCTCATAACTGGTTAGGTCTCAAATAATGGCCCGTTATATACAGCTACAGTACATGTACGATAAAGACAGTAGTTTGAGTCAATTAAGTGTTTAGTTTTTTGGGGAAACGTTATATTTGTGAAATGTAAATGTCCATCATTCAGTTGTTCATCATTAAAAGTTGAGGCAAATTGACTCGATTTCTGACCCATTAATGACCCATTAATACATTCATTTTACAACGCTGTGTGGTGTTCTTGCATAGATTTAATGTGATCTTTTTTCACTTTATTTAAAGCAAACAATGACCACAGAGAGTAACTTATAATCATATTTAATGCATTATTCGAAGATTATAACGTATTACAACAATGATCCAAATGTCCGTGAGTGACCAGCAATTATGAAGTATTATACTTGACCTTATAAAATGTGTTATGGCTATTGTTATTAAGAATTATGATATATATATATATTTAAATATATTTGTGAAGGCTTATAACTTTCATTATACAGTGTTAAAAAGCAGATTATAATGCATTATATGTATGTTTTTATTGGGCGTCATAGAAAGAGTTACCGCTCTTTCCTTAATTAAACTATCTATCTAATATCTGATCAAAGTTAAAGGTAACCAGATTTTCTTTGTTGGCTAAAAGGATTAGTGAAAACACCTATAATCTTTTCTGTTGACAATGTCATGGAAGTGCTAATTAAATGACATGTTTTAGCACTTTGGTGTTGTACTGGACTGCATTATATTTAGAGGTGTTTGAAATATTCTGCCCCCCTTCATGTTTGTACAAGAAAGACGTCACAACATAATGCTGTCCAGTTCAACACCACCTTTAACTAGGACCTCAATAAAACACCTGTAATTGAACAGACACGTTTCTGACAATGTCAAAGTGGAACATTAGGAGTTAGATATTATGACGTTATGGCAGATCTGTTGTACTGTGCTGCACTAAATCATACATGGTGGCCACTTCTTTTCACGACAAAAAGAAGTGTAACACTGCTTCATTGTCACTGCCTCCTCCGGGGCAGGAAAGTATATTTGATTAAGTACATAAAGCGAACAGTAAACAGTGAAGCTATGGTATTTAAACAACTCTGAAGCTTCATGCAGGTGATGCATTTGTTTTTACGATGTGATGAGCGAGCTCACACGGCGTAATAAATGCAAAGTAAATGTTCAACATCTCTATAAACATTCAAACATTTGCAAAGTGGGTGACGGTCTCAAACAGCACATTCAGCAGCTGCAGGCAGAGATACTGCTGCACTGCATGACTGCTGTTGTAGGCTACAGATACATGTGATGTTGTACCCTTACAGGTGTCGCATCGCATGCAGTGAAAAGCAGTACACACCTTTAGTCCACTGAGATTAGGAATGACAGGAGAGACCCATTTTTAACTAAAAGGTGCTAATAGGCTACTGTGCAAAAAGGCTTGAGCGGCAGTTGAGTGATTTCCATCTCATGCAGTGAAGCTAATAATGGTGATTTTCTGACAGAATTCCCACAGTAAGTAACATATGGAGCTAATAATGTAAATAATAGGGCCTTGTCTGGCTTTGCCCTTTCAGTTGTGCATTAAAACGTGTGCATTAAAAGTGAGAAATTTTCACTCCTACTGGAAGCAATGACATCATATAAAACACAACTGTTAACCTTTGCACAGAAGGTGTGGAATGAGCCGCCAGGTATTCTCCTTACTTGTAAGAGATAATTTAATAGTACTGGGGGTGTACAAAGCTGCGTTCTAGAGTTGGATTCTGATTATACCTCACAGATGTATTCACTGACTTGACTGATTTTAGCCATCGCAGCCGCACGTAGTATGACTCCAATGTTAGAGTTTCCACCCCTTTGAAGTGGCTATAACCAATACTTTCATATCAATACTGAATTGCATAACTACTTGCACATAAAAGGAAATGCTCTTAGTGAAAATTTGCATCTTTAAGGAGCATTTTAGCATCTTGTTCTGCACATATCAATGTTGTTGCAGCTGCAGCAGGCTGTACAGTACCTGCCCAGCACTAAACAGTGTACAGACAGTTAGCAACTAGCTGGTGAACATTGTGGAGCATTTTGCATCTAAAGAGCCAGATATTTCCCTCAGGAGGTGGTGGAGGCCAAAAACAAAGGGTAAAAGGAGGGTGAACATTGAGAATTGTAATGCCGAGGTTTAAAGGCTTAAGACTTGCAAAGTGTTGTAACTGTTGTTACAACACAGGGCATCTGGCTGTTCCAGTTTTTAAGCAGTATGTCTCATAATGCCAAAGCAAATACAATGATGCTTGTGAAAGAAGTTCATGAACTGGCAGAGTTCATGTCTAATCTGTGCACGGACGGAAATGAAAATTTGACCTTGATTGCAATATATATTTTTATCTATAATCTTCGTCTTTGTTGATTATTAATCTGATATTGTGTGTATCAATTGAATTTGATGGTCTTGCTTTAAAACAAAGAACATATATAATATAAATACACAGGTGCAATAAATACTTAGAGTACATGATAAAAAACAACAACTAACATCATAAAATAACAACGTCAAATGATAAACATGCTTATGAGGAAGAGATTTGATAAACAAAATGTTGTTTACTTGCTTTATCGCTACAGGAAGGGAGTTTCATGACCATATATGCCCACATCCTGGATTTTGGAAAGGAAACAGAGCACCCGAGGATCTGAGGCTGCCCACAGACTCATAACGAAACTGAAAGGTTTGGAAGACAGATCTCATCTTGTAAAAAAAACATCTTAGGGCTGCAAATCAAGTTCACTTCCTGAACTTTAAGGGAAACAAAAAATCATTACTTGGATGTGATCAAATTATGATTTACCGTTGTATTTTCTCTCACAGACTGGTGATTTTAAGGCATTACCTCATTATTTTGAAACTTAATGGGCTCAAACTGACAATAACATTTTACCTTCAGTATTTTGCTGCATTATATTACATATTCCCTTAAGGTCTAAGGTGGACAGATTTGTTTTAAGAACATTTGCATTCCCTGAAAAAGTGTTTGCATTATCTTGACAAAAATAATTTAAAAGAAATAAAAGTAAGCTGCAGTTCTAAATCACTATAAGACAACCAAAGTAACCATAGTGTTTATATGTTTAAAATGCTTTGAAGTTGTAGTGAGCAGCTGTGTTCAGTCATTTACGAAGGGTTTACAGGTTTTTAGGTAATTTAGGCATTCAAACACTGCAATGGTCTTGAATTATGACTTCTACAGACGATAAATAACTGACTGAGCAAAATCCAAATTCTTAGCCAACCAATACAAGCTTGGAATCAGAC
This sequence comes from Anarrhichthys ocellatus, assembly GCF_004355925.1. Taxonomy (NCBI): domain Eukaryota; kingdom Metazoa; phylum Chordata; class Actinopteri; order Perciformes; family Anarhichadidae; genus Anarrhichthys; species Anarrhichthys ocellatus. The sequence continues at coordinate 673,254 of NW_022280114.1, forward strand.
AAGCTTTGTCTTTGATGTTAACGTGTACAAGCAGATATGGAGGGGTTCAGTAATCAGCGCCACAATGAAACCTGGTTTTACAATTAGTGCATGATTAAAAATAAACAGTGTCAACCATGCAAAGCTAGCAACATAACACTGTGTGAAGGAATGAAAAGATGCAAACCAACTGCAACATGATGCAAAATATTAAAAAGAATCCCCACAGCCAATACCCTAACATTTGATTAGATATATAGGTGGACCGTACTGTCTATACTAAAAATGGAAAATTTTGAGACTGTAGTCAGAGGTGATGTTGAATAGCATTGATGTATTAGGAGAGATTTTTTCGAAAATAGTATACTTTTATTTATACAAAGTAGAAGCACCTCTGAGTGTAACACTACTCAACAGAAACATAAATTACAGCCTTCAAAATGACCATAATATTTCATAGCCATATAATTCCAACACTCTACACATCTATCATCCATCTAACATCTTTTATGTATCTATAAAATGTTGTAGAGGTCACAACATATTTTTAATGTTACGTGCAGACAATGCATGCAATATCTAAACAAATTTAAGCAACAAGTTTTTGTGTAATATGGCTCTATAGGACAAGATGGACTCTAATCAAAATGGCGACACAGAGGTCCATGGACCTGTGGCTGGCGTTTTTCTGGAGAAAACAAAGGAGAAGATAACCATATATCAAGCCATGAAGAAACGTCTGCTTAAGCCAGGAACAGCATTAGCCCTGCTTGAAGCACAAGCTGCCACAGTGGGCATTGTAGACCCAATAAACCATCGAATACTTCCCGTTGCTGATGCTGTTAAGGAGGGAATAGTTGGACCGGAGATGAAAGAGAAACTCCTCACAGCCGAGAAAGCTGTCAATGGCTATGTAGACCCCTACACCAACCAAATGATATCTTTATACCAAGCTGTGCAAAAAGATTTAGTCCCAAGAGACTATGGATTGAGGCTACTGGAAGCACAAATCGCCACACAAGGCCTGTTTGATCCTATTGAGAAGTCAAATATTTCAGTTGAATCTGCGATTCAAAAGGGCTTCTATGAAAAAGGTTTGCTCAATGATCAGATGTCAGAGCTCAAAGTGTACTACAATCCAAGCTTACAAGAAAATCTTAACTACCGAAGCCTCCTAGAGAAATGCACTTTGGAGCCTGACACAGGCCTGTTCCTCCTTCCCGTTTGCATCACGTTCAAAGGTCTGCGAAGAGGTATTTCCTCCACTGAACTCCTTGAATCAAAGATCATTGACAAAAAAACATTTGATAACCTACAGAGGGGAAATACCACAACACAGGATGTGATGTTGATGGAAACAGTAAAAGAATACCTGCAAGGCAAAGGCAGTATCGCAGGCATTGCTGTACTCTCATCCAATCAGAGAATGAGCATTTATGAAGCCATGAGGAAAGGCGTACTGATGCCTGGGACAGCACTAGTTCTACTGGAGGCACAAGCTTCAACTGGATTCATGATTGATCCTGTAGAAAATAAAAAGTTCACTGTGAATGAGGCCATCAAAAACAAACTTGTTGGCCCTGAATATCATGCAAAGCTGCGTTCTGCTGAGCGAGCAGTAACTGGCTACAAAGACCCATACTCAGGCGAAACTATATCCCTGTTTCAAGCATTGTCAAAAGACCTTATAGTTAAGGAACATGGGATCCGCCTACTTGAGGCACAAATTGCCACAGGTGGAGTAATAGACCCCATCAACAGTCACAGGCTACCAACAGAAGTGGCCTTCAAGAGAGGTTATTTTGATCAAGAAATGAACGCCATACTAGAGGATTCAGGGGATGACACAAAGGGTTTCTTTGACCCAAACACAGAAGATAATCTAACTTATCTTCAGCTGATGCAAAGGTGTGTCATTGATCCCATCACTGGACTGTGCCTCCTCCCTCTCCTTGGTAAGTCAGACAGGCTGAATTTCAACTTCATTGACTACCAAACTAAAATGGCCTTCAAAGAGGAGAAGGTGAACGTGACATGTGGAAAGTACATGGGAATGACAGTATCTCTGTGGGAACTCCTGATGTCAGAATACTTTGATGAACACCAGAGGCAAGACATCATTCAGAAGTACAGAGAGGGGAAGATCAATATCAAGATGATTATCACAACGGTTCTGGAAGTCATAGAAAAGTCAGTGAAAACAACAAATGTTGTCTTTGAAGGCATCAGAGAAACTGTCACAGCCAAACAGCTTATGGATGCAGACATCATTAGTAAGGAGGTTATGGAGGATCTGAAAAAGGGAAAAATGTCAGTGAAGGAAGTGATAGCAGATGAAAATGTAAATGTCTACCTACAGGGGAAAGACAGCATTGCAGGCATTCTGCTTCCCGATTCTCGCATTATGACCATCTACCAGGCCAGACAAAAAGGAAAGCTGATGCCAGGCACTGCTCTGATTCTACTAGAGGCACAGGCAGCAACAGGGTTCATAATTGACCCTATTGGAAACCGGAAGTTTTCAGTGGATGATGCTGTCAAAGCAAAGATTGTGGGGCCTGATGTGTGCCAAAAATTGCGCTCAGCGGAGAGAGCGGTCACTGGGTACAAAAATCCATATGATGGCCAAATCATTTCTTTGTTCCAAGCCATGCAAAATGATCTCATCGTAAAAGACCATGGAATTCGACTTCTGGAGGCACAAATTGCCACTGGTGGAATCATTGACCCAGTGAACAGCCATCGCATTCCTGTCCATGTGGCCTATAAGAAGGGATACTTTAATGAGGAAATGAATGAGATCCTGAATGATCCAAGTGATGACACCAAAGGATTCTTTGATCCTAACACCCATGAGAACCTGACATACTTGCAGCTCCTGGCCAGATGTGTCAGAGATCCCATTACAGGTCTGTGCCTATTGCCACTCAAAAGCAAAAGCAGCCGAATTAACATAGATGATAATATTAGGGAAAAGTTCAAAACAACAACAATTACTGTTAAGTATGGCAGGTTCAAGGGCAAGCACACAACACTGTGGGATCTTATCAACTCAGAGTATGTGACGGAAGACAAAAGACAGGAGTTCTTTAAGCTCTTCAAGTCAAGGAAAATCACAATTGAGCAGCTCATTGTCACCATTGTAGAGATCGTTGAGAGCAAGGAGATAAAACGACAAGCAGGGTTGAGCTTTGCTGGTCTCAGAGGAGAGGTCTCTGTTGTGGATCTTTTGCAGCTTCAAATTGTGGACGAAAAAACATACAACAGTATGGTCGATGGAAAGATGACAAGCACAGATCTGATGAAAATGGAGAGTGTGAGAACCCACCTACAAGGGAAAGGTTGCGTGGCTGGGGTGATACTGCAACCCTCCAATCAGAAGCTAAGCATCTACGAGGCACAGAGAATTGGTGTTCTCACACCTGGTACTGCTCTCTGCCTCCTTGAAGCACAAGCAGCCACAGGGTTCATTGTTGATCCTCTGAAAAACAAAAAACTTACAGTGGAACAAGCTCTCAGAGAGAAGATGGTTGGTCCACAGATGCAAGAAAAGCTTTTGTCTGCAGAGAGGGCTGTCACTGGTTACAGAGATCCATACACAGGTCAAAAGATCTCACTTTTCCAAGCCTTGCAAAAGGATCTAATTGTCAAGCAGCATGGCATTCGGTTACTTGAGGCCCAGATTGCTACAGGTGGTATCATTGATCCTTTGAAGTGTCTTCACTTGCCCCTTGAGGTTGCATACAGGAGAGGATATTTTGATGCAGAACTTAATCAGATCCTATCAGACCCAACTGATGACACAAAGGGCTTTTTTGACCCAAAGACACAAGACCATCTGACATACAAGGAGATGTTGGGTAGATGTGTAAAAGATGAGGAAACAGGACTGTTTCTTCTGCCACTTAATGACAAACCAACAGCTATGGGAACAAAGACAAATATGTCCACTAACACAGAGATAAAGCAAGAGTTTGAAAAGACAGCTGTTAGCATACTAGTAGGACGTTATGCAGGAAAATCAGTTTCTCTGTGGGACTTGATTCACTCTGGGTACTTCACTGAGGATCAGCAGCTTGAATTCTTTGAAAAATACAGAACAAGGAAGATAACCACACAAACCATAATCACAATAGTGATTTCCACTATTGAAAAACTGGAGAATGAAACTCCCAAAATGATAATGGGCCTAAGAAAACCTGTCTCTGCACAACAACTACTGGATTCTGATATCATTGATGCAAATACATTCAAACAGGTGAAAGAAGGAACACTCACTCTTGAGGCACTAATCCAAAGTGAACCTGTGAGAGGATACCTAAGGGGAACTGGGAGCATTGCTGGAATTAAGGTTTATCCATCCCAGAAAGTAATGAGCATATATGACGCAAAAAAAGAAGATCTGTTGACACCTGGCATTGCACTTGCACTGCTTGAAGCGCAGGCTGCAACAGGATGGATCATTGATCCTCTCAAAAACAAGTTCTATGGTGTTGATGAGGCAGCACGAGAGAAAGTAATTGGACCAGATGTACATGAGCAACTTCTCTTAGCAGAACGTGCTGCCACTGGCTATAAAGATCCATACACAGACGCAACAATATCACTGTTTGAAGCCATGGATGAACAGCTGATTAAAAGAAGTGATGGTATTCGTCTTCTTGAGACACAGAAAGCAACTGGAGGAATCATTGACCCGAATCAAAGTCACAGGCTTCCTATTCATGTTGCTATTAAAAAGGGACATCTGGATGAAGAAATAAGAAAAACTCTGTTGAACCCCACTGGTGACGCAAAGGGATTCTTTGACCCAAACACCAAAGAAAACCTCTCTTACCTTCAGCTGATAAAGCGATGTCAGAAAGATCCTGAAACAGGGCTACTTCTTCTACCCCTGTATCAAGAAGAATCCCATGTATTTCACACAGATGAGCAAATTGAGCTTGCATTCAAAAACAAAGCTATCACCATGAATGCAGGGAAATTCAAAGACAAAAAGGTGACATTATGGGAAGTGTTGCTCTCTGAATACATATCAAAACAAAAAAGGGAACAGCTCATACAACAATACAAGACAGGAACCATGAAAATGGAGGAGATCATTGAAATACTCACTGTCATCATTACAGAGGTATCATCCAAAGAAAGAAAGTTCAAAGGACTAAGAAAGCAGGTCTCAGCCAGTGAGTTGTATGAGTCAAAGATTATCTCAAAGGAGCTTTTCGCACAGATTATACAAGGGGAAGTAACTGAAGAGAATGTTAACAAAATGGAATCGATTCAGAAGTACCTTGGAGCTACAAACTGTATAGCAGGTGTCAGAGTTGAGTCTACAAAGAAAGTTATGAGCATCTACGAAGCCAAAACCAAACACCTGCTGACCCCTGGCACATCTCTTGTACTGCTGGAGGCACAAGCTGCAACTGGATTTGTCATCGACCCAGTGAACAATAAGAAACTTTCTGTAGAGGAAGCTGTAGCTCAAAGGGTGGTTGGCAGTGAGTGGGGAAAAAAGCTGCTTTCAGCAGAACGAGCAGTTACAGGATACAAAGATCCTTACACTGGAGACACAATTTCGTTGTTCCAGGCCTTGAAAAAGGATCTCATTGTTAAAGATCATGGAATCCGTCTCCTTGAAGCACAAATTGCCACCGGAGG
>NW_022280114.1:688890-725036 GCF_004355925.1 Anarrhichthys ocellatus
CTCACCTATCTTCAGCTGGTTGAGAGGTGTATCACAGATCCCATCACAGGCCTCAGTTTACTCCCCTTGCACAGGTGAAGGAAAGTAAAGCTTTCTACAATCATTTACTCGTGTTTTTCCTGCATTATCAGTGTAACAAGATGGGATTCAGCTGAGCATATTATTACCTGGCCTATATAATCTGGATTTAGTTATGTTTTACAGCATTTAGGCAAAAGCTGTTTCTACTGAAATATTGTGCTTCCCAAGTATACTTTGTGTTGATCTCACCTGGAAGCAAGCCATGCATCTGTTGCTTTTTTGTGTTCTTCTAAAACCGGTCCTGCTTCAACTATTACATTGTGTGGCTCAATAAACAAGTGAGATATGACCACCATGTCTTGTCCTGTCTTGACTTTCTTTCAACAATTTTGTAAGAACATTTTGATATTTTTGGAACTTGATTTGTGTATTAGTTCAGTACAACACATAGTGTAAATAATTTCCTGGTTGAAGAGTCTTCATGTGGATTGGACAACGTTTAAGAGCCCTAAAAGCACCCATAAAACTTCCTGTTCAACAACAATAAAGCAAATCAAATTCAACCATTTGTAATGTGTAAGAGTGGGAAAAATGTCTCTGTTGGAAAAATTTGAAACAATGTCCTCAACAACAGCTTGAATGCAGCAAGAATGACCCCATTCTGTCAATCTGCACATTTACCTTGAGTGTACAGCACTCTCTATTGGAAAGACAGTATACAACAAACTTCATAATGACATGTTGAACACTCATTTTTAATTCAAATATGTCTTGACAAACTTTTGTCTGGTAATATTGTAACTTGGTGTAAAATGTATGTAAGAAAAAGAGTAAAAAACAAATCTAGGAATCCTAGGTATAAACAACTGAATGTCCCTGTAGATTAACAGTTAGGGTGATTCATATAAATGTATTCAAATCAAACATGTCAATGTCACCCCCTAAGCTACATGTAGAGTAGACAGTGCTCTTAACTCATACTATCTGAGTGACACAGCAGTGGACTCCACACCCTTGCTTTCTTGAACAGTAAGGAGGGCTTTATTGGTACGGTATACATATAAATCAACATTTACAAAAACACCAGTGTGTAAAATATCTTACAACAATCCATCATCCATCATTACTTGAACCACATAATCCACAAAGAGGTGTGTTTTAAGGCAGCGGTCCCCAACCACCGGGCCACGGGCCGGTACCGGGCCGTGGGTCATTTGGTAACGGGCCGCACAGAAAGAATAAATATTATATTATTTCCGTTTTATTGATTATCAGAGTATCAAAGAAGTTTTATTTTGAAAAATGACGGATTCTCCCCCAATTTCATCCGCCTGTGGCTCTTGACACATGTCAAGACGCTCGTCTCGGTCACGTGACACATTACCTCAAAAATTAAGCCGCAAACTAGCGAAAATGAGTAAATAACTTTTGGAGAGCTTCTTTGCAAAGGGGGAAAGGCCCACTAAGGAGACAGAAGAAGAGCCTACAACTTCCAAGAAAAAGAAAGCTTCATTTAACAGACAATATCAAGAGTCTGATTAAATATCAGGAGTAATTCTGACACGCCAAGCCCGCTCTGCAGAATATGTGGCGACAGAGGAAAATCAGCTGCTGGAGATTGTAAATGACGGTGGCCTTAAAAGTATGTTTGAGACAACAACTCTGCTGGTGTTTGGATTAAAATCAAGGCTGAATATCCGGAGATCGCCACTAAAGCACTGAAACCCCTGCTTCCATTTCACACATCCTCTTTGTGAAGCAGGATGTTCTGCAGTGACAGCAATCAAAACAATATTAGGAAGTAGACTGGACATAAGGAACAGACTTCGGGTGTCATTGTCTCCAATTACCCCAGATGGGACCGTCCCGTTGCTGAGAAACAAGCTCAGGGCTCCCACTGATTCAGCGTTATTGTGAGTTGTATTTTGTATGCATTTTATATTTGTTTTCATGCCGATAGTATCATTTTATTTCAGCGTGTTTATCCGCCACACCTTGAAGGCCGGTCCGTGAAAATATCGTTTTACATCAAACCGGTCCGTGGCGCAAAAAAGGTTGGGGACCTCTGCTTTACGGCATTCACCTAAGCCTGGATCCATTTCTGGAACTAAATGAATATGACGACTACTTCAATTTGTCCAGCAGCTGGCGAATGTCCTCTTGGCCACGGTAAATTCTCTTCAGTCCTCTTGGAAGATAACGGCAGGATGAAATGTTGAGGTAGCTAAGAGCACTCATTTGGCCGATGACTGGCCTGCAAAAATAAAGAACAGAGATCGTTATTTTTTCCTTGAGAAATCCTTCACAAAGATAATGACAATGCTAAACCTTCAGTTCTCAGGATTTACAAACGTCAATGCTTGATTTCTATTCATACTGCAGATTGTCTCTTAAAGTGCTGTTTCATAGTTTATTTGGACTGGGAGAGTTAAGAGGGGAAACTATACATGACGTACCTGAGGGCAGGTGGTGTGATCCTGGTGCCACTCAGGTTTAGTGAGTGCAGGGTATCTGCCTCTGTGGCGTGGGCAAGGTGACTCATCGCCATCTCCAAGTCCTCCCCGGAGAAGAGCTGGTTTGCGATGTCAAGCTGTTGCAGTGTTCGACTCCATTTCTGGGTCACCATGTGAAGCCCCTTCTTAGGTGATGGCAACGCAACATTGCTGCTGAAATACTGTCCCCAGAACAGACACTCAAGCCCTGCCAAACAGCAAACAAATAAAGAAGGTAGTATCGATTCATAAATGGGTTTTTGATACAACTTTTTTTTTTTTTTTTAACAAGAGCTGAAATGTATAAAGTATAAAGAAGAGCAGAGCAAAAGTACTTATTTCTACACCCAAAATTAAAATATGAAAAGACCACACTAAGTTTTTGAGTATGAGCCCAAAATTAGGTCCCATTATAAATCATACTTAAGTAACTTAACGTCTCCGAATTGACAAAAGTGAGAGTATAGATTGCACGAGTTAGGCCTACCAAGACAGGGTAGTGTTGTGAGACCGGAGGGTGTGATTCGAGAACAGCCTCGCAGGTCCAACACCCGCAGCCTGGTGGAGCCAAAGAGGATGTCCAACAAGTCTTTGTCTGTCATGTAGGAAAAAGAGGTGGTTGCGATACACAGCTCCTCCAGCAACGGGAAGCCTAGTGTTGAGTCGGCGCCATTACGCATCGTCTTATGTAGAGGTCTGACATTCAGCATCCGGAAGGTCTGATGGGAAGTTAGAACAGGTAAACATGGTCCACACAAACAGTAAACTGATTCATTCACTGACACGTGAAATGGAACGTGCTAAATGTATCACTAGACAGAAATTAAAGCTGCAATTAACAATTATTCGTATCTGCCGGTATTGAAAACTTGGTATCAGCTAAAGTTTGGGATTTGTGCTTTAAAAATGACTGGAACGATTAATCAGATATCAAAATAACTGCTGATTAATTTTTAAGTTAATTGTTTCAGCTATAAAAGCATTTTCCTTCATATGTATACAAGAGCTGCAAAATGTACTATTTATAATGGTCACTTTATTACCATCGCAACTCAGAGTCACATTTAAGTATAGTCACAATGATCATATTGATCCCATTGGTGTAGGAAACTGAAAAATGAGATGATTTGTTTACCTTGAGTTTAGGGCAGGCCATCTGTAGTGCCTGGATGCAAACGGGAAGTTCACAATCTTTACTGTCGAGCTTAGTGTTGACCTCCAGCAACTCCAAATCAGGACAGTTCCCCCTCTGAAAAGACAAATACCATATAATGAGTGTACAATGTTTATTTGTCCCCCGTAGCTCGGGCTATGTGTGATACATACATATAAAAGCATAAAGTTAGGAGAGAAAAGGGATGTGGAGCTTACGGTGATTGCAGTTAGAAGTCTGTCGTTCTTTAGTCCATGAGTGAACAACATTTGCTTGATCTGGCTCCCATGATTTTCGAGGTACTCCAGGAGTCCCTCAACCTGAAACTACAACAAAAACTAATTTTCTACAAATTATCAATTCAATATGTACCCAAACAGGTGGTGAATGAACACCTGCTGGGAATTGCTGACTGTGACTGGTGTATCAAATTGAACAATAACTATTCCATTTATAACCATTCCTGTACTGTAACTGTTGGATCATGTATTGTCCTGCGTAGACAGGGCGCCCATACAAAAGAGGATGAACTGCTCTCATGGGACCTGCCTCGGAGACGTGGACTGTAGTCATCGACAAACGATCAGCAGCCGGTCCAAACTGGACAGTTTTCATACTCCTGTTTTTTTTACACATTTACATATCAATATGTAATACCTGGTCTTTGCTACCTTGAAACTAAAACAACTACTGAGCTGGTACTTGATGTACCTCTGAATATTGGAGATTCATGCTTTGCAGAGACCGGCTGTGTAGAGCCAGTGTGTGGAAGGCTGCTGCTGTCAGGCCGGTACAGTAGGAGAGCTTGAGGGAGCGAAGGTGAGGGCAGAACTGCGCCACAACCTAAATGTGATCACAACATAAGCAGAAAAAAACATATGGAAAAAAAAAAATACAAACGTGTTAAAAAAACGGCAACATATAATTTATCAGGCAATATTTTGTACATATATATAAATATAAACCTTTAGACTCTTAACTTCAACATTGACCCATTTCTTATCGAATGTAGAATCTCTTATTTCAGAACAAAGTTCATTAAATCGATCATATTAGGACTCAATTAACAATTACTTTCATGATTGATTCATCAACAGATTATATATTATTGTTATTTTCTTGATTCATTGTCTTGTATTTAAAATGTCAGATATAACTTCCCTGAGGCCAAGGTGTTGTATTAAAATTGTCAAACAAGAAAAATATTCTTTGGCTTTGTTGTCGTGTATGACAAAGAACAAAATCAAATCCTCACATTTGAGAAGATGGAAGCAGCAAGTACTTTTGGATAAAATCGAACAGAAACATGATAGTCAAAATAGCCATTCTTTTCAGAAGCTTATGAAATAGTAGATTGAAAAGGACAGATATTTAGTTTTGACGGCTTACCTCTACTGCATAGGTAGTAACATTCTTTGACCAGTGACAGAGAGAGAAGTCTCGTAGCTGAGAGAACCTAGAGAGCAAGAAGTGCACTTTATACTTTCCTTTTCAAGATATCAAAAATATAAGATGGGTAGACCCGCACACACTACATCGCGGCTCACATCAAACTAACAATACAGACCTGTTCTGTGCCAGCCAGTTAAAAGTGTCCTTAATCTTCTTCTCAGTTTTAGGTAGCTGAGATTTCGCTGGAGCAATCCAGCAGTGACCTACAGTCACTTTACGCCACAGGACCGGGCTGGAGGCAGCAGCGTTCCACAGACGGCAAACTCTCCCCGCCCTACACCACAAACACAGAGGAAACTACAACTACCATGTATGCCTCTGCCAACCAGTCAAGTTGCAGTTTTACATCCACGAGTGTCCAAATTGTCATCACTGTATCCTATTTGTGTGAAATTGAATTATTGCCAAAAACGTTTTTTTGAGAGGACACAGTGACCTTTGGCCACCAAATTCTAATCAGTTCCTCCTTGAGTTCAGGGGCACGTTTGTGCCAGATTTGAAGGAAATTCCCTCCAGGCGTCCCTAAGACAAGCGGACGGACGTACAGACTTAAGGAAGTTTGGACGAACAACCCAAAAAACATAATGGCTCTGCCCGCAGGGGCATGACAAGTGATATACTGCAGCTGGAAGATACTGTTGAAAACTACATAATGATACTTATAAAATAACATTAATAACTATAATGAAATCTGAATGTTTGCTGGTTCTCCTGGTCTTCTATTTTATTAAACTGAACACATTTGGGCGTGGACTGATGGTTAGAGAAGTTTAAGGTGTCACATTGGGCTCTTTTTTAAACTATGTTCTGACATTTTATGGACCAAATGATTAATGAATAAAACAATGAGCAGTTTAAACAACTATGACAACAACAATGATCTGCAGTTCTAATCATGATCTTGTTTATGTAGACAGAATCAGACATGAAATAATGAAATAGATGTTCAATGCAATGAAATGTGTTACGCATTAAAATCTCTTCCCATGTATTTTAGGCTATAGTTTAAATACTATTTTGGAATCATTCATTTGTACATAATTTTGTAAAGCTTTATAACACGCTATGATCATCAAAATATAAAGTCGACAGACGATATCATTAAAAAGAAGGATCTACCATTCTCATGCCCTGTATCTTAATCAGGTCACAATCTAAAGCTTGTATTTGTTAGTATTCAGTAATCATCAGATCAAATATGTGTTTATTACCTGCAGAGAAATGGTACAGCACCATCTTGGACGACCACCATCTGAAAAATACTGATTAGCACCTCCTCAGGAAGACTTTGACCCCATCTGTGGTCTGTTGCTTTCTGTGGCACAAACAAGTCACTCTCCTTTTCCTTGGGAACTGGCATATTTGCCGGTTTAGCCATAGCATGGACTGTCTTCCTCTTCTTCTTCTTCTTCTTAATCTGTTTAGCTTTCACTTTTCCTTTAGTGAGCTTCTTCTTTTTGCTTCCCTTCTTTGGGAGGGTCCAGGCTGGACCATCGTACTGAGAAGTAGAACTCGATATGACAAGAAGCATGTCTTCCCCTTGATGGACAGTGTAGCCAGGCTGGGCAGGCCTGGAGACTCTGGCCTTTTTATGCTTCTTGGCTTTTGCATCTGTAGGCTTACCATTGGTCCTCTTCAACGACGCCTTCTTTGGCTTTGTTGGTCCAGCTTGTCCTTGGCCTGAGGTATTTGATGTGCTTGGCGCGGTGTCTTCTCTTCTCTCACTGTGGGTTGAAGCCTCTGCTTCTGTGGAGTCCATCATGTGCTGCTAATTAAGTCTTTATCCAGAGCTTCATTCAAAGAAAATCTGACATTGACGGACAGGTGACATATCGGCATCTGAAAATAGAATAAGAATGAGATCAGTCTGTATCTCCAAGAATGTTATCTAGCATATTTCCATATTTTGCAGGCAAAAAAAGGAATTTCTGGTTTACTTTTTTGAGGTATTTATTTAAACTAAGTTTTTTCTATTTTATGTTATTTCATGGTTCTGATCTTATTGCATTACTTTGCGTTAGTGAAACTATAAAAGTGCAAATATAATGATACACAGTGGGGAGTGTTGTTCAATCTACCCATATGTATGGTGTGTAACCCTGTGCTGACCATTTGTAGTCTAGGATACGGTAGGACTCCGTGGTTAATGTTTTTGTTGTCTACCAACGTTCAGCGTATTAAAAACGATTTTGATAATGGAAGACGAAGACAAGTTTACGTCTTCTACACACTGACTTCATCGTTTTCTGATGTGTTTTCTGTTTCAAACCTGCGTGCGCATCCCCGATTGTTTGTAAACGGAAGACCAAACAGTCACATCCATTCAAGATGTAGCTAGTTAATAACACATGATAATACAACGTTTTCTGAGGCGTTAAATACAAACTAAACATATACACATCATAGCATGAATGTCTGGCAACCCGGATGTGTTAACTAGCAGTTAGCTAAAGGAATCAAATAGGTTGTTAATGTCAACTAAGCTAACGATACTGGTACAATTACCGCTGGCTAGTTAGTTACCGAGTCGCCATGCAGCTTAACGAAACGTAGCACAACAATGGCATAGCAGCTGTTGCCACTTCAACAACAAACACAATTAAAAGTATATTTTCTGAAAATAAAAATAGTATTCTGTTGTTATTTTTGCATTACCTGCTGCTAGGCGGCTTGCAGCCTCCAAGTCTCAGTAGTAGACCCACAATGCATTTCACATCCCCTCTGTGATTGGTGGAAATCTCGACAACAGCCCACCTTCTATAAAACTATCCAATCACTGACCGGCTCACTGTTCCGTATTGACTTCACCACGCTGTGTTGACCAGATCAGGAACGAAGATGAGTTTCACGACGGTGTAGTCTCTGGGTAAGAACTTACGATTTTAAATGCCACTTTTACTGCTCGTACATTTGAAATAATTTGCAAATGCTACAGCATGCAACACTGTGCTTCTGCTCTGGTATTATTCACGGAGTATTGTAGTTTAGTACGCTGTATATCATACAGGCAAAGTTGGTACTAACACTAGCAAGTTGCTTACAAAAAAGGCTAACATTAGCATGCAGAGGTAACTAATGCAACATTAGCACTGATCTGCAGATGTAGCCTCAATGCTTGTATTCTGTAACGTTCTGAATATTGTTAGCGCCAGTAAACCACACCGATTGTATTGGGCTGTTGTTTAAATCTGCCTTTTATGGGAAAGAAATAAAAGTATTATTCTCGCACGAGTACAGCTAATAACGAATATCCAGGGGTTGTGGGAGGCACAACTTAACCCACATGTACGCAGAATAAGCCACATGTACACTCATTTCCAGTGTATACCTTTCAATAAACAATGCAGTCTAATACAACGGCCCTGCAGTAAACCCTCATGACGGTTATAGTGCTTATAGGAGTTATGATGAAACTCTTTGGGACAGGTGTCGATTAAACATGCTGTTGATTTCGGAAGCTGTAGTTCACGGTGCTGTTGAACTGTGGTCTGTTACGATGAGAGGCGTTAGTTAGTACTTTGACCCTCCTCTGTATATCAATGAAGGTAGACCAAATTTAATTTACACCTCCCACTACAACACAATACCGTTCAACAGCACCACCTCAACTACTAACCTCTTTAAATACAATTTAGCAACATTGATGTTAACTGGAATGACGAAACACATTCACAATTTATTTTCTTTTTCAGGGAAGGAGAATAGTTGCTTCACTGTGGTGTCATTGTGCACACTGATGCTGAGGGGAGGCATTTTTTCTGAAGGGTTTTATCAACAGGACAACACTGAAAGTATGACTCTTGATCCTGTTCTCTTTCATCTCTTTGCCATTCAGCAGCTCACACACTATATGAAACACTGACTGAAAAACACAAGTAATCGTTACTTGCTTGTTACTTGTTGCTAGTGCTGGGACGCACTTGTGCTTAACAGCATTATTGTCCTCCTACTGTTGGTATTGGTTTCCAGATTTGTTTATTTTCTCTGCTTTTTGAGGTTGAATGAGAGTGAATGGACCTAAAGCTGTGACAAACGTAATGAAAAACGACCTATCTTTAACTGTAATACATGGGAAACAAAGGGATGGTGGACATCAAAAACACAAATCTCAATTGAACTATTAAATTTCACACATGTAAGTTTCAATCAGGCTTTAGGTAGATTACACATAGAGGACAGTTGTGTTTCTGTACACACACCCCCTTTCTTCTTTAAATTGTTATACTTCTGCATGCTGATGAGTGCAACTTCTGTCTTTGTGTTTCTCTTTTAAAATAGCACACAATGGAGGAGAGACAGGATTTCTCGCTTTGTGGTAAAGCAGCTGTAACTGAAGCTAATCTGAGTAAGTAAAATGGCCATTTAGTAACGATGCTATATGACCTAATTCTCTATATAACACATGTAATACTTTACTTTGTTTTAGCATTATTGTATTTTATAATCCCAATACTAACAGAAAACTTTGCATCTTGAGTGGTTACATTGTTATTTTTCCGAAAGCCTAAATAAATACATTTAACAGAGTACAATTACACAATGTTTTAGCAACCTTCTCCATGCACTACTTTTCTGCTCACTTTCCAACTTTTCTGTTTTTCAGGAGACGAGTACTATTGGAAGCTTGTTGCAGACTTCATTGGTCCTCAATCGGGAGAAGGACTCGAGCTGGAAAAGGCGCCATGCAAGAACAGACTTTTGATTCAAGTAGGACTTATGAGAGAGGACAATAATTTTCCGTGGATGGCCATTGTATATTGGCTCACGAAAATCTTCCCCAGTCATCAATCGGCTGACTTTCGTCGTTTGATTGAAAGAGGCATCGCAACGACGTTGAGTCTGGGAAGTGATGCGAGGCTGACCTTTCTGGGATCAGACGCCAACTTTAACTTTGTCGGCCCGATATGTGACAGCATAGGAGTTGAACGGCAACATCTTTTGGAAATTAGGGATTTTTCAGAGCGAGCGCAGTCAATCGAAGTCACAAATGGATTGATTTTCGAGTTGAGCAACTTTGTTACCAGGGAGAAACTCGCACCAGTTGTTTTAGTCACTTGGCTTAGAAACTTCAACTCTGACTTCTGTAAGAATGGGGATATTCAAAAGGCATATAAAGTCCTAAGGGCCAAGATAAAAAAGTTAAAACTGCATTACCGCAATTATGAGACAAGGAGTCACAGGAGGAACACGGCGATGGAAAATCTGCTTCAGAGCCCATTTGAACTTGTGCGGAAAAGGGCAACACGATATATTGTGAAGAAACGTATGAAAAGAGAGGACGTCATACAATATGAAAAAGTTACAATTAAGGAGGAATACGAGAGCTATGAGATCATGCAAGACGAAGAGTCCGAGATGAACAGAGAAGGTGTGAGGAAAATGACACTGCAAGATGATGTCTCTGCGTGCGATGAAAGCGATGAGGACTTTGATGAATCCAGCAGTGGAGAAGACACCTCGGATGAAACACAAGAGTCGCTGAACCTGCTCGACATTGCCATGGTGTCTGTCCAAAAGCTGTCAAGTATGTATGGTGAGAAGAATGAAGCGTGCAGGCAAGTTTGCTTGGATCTCCTCAAAAATCAGTATGCTCTGACATGCAAGGAGCATCCGGCCATGGCCGAGTTTGAGAAAAAACTGGACGCGCTCTGTGGGGACATGTCACTCGTTTACCCTGTGGTGTTTTTAAACTACAACGCCAATTTCCTCGTCAAAATGCACGACGCCGTGGAGGAGCAGATCATGGGCTTTGAAAAAGAGATCATTCTGTCGACGGGAGAGAAACTCGGCCGCGACAAGCTTCCGAAATTCAAGAACTTTGTGAATTTGTCCGAAAGTGCCACTTCGCGCTACATCCACATGGCTTGTGATGTCTTGAGCACCAGCATCCCCGGCACGCAGAACTACAGGAAACACTGGGTAGCCTTCTGTGAGGAGAAGAAAAACCCCTCCAGACTGGCAGTAAATCAGTCAAACCGATTCACAAACTACTTCCAAGCTGCGGCGGGTCTCATCCACCATCACAGAGAGATGGCTCTCTTCTTCTCCGATTTGCTGTCGATGTTTAACGACGAGTGCCCGAATATTATTTTGGAGTGTGTTGCTGCTGATGCCAACGACTGTATGATACAAAGCCTTGTGTGTGTTCTGGCCATCGTTTACTGCAAAATCCTCGGCCCTTACTGGCAGCTCCTGAAAAGCGGAGGCGAGTACTCGCTCTACAGCCAGTACATGCTCTGTCTCTATCAAAAATTCCTCGATTGGTCCAAAGATCCTTCAACACTGCTGGAACCTGAAGGGACCACGAATGTTTTTCTGCAGTTCCCGTTGCAGGAGAAAACCTTTGATGGAGTGTTTCATTTCTGTGGCCAGTGGCACACGAACAGGGACTTAATCCGATCTTGCTTGAAGAGGTTGGTAAAGGTGATTGCTGCCATCACTGAGGAACACCTCAAGGATTTCCTGCCAGGAGGAACATTTTCTAAAGTCCCATCACCAGATCTGAGTCTACAAATGGTGAGTTGCACATTCTCCGTCTTGATGGCGGAGTATCCCTCCAACCAGACGTACCCTTGCAAGAAGGAAAACAAACCAAGCGCCCCAAAGTCCTCCAAGCGCTCCCCGCGCAAGAGCTTGGAAAGTTCTCAGGGAGATGATGGCCGATCTGGTTCATCTGATGGCAGCTCCGATGAAGCTTCCGGTCGGTGGAAGAAAAATAATACCCAAATTGGCCAGAAAGACGCTCTCAGTCCGCAGATGAAGAAAGGTCCAAGTGTTAAAAAAGAAAAGGCACCAAAGGTACCCGAAGTGCGCGAGGAGAACATGGATAGGGACTACATAATAGCCACGGTGAGCAGAAACGGGGGGCCGTGCAAGTCACAACCAGATGTGGACAAAATGATGCTGCGCTTTGATGGGAAACCCCGAGCTGAAAAGCGGGAAGCAGTCCGTTGTGAGATCTTGTACCAGAAGATGGTTCTGAACAACACGGACCGGAACTTGTATGGCGTCTTCAACAACTCCACACAAATGGGGATGAAGCTGAAGCTCTCACTTCCCCGAGTCAAACCTGGGTACTCTCTCGTTTGGGCGCCTAGAAGGACGAAAATAAAGCGTGTGCTCCAAGACGCGCCCGATGCTGCAGCTGGTTTGAGTGAAAACAGCGGCACATGAGGGCTTTCATTGCATCTAAAAAAGAAAGTGTGATATTGAGGGAAGGGAAATATGGCCTGATTTCCTCATATGATTTTTACAGTTGCAAAGTAATCAAAAATACACACAATGACCTCAATCTTTTCACACAAATGATGTGTATTATACTCTAGATATCAGATTCAGCTGCCGTGTGTGTTACACACTGTATTGTCAATGCCAATAGTTGAAATTATGAAGTCTGATTTTGTGGCTCTTATACTTTTGATATTGCCGTATAATTTGCATGGTGCTGTATTGAAACACGGCTTTTTATTAACTTTTTTTGTTGCTGAGAAGGAGCCTTATAATTTTATTCAAGGTCAGTCAATAATCACTCCTGACTTAAAAGATGTATGAACCACTGACAGAATAAACATCTTTGTGTGTATTTTGTTGATGTTTACTCTGTCAACCTGTGTGATAAGCTAATGTCTAGTTATTGGGACAAGAGTTCAGTCTTTCAAAATCAACTCAGCTCAAGTTAATTTTCCAGCATCTGTCAGGGTTTTGGTTGATGTAAGTCAAATAATAACTCTTCTGTTCCTCAGATTCAATGGGTATTTGTGGTGGGATCGCATGCAATGTCAACGAGTTAATAGAAGAGGTGACACTGAGGAACTCAAGGAAATAGGGCGGCACTAAAGAAAGAGGGGTTTATTGACACTGTGCCAAATGTTAAGGCCTTGATTAGTGTATTTATTAAATAAACCAAGCCCGCTATGAGTCTTAGAGTCCCTGCACGTTAAAATTAACAGCCATTTGATTCAATATTGGAATTGCTTATGCACTTGCTTTTGAAGCAGAAGACAGCTTTGATACATGTCACCACAGAAAATATGAACATATTTACAGCTACTCGGTGCATGAATCATATCCAGCAACGAACTGTCAAATAAAAGTCGCAAGTGTAACCTTTTTTAGGGGAAAGAAAATGCTTTTTATGAGTTATCTCGGAGACCCCGCCCACATCACTTGTCACAGCTCATGAGGGGTTTCTGTAACGATGGTGCCTTCACGTTCCTCGGAAAACTGATGGAGTAATAACCCGGGCGTGATAGTTAGTCACATATACCAGTCACAGTTAAGTTTAGGGACTGATTTTTTTTTTTACACAAAAATGGATAGTCCATGGAATAGGAATCGATGTACGCGCAAGTAAGAGGCAAATGTTTGAATTAAAGGCGAGAATATAATGTAACATCACTAGTTTCTCACTCAATTGGAGCACAATTTACGTCTGTCAGAGTGAATAGGCAAACAATGTCAACTATGACGTAGGAATTTACGAGGGGTAAGCGAAGGCAACAGAAGGGGCGGGAACTTTGCGCAAGTGTCCACTATTCTTCAAGTCAGGGCAGCATGAATGGGAAGAACGCACTCATTGTTTAACACAAACTTGTTATCAGCATTGTGTTCGTTATTTTGGCCGGAGTAAGCTTCACCATGTCCGGTAGCTGGTGGAGCAGTGCAGCGGTGACCCACGGGCTGGTGGCTCTGTTCGCCATGGGCTCCTGGGTTTCCGTCAACAGTCTATGGGTAGAGCTCCCGGTGATAGTCAACGTGCTGCCCGAAGGTCAGTAGTCCGCTCCGAGAGATAACAAACGTTCATCTTATCTGGATTTGGCCTATTAGTTTAAATCATTTGTTATAACATAGTCACCTCATTTTGACCCTTTGTTTATTGTTCAATATTTGGTGGTGTCTTCATTTAACGTGAGGTGAAACCCTGCGACGTGAACGCAAGCTTGTAGCGTGAACGCGAATTCTAGCTAACGTTAGCTGTAGGTGTACTTACTGCAGGTGTAACGTCACTATTGTGACTGTATTACTATTATCGTTTCTAATATCAGGATTGCGAAATACTAACGTTACATGTAAATATGTAAAAGACATGGCAGTTACGGCTATAACGTTAATAGTATCTATTAATACAAATAGGAACCAGAACAACACGTTACCTCTTTTCAGTGATGGAATAAAATCATTCGAGTGCTCAACTCAAGCAGGTGTTTCTGTCGGTTAGGTCAGTTTAAACGTACTTAATAATGGCGTTACTTCATGTTTTTTCAGTACATTTCAGAGGGGAACATTAAACGTATTATTCCACTACATCTATTTGGCAGCTGTAGTTGTTACAAAGCATGTTTTCAGTTTAAAACATGTATTATTGTTATGGTCAGATTAACGTTATATTAACTAATAACAGCACCTCCACCAGCTACACATTTAAAATACTGCTTACAGGTCAATCCATTTATAAGAATAATTAATCCAATGATTTATTTAACAATAAAGACACAATGGGTTCCGAGAGCTGTTACATGTCTTGCAAGCAAATTCCTTTATTTAAATGTTGTTGTAGATGCGTTGTTATTGAAATAAATCCAAACTTTATGAAGTATCACTCCAACAAGAGAAGTAGAAGCCTAAAAATGAACTAAAAATGCTGGATAGGTAATTTAAAATAAGTTTGTTACCGTTTCTGATACAAGTTGCATATACAAAAAACAGTCATAATTGTTTAATTTTAAGATGTATAAACTATAGTGAATATGTTTTTTAACCGATACAGATCATTGTCTTTCCTTGTTTTAGGGTGGAACCTGCCTGCCTATATCTCACTGCTGATAGCGTTTGGGAACATCGGTCCAATAGCAGTGACCATCACACACCACTGCGCTCCGGGGCATTTAAACGAGCGCCTGGTCATCCACTGCATCCAGGTGCTGGCAGTCGTGGCGTCCGCTCTTCTGGCCATCTTCTGGTCGCACACCGTCACGATAGCCGGAGCGGAAAGGTCACTGCCGTTCCTGCTCTTCACCTTTGTGATGTCATTGGTCTGCTGTACCTCCAACGTCACCTTCCTGCCCTACATGTTTAGCTACCCCCCTCAGTATATTCGTACTTTCTTCATCGGTCAGGGCTTCAGCGCCTTGTTCCCTTGCATTGTGGCTTTAGGGCAAGGCGTTAGCAAGCTGGAGTGCAAAACTGTGAACGGCACTGTGCATCCGCAGTATTTGAAGGAGAACTTTCCTGCGCAGAACTTCTTCTGGTTCCTGTGTGTCATGCTGTCGATCTCGGCTCTGAGCTTCCAGGCTTTGATGCAAAGGCAGACGAGGTTGCGGGACAATGCACCGCAACAGGAGGCTGACAATGCAGCGGCAAAAAACGGAGAGGAAACGCACCCGCTGCACACCGGGGGGGCGCCGGTGTCTGAGGATCAGGTGCGGGTGGAGGAACAGCCGCAGACATTTTGGACACGGCGGAACATTTACCTGCTGTCCCTGCTCACCGTCTCCAACGCCCTCACCAACGGGGTCCTGCCGTCCGTGCAGAGTTTCTCCTGTTTGCCTTATGGACCCATTACCTTTCACCTCTCCGTGGTCCTTGGCAACATAGCCAACCCCCTGGCCTGCTTCTTCGCTATGTTTGTTATCCTGAGGTGAGAAAATATAAGAGAAGTTGAACACATGCATTACTTTTTAGATTGTGTAAGACATGTTTTTTAATGGGCTCTGTTGTTGTCCTCCAGGTCCTCTGCTGGTCTGGGCCTCTTGTCTTTAGCAGGAGGAGTATTTGCTGCATATCTCATGGCCTTAGCAGCACTCAGCCCTTGCCCTCCACTTTTGGGAACCTCCGCTGGCATGGCCTTAGTGGTGAGTGGAAATACATATTTCTAAATTTGAATGTACTATGTATTGGGACACAGTAAATCTTTTGCCGGCATACTTAACAGTATGCTAGTACGGGTATTGGAAGGCACAGTTGATGTTCGTCATATCACATCCTTAAAACACAGAAGCTAAAGCCTCGTCTGTTTCTTTAGCCCTGTCCACCGTGTCCACCACTGATTTCAGCTACCTGCTTGTGCCCCCTACAGGTCACCTCTGGAATCATTTTCACGGGACTCTACTCCTATCTCAAGGTGGCGATTGGGACTCTGCTGCACGAGGCGGGTCACGCCGCCCTGCTGTGGGGCGGCATCTCTATCCAGGCCGGCTCCCTTATCGGAGCCCTCACTATGTTCCCTTTGGTCAATGTCTACCAAGTGTTCGAGCGGGCTCAAGAATGTGTGGATAACTGCACCACATAGTTCCCATTCGTTCGACAAGGCAACTGACTGTTTTAACCCAGTTTTTGGGGCTCCAGGGTGAAGGACCAGATCAGTCCTCTCCTGATTCAGAGGCCTCGGGGCCTGTGAAAACATTCCTAGATAATGGAAGCATTGTTATGCTGCACATTGGCCAAGGGGATGTAAAATGCATATGATGCAGTAATACCACAAGTGCTTTGTGTGGTATTTTGAATCTCTGTGGCAAAAACCAGCTGAGGGATTTTTTCCCCACAACAGACCACGAGAAACATTCTTTACTCAGGGACACAATCATTCACTTATTCATCCACATTTGTTGCTCAGTCTAATTAATGAGAAATACTCACACTAGTAGTTGCAAACTGCAGACAGGCCTTTCACAGGAACTCATTTCTTTGGAAAAATGACGATAACATAAAAATGAACGAGGTCATGTCCATATATCGTACGAGAAGTCAATATGGTAATTATTGTGGCAGGCTAACCACAGATCCCGTCCACACAGAATGGAACGTAGGAGTTATTTTTTGTGGCCATTTTCAAATGTTTGTCTACCTCGTCGCTTTGATTCCATTGTGAGCATATAACATGACTTTATTTAGCTTCAGTCATTTATACAATTCAGTTGAGTCAGCGATTATGAAAAGTGTATCATTTGTAATATAGCTACTTTTAAACATACAGTTCATAAATGCAGTGACTTGACTTCATGCCAAATTTATTTCTGTGCCTGAAAAATGGTGAACTTTATAAAACACGGGGTTTCCGTTTACTTTGGACTCGATTGTGGTTCTGATCATGTTTTATACTTTAGAATTATAGTTTATTTACTCGTCATTTGGGATTTTTATTCATTCCAAATACAGTAACGTTATGTCATCTTAAAGGAACAGCTGGCCAAGCAAAGTAACGGTTAACAGTTTTGGTATCCAAAGGGATACTGTCATCTCAGTCTTTTAAACGTAATAATAATTTATGTCTTATGTACTTCTTCTACCTTGTAAGGCAATTTATGAACCATGATGCTACCGTACATCCCATTTAATTACTTTATTAAACTCAACAGGTTTACAGAGGAAAAGTATTTGTTAACGGCGTCTTCATTTTATGTTGTTTTTTTTAAAAGATCAATCTGTTAAATTCTGAGCTGATTTTTGTGGTGGAAAAAAATAATCAATAGTACCGAGTGAGTCCTACGATACTGGAATTAAGAAACATCGAGGAAAGAAGTTTGTCTTTAAAGTATTTATTCTCTGCGCAGAGACGGTTCAATCGTCACACAGAATGCAATGCGGTCTGAAGGAGGAAGGACCCAGAGTGTTGGTTGTGTACGACTTATAGAGGCCTTGAGCACATGGTGGGATCGGAGGAGCTCATCACTAGGACATCTGGACAACAGTGATCATTCACTGATCAACCATTGAATTGTTGATCACTGATCCCCATTCAGCCCCCCATCTAAGTTGACAGTATCACGCCCTTGATTAAGACACACACCTAATATTACTCAACCTGAGAGGACCCCTACTGACCATGTCTGACATTGATTCACTTTGTTAATACAGAAAGGGCCAAAACACTGAGTGGTCAGACAATAAGAACAGATAGATAAGTCATAGTGGAAATTAGCCATCACAAGGTTTACAGAGGAAAAGTATCTGTTAACGTCTTCATTTTATGTTGTTTTTTTTTTAAAAGATTAATCTGTTCAATTCTGAGTGACTGTAAATGGACTGGTTGTTGAGCGATTGAGGTGCTTTTTCTTTATTTCATGACTCACCATTTTACGTGGAGTTAGTTTTTTTAAATTGATTTTCAAATTGCTGATGTTGAAGTGTATTATGAAGTCTACGAAATCAATGGTAAACAATAAAGCTACTGATCTGAAGAATTTGGACTAGTTTCCATTTATTCATTACAAGAATAAAGTATAAAAATATATATATTTAAATAAAGTACACATTGAAGAACATTGCTAGTTACATTGCAAAACGTGAAAATAAAGGAATGGTCCCGATATTTTGGGAAACCAAGAGTTTATGTAACACTCATGTTTGTATGCAAATTATGAAGGTATGGCCAGTTAGCTTAGCTTAGCATAAAGACTGAAAACGGGGGGAAACAGCTAGCCTGGCTTTGTCTCTAAAGTTCTTTAATGAACATGTTTCATCTCATTTGTTTTATTCTTATGGAAATCAAAGTGAAACTAAGACATGTTGTGGTTTCACGAGGGGAACGTACGAGACTATTTCTTAGTCGGGTGGACTTTGATCAATTAGCCAAGCCATTTCCCCCTGTGTCCAGTCTTTACGCTAAGCTAAGCTAACTGGCTGTTGTCTTATTTCTAACTGACATTTATGAGAGGGATATTGATATTCACCACTAACTATTTCTCAAGAATGTTGAACTTTTCCTTTAAATATTGGACATATGATGACTCACTTGTTCAATTCAATAAACACAGATTGGCTTTAGTTCATTTGGATTTTTGTTTACATACGATTATATTAATCCTTTTTCTATTTTTTAGAGCATGGGGTTTTTGTAATAACCTGTCCGCCATTTTCACCTCTTGCTCCCATGATCCCCTTAAGCAGTATTAGCAAATTCTTGAATGCGTCTCACTGATAAAAAAAAAAAAAATGCCTCAAGGCAAAAAAACAAACAAAAAAGTTGCAGTTGCAAAACACAACGTGATGTTTACTGATCATCCTCAAAGTCCCGGCAGTGAAGGTACTTAAGGTTGAGACAATGAGCGGTTAACAAGACATGTGTCATGGTTGGCTACATGTTCTCACACCCACTCGCCCCTGAGGAGGTCTTAATTTCTTGGTACACACACACACACACACACACACACACAGAGTTTACTGCAAAGGACTTTGGCTTCCTTCTCTCTGCAGAAAACTCCAAACTCTCCACCGAGCAGCATGTGAGTATCTGCAGGGATGCATTTCATCCATTTAATTGGTTTTAAATGGTGTGTCAGGGAAACTCTTTTGTACAGAATGTCAATCAAAATGTGTAGATGTTTATTTGATGATTAGATAATATTCTAATGTCTGTACGCTGAATATGAATTTAACTAAAAAGCACGATTGTGCTGAAAGATCTAACTTCTCTTCCGACTCTTTCTTTTCTCTGATCAAAGACTCTTTTCCCAATAAACAATGCACCGGTCAGATGTTTTCTCAGGTTATGTAACAGTTACCAGAGCAGCAGGTGGCCATGTTGTACTTTGCTGTATGCTTGGTGTTTTAAGCGGGTTTAACCCACACCCTGCCTGTGATCAGAAGAAAACAACCAAACGTGGATGAAATCACGTTTCTGCTCACGTGGCCGACGGCGAAATCTGCACAAAATCAAACGGCGTTCATTTCATATTAAACAGACGGTAAACATTAACCACATGCAGGATCAAGTCACACACACACACACACACACACACACACAGCCATTTAACGAGTGCTGCAGGAGGGATGCTACTTGGTGGTCACACATTAATCTGTGATTTTGAGTTTATCGTTGACATTTCCTTCACTTGTCTTACTGTTTGTACTCACTTTCATTCTCATTCTTTGCTGCTGCGATGATGCAGTCAAACCCCAAAGATGAATTGAGTTTTCTTCTTATATTGCAAATATAATTACAAGATTACTCTATAATACTTTACAGGTCCATCAATTTCTAATATTTTGAAAGAACTGTATAATCTGGTACTGATTAACAAGGAAATACCTTGTTTATTTTCATTGAGAGAATGGCTCTATTTGAACCCAAAGTAATGATTCACGTATTATTTATTTCTGAAAACTTTATTCTTCATAAACGTTGAATTGCATCGCCTTGTGTTCATGTTCAGCTGACCTGCTGTGCAACGACTAAAAGGTTCTCCAGGTCGCACACTTCATTTGTATGAACTAATTGTTGTTATGCTAACTGAATACAGTCTTTGTTGTCTCATATTTTATAACGAATAGCATAGTTCTC
This sequence comes from Anarrhichthys ocellatus, assembly GCF_004355925.1. Classification (NCBI taxonomy): domain Eukaryota; kingdom Metazoa; phylum Chordata; class Actinopteri; order Perciformes; family Anarhichadidae; genus Anarrhichthys; species Anarrhichthys ocellatus. The sequence goes on from NW_022280114.1 coordinate 709,286, forward strand.
TCCAGAAAATACATTTATACGAAAACATTAGGAAATGACGGAGCTGTAAAATAAATCGTCAGCAGTGACTCAACACATTCCACTGAAAAACAATACGCGTGGATATATAAATGAGACTATGAATTGTGTTTTGGGGTGAACTGTCCCTTTACAGATAGTATTACCCTCTGGTTTGCAGCCACAATGTATAAAAGACCACCTAAGAGTCTACAGTAGAGCTGTGAATATCAATCAATAAGTTATCATCCTATAAATGAATTGCCAACTATTTTGATAATCGGTTTGACTCATTTTTTCAGGAGAGAAAAAGTCAAAATTCTCTGATCTCAGCTTCTTGAAAGTGATTTATTTTTGGTTTCTTTACTCCTCTGTGACCGTAAAGGGAATGTCTTTGAGTTGTGGACAAAACAAGACATTTAAGGAAGCCATCGTGAGCTTTGGGAAACACAGATTCACTTTTTTCACCTCTTTCTGAATATTTTTAGACAAAACGACTGATTGAGTAAAATAATTATTGACAGATGACAATGATAATGGTAGCCCGAGTCTACAGCCATGCACACAATGACACGCTGATGTTTAGCAGGTGGAATGTTGACGAAGGTCACCTTCTTAGTTTAGCATGTCAGTGCTAACATGTGCTAAACACACAAATACCACAAGAGGCAATTAAAGCGTTTTGCAGGAATTTGGTGACCAAAAATATTAGATAAACTGTGATTTGCACATTTTTTTTATGATGAAATTATAACCCAAATATGGTGCAAAATGAAAAGTTAAAGGGAACATTTGGCACCTTTTATGTGAATGTCCAATTAGTGTTATTGATAAATCAGTGTGTGCTACAAGACCAACGGAAGTTTGCCGTGTCTTACTTCCTGGCTGCTGAGTGGGAATGAGGGCGACGTTGGACAGATGCTGGCGTGCAATGCATTGTTGGGGAAAAAACCCAAATGACTAATTATCATGCATTTAATAATTAGTGAATGTTATACATTTAACATTAGCTCATGTCCTCTGTAAGTGTTTAGAGATGTGTCCTCAAATGGTTTCGTGTGAACTTCCTGTGACACTCGGTGTCTCAGCAAATGTTTAGTCTATGAAGAAGCAGTTGACGGCCGAAAGAACACTTCAAGCTGTTTACCCTAAATAAGCCATAATAAACCTGTAGAGGCGTCAATACTCACGCCTGGCTGATTTGCGACCATGACTTCCTGATTACGATAAAGTGACCTTTGTACTAGAACAAATTGTTAAAGTGATGTTCCAGATACTCTACGTACTGTGTGAAACGCAATTCATGTGTTATCCCTTTGTGACGTAAATGACCCTGTGCCAGCCCGCTGCATGTTGTTTACTCAGCATGAATATCAAGAGACTCGGAGACAGATCTCCGAGCAGCCTTGAGCTACATTTCGTATGTGATTCAACTCTGTTCCTTCTTGCAAGAATAAATGTCCTGTGATAGTGATTTTTTACATCGGCTTGAGTGAACTTTTCTAACAGCATCCTGGTACGTGTAGGCGCTGCCAGCACGGCTCCGTAAGCAGGAGAAATCTGCTTTCTGGTTGGAGAGCCACATAAAAAGATGACAAATTTTCCTTGCAAGTGATCCACCAGAGGCGATAGGATGTATCATCTGGGGATCAGGCATACATGTACCAGAATTCATAGCAATCGATATAGTAGTTGGGTTGAGGTCAGACTTCATTTGATAAAGTTGGGATGCAACTAACCATAATTAATACACAAATAATGGATTTGTTTCCTAGCACTAGAAACACGCCTCCAACATGTCCCTTCTCACCCACCTGTTGGCGTGTCTGTTCGGGATGGGCTCCTGGGTCTCCATCAACGGGCTGTGGGTGGAGCTGCCCCTCGTCGTCCCCCACATCCCCGAGGGTTGGTACCTGCCCTCGTACCTCTCCGTCCTCATCCAGATGGCCAACGTAGGGCCCCTCTTCGTCACCCTGATGCACCGCTTCCGGCCCGGCGCCCTGAACGAAGCGGCCGTCATATACGCGATCATCGGCCTGGGCACGGCCGCGAGCTTCCTGCTGGCTTTTTTCTGGAAGGAGACCGTGGTGGTGGCGGGCGCTCCTCGCAGCGTGGCCCTGCTCGTCTTGACTTTCTTCATCGCCACCGTTGACTGCACCTCCTCCGTCACCTTCCTCCCCTTCATGATGCGTCTCAAGGCTCGGTACCTGACCACGTACTACATTGGGGAGGGCTTGAGCGGCCTGCTGCCTGCCCTGGTGGCTCTGATCCAGGGAGTCGGAGTGGTCCACTGCATAAACAGCACCGGGTCTTTCAACCACACCCTGAACTCTTCCGACAGCTCCGTGACCTTTGACCTGCGGGCCCAGTATCAGCCGGCCAACTTCTCCGCCGAGGTGTTTTTCTTCTTCCTCAGCGCCATGATGCTGGTGTGCCTGGTGGCGTTCCTGCTGCTGAACTACCACCCGTCCGTGGCCAGGGAGCGTCCCAGCGGTCGATACACCAACGAGGGGAAGGAGAAGTCGGAGAAGGACAGGAAGTGGGCGGAGCAGAAGCCCATGATGGATCCGTACAGACCTGCGAGCCAGAAGCGCAGGAGCAGCTTCGGTACAGGCTTGTACAGCTGGACGCAGGTGTTGTACATCTTTGTGATCCTGGCCTGGGCCAACGCTCTGACCAACGTGGTGCTTCCCTCGGTGCAGTCCTACTCGTGCCTGCCGTACGGGAGCAACACCTATCACTTATCAGCCACCATGGCTGCTGTAGCAAACCCTCTCGCCTGCTTCATCGCCATGTTCTTCCCCGTAAGGTCAGTGTGTGGCTTGATACACCTTTTTCACTACATTAGTCAGTTTGATTTCAATAGCTCAAAATCACAAGTTTGCCTTGAAGCTAATAATAACTATTAAAGATTATTGATAATAATAGGGGCAGCCTGCGAGACCCTCTATCCTAGAACCTCAGTTTGCATGAGAAACTAGAATTACCGCCTCACGGTTGTACGCCTCCACCAACCAGTCAAGTTGTAGTTTGTACCCATGTCTTGCTTTCTCTCTACTGACCAGCAGGGGGCGTCTCCTCCAGATGCAAAAAGAAGTCAGATTGTATAGAAATCTATGAGAAAATGACTCTACTCCTCACTTGATTTATTCCCTCAGTAATAAACATTGTAAACATGAGTTTATGGTCTCAATCTCTAGTTTCAAGTCTTCTTCAATACAGCATGATGTTCATTTAGTAGATTATGGTCCATTTAGAGTCAAACAGACCATAAAGCAGGGTATGCTTTGACAATTCCATTCATTGGTTGCAAAAAAGACAAGATGGCGACGACCAAATCGCTGATCTCGAGGCTTCATAACAGCAGTCCACAAACCAATGGGTGATGTCACGATGACCACGTCCACTTCTCATATACAGTCTATGCAATTAGCATAGGAATTCTTTATTTATGGCCAAAAAGTGACATTTGACCATCAAATTTGAATTAGTTCATCTTGAGTCCAGGACATTTGTGTCAAATTTGAAGAGATTCCCTGAAGGTGTTCCTGAGATATCGCGTCCACGAGAATGGGAACACGTGTACACGGACAACACGGACACGTAATGCCTTCAGGTCACGGCAACATGAACACCCTTTAAAAAGGAAAATTAATTAATAAATAAAGCAACTTATTTTTTAAACTTCACAGGTTTTTAAATGTTCTTGAGTGTTTTTTTCTTCTGGTTCTAAGTCCAAAATGCATAGAATCAATTCTAATTTGTTTTTAGTATTTTGTTTCAAGATAGTGACAAAAAAAAAAAGAGTTCACAGTTGATTTATATTGGAAACTGAACTCCCCCTTTTGTTGTGTATGAATAAATTGTGTGGAGTATTATGTCAATCTTTCCCCAGATAAACCTAAAGGACAAATTCAGTTGTTTGGATGACTCATCAAAATGACAATGGGTAAAGGGTAATGTGTCATTTCCCCGCAGATCTCTGCTGCTGATGGGCGCTCTCACGGTGACAGGAAGCGGGGTCGGAGCTTATATAATGGGCATGGCGGCGCTGAGTCCGTGTCCACTGCTGGTTCATGGAACTTCCGGCGGCGTCGTCATTGTGAGTAGGACACTGTTCGGCTATGCTTACCTTTCTCGCGTGGGCGTTACTGAAACACCACATGCAGGCAACCGACATGGAGTTAATTGTAGGTTTCAAGCTCACCTCCGTCTCCCTCCACCAGGTGCTGGCCTGGGTCCTGTTTATTCTCACTCTGTCCTACGTGAAGGTGATCATCGGGCTGATCCTGCGCGACGAGGGCCACGGCGCCCTCGTGTGGTGCGGAGCGGTAGTGCAGCTGGGCTCCCTGCTGGGAGCCGTGACCATGTTCCCTGTGGTCAGCGTGTACAGCCTCTTCTCATCCGGGGACCCGTGCAACACGAAATGCCAATAAAGACTCGACATCCGTGTGTGAACCGAGATATTCAACGGAGGGGACAATTGAATGTTATGTTCTTTTTACCACCATTTTTGTTTTGTTTTTACTTGGCAACGTCTGAATCTGAGCATGACATTTGTTACAAGAAAAGCTATAATGTACAGACCGTGCTGCTGCAGACAGGATGAACACTATTTATACTAGTATTTGCACGTTATGAAAATACACCACTTACAAGTAAAACTCCAACATTCAAAAACCGTACTTAAGTAAAAGTGCTCGCTGTGCAGTGAAATGTTCCCTGTCAGTGTTTTACTATTCTATATATATATGATGTGTCTGGATTAATATTACTGCAGCATTAATGCATATGTTGCATTGTAACTCCTTCATATCGGGCTGACTATAGTTTAATCTGCAGCAATGCATCATATTCTATAAGATCATCACATGTTTGGATAGCATCGCTGTCCTGTTTCAGATTCATGAAGATGCATTTTCCAGCTGATTCAACACGCCTTTTTAAATTAGTTTAATTAGCTCAAGAAGTAGGAAAACATTTTCAACACATAAAGAAATACTTCACCCTTTCTGTTTATCACTAACATTGAAAATCCCCAAATTTGGATATCATGTTTTTTTTCCTGGACAGTAGGACATGTAGTGGAGTAAACAGTATACTATGTTCGCCCCAGTGGAGGAGAAGTACATGACATCAAATGGTAAAACTCAAGAAAAGTACAAGTATGTTGAATTTGTATTTAAGTAGGCTAGTGCTTGAGTACATGTACTTATTTATAATCCACCACTGTATGAAGCTACCCTGGCAGCTGTATGTGTGGTCATGCTATATAGCCAGAACTATAATTATTTGGGATAAAGCAACTTTTTGCCTTGATCCCTTGATCCCTTAAAAAAACTTTTTATCAGCCAGGAGCAAAAGTCCATTGAATTGGCAAATAAGTAGTAATATAATAATTCTGCAATCACAATATTTTATTTACAAGTGGCATAATCATATTGTTTATTGCATGGTATAATGTCATACTATGCAATAAACAATATGATGTAATGATTACACTATAAATATATAATCCCAACATTACTGAAAGAACACAACGTACTTCTTTATATGTCGACCTGACTGGGACAACTTACAGTGGTCCGAACCCTGAAAACAGCCTCCAGACTAAAGGGACACAACGGGATAAAGACACGGCTTGTCCACGTTTGTGGCCACAGGACAAAGTCTGGTGACATGGCTGTACAGCTCAACCTAAAACCATCAAACAATATTTTTTCTGGTTGTAAAATCTATAGTTTTCTAAAAAATATCCTAAAAGATAAAGTCTTCTGTAAAAAATGATGTCCTCTTAATTTACATATTATTTTAATATGATCATATCATTTCCATTATTCATTCTTTGATTTTCATTTTGAAAGAAACCGGCAAAAATGATGAATCATTTGGTCATCAACCTGCCGTGGCTCCTTATTAAACCAATGGTATAATTTCTCCATCAAAGCATTATTGTTTTGGCTAAACGTCCATCAAGCATTTCAAATCTAGATTACCAGATTTCTACAATCAGATGATGTGAGAATACACTTGTGTACACAAGTGTACACTTGCGCTACGCTTCCGGTTTGAAAGTGAAGCCAATGCAGAAGTGTCTTAAACTGGCTCTTTCTAAAAGCCAGCAGGGGGCGACTCCTCTGGTTGTATAGAAGTCTATGAGAAAATGACTCTACTTCTCTCTTGATTTATTACCTCAGTAAACATTGTAAACATGAGTTTATGGTCTCAATCTCTAGTTTCAAGTCTTCTTCAATACAGCATGATGTTCATTTAGTAAATGATGCTCCATTTAGAGTCAAACAGACCATAAAGCAGGGTATGCTTTAGGGCGGGGCTACCTTATGATTGACAGGTCACTACCACGGCGTTGTCCGGTCTGGGAGTCGTCCATGTTTTTTGCCTTTGAACTTTAACCCTTTTTAGTTCATGAAAGTTAATATTAGCATTTTTGGTTGCCTAAAAATGTCTTAATTAGCGTTCGATTCTATTTACCCTCTTATGTTACATATGGTTGCCAAAAAACAAGATGGAGACGGCTAAAATGCAGAATTTGACCCATTACATACACTTAAAAGGCACGCACGACCGGCCTGTCTGCGTCAACAAAGCCCAGGGAAGCTCACATTACAAAAAATTCTTGTCATGGTGTAATCGAGACCTGTACTGAATTTGCATCCGGCTGGAAATTGGGAGGGTCTTTGTTTACTTCTGACCCGGTACTATGTTTTTTATATATTCATTCTGTCTATCCTTCTTTATTGTAAAACACATTGTGTTGCATTTCTTGTATTAAAGGATTGAATACAAATAAAGTTATTAATATTATTATTGTTGTCATGATTAACATTATCATATAATTATATAATAATAATAATTATTATTATAATAACAATTATTTTTATAATAATAATTGTTATTATTATTACTTAGATATTACTCCTTTATATATTTACAGAGCAAATAGTTTTGCTGCTACATCAATGCTCTGCATGGCGCATAGAAAGGCTTTAAGAAGGCAAGCAGCTTCCCCTGGGTGGAGAGGTAGAGCACTGGATGCACAACACTCGCAACAGACAGCAAGAAGATAGATGCTGGAATCACCAAACATTGATAAATGAATGCCTCCTCATATGTTAAGATTTGCATTAAAGTAACTGGAAGGTAACAGGACATGGTGAGGATTGAGGTGGCACAGACAGTCTTAAAGGCTCTCTTCTTGACAGGGTGCATCTCGTCTCTCCCCGGGCCGGACTTCTTCAGCGCCCTCGCAATCATGACGCTGCACCCCACCATCATTGTCACCATTGACAACATCACGCTTGATGGGAGTCGATTCAACACGGACTGCATGAGGATGGAGGAAACGCTCAGACCCAAAACACTCAGCGAAGCACAGGGCACAGAGAGGAGCCACACCGTGAGAGCACATACCTCCCTGAATCTGTATTTCTTCAGCAGAGGATAAGATGTGGGGTGAATCACTGCAACGTATCTCTCCAGGCAGATATAAGACAAACTCATTGGCCCCCCGATTTGTACGTACACTAACAGAAACCTGGAGATTAGTTGGTGGGTGTCTGTCATCACCAACAGGCAAATTAGATGGAAGAAGGAGATCCAGTACTGGAAGTAGTGGAAGAGAGCTAAATTGAAATTCAGGATATCTGTAGTCTTCTTGGATGTGATGGTGATCCACAGCAGTTTGGCGATCACCGGTTGTCCCATGAGGATAGTAATGATGTCGACCAGTGAGAGACCCCCGATCTGGGCCGGTCCAAACATACAGACTTTGGTAACGTTCGTCATTTCACCAGACTGCTGTTCAGAGCTGAAAGAAACAAGGCATCAAAGAGACTGATGGACATTTAAAAGTGTGTATTTTCTAACTTTAAATATGAAAGCCAAGGAACATACATCCAGAGAGGCATACTGTGCTGTACAATGCACAAGCATCCTCTGATTCCTTCATGCTCTAAAGTGATTCAAAGTTGAACTTTTTTAACATCCGTACAGTATTTTCTATACATTTTGAATTCTATAAAATACACCGATGCAATATTAACTCAACCTTTCCTCCAGTACAAATGGAGATCTTTAAAGCCAAATGTATATTCTAATATCTTGAACCTTGACAGAATAAAGCACATCACTTGATTCTTAAAAAATGATCAAAAGCAAATTTGTTTAGAGTTTGTAAATAAAAGAGTCAAATTAAAAGCCCTGTACTGGCAGAATTCTTAGTTTGGTTTTAGAAAGTAAAGAAACTTGATCCAATACATTTTTATAAATGATGTTACATTCATATGAGGACATATAAGCAGATATATTAAACACTGAAGACTCAATATTAACAGTGTCATGAATACCGTCTTGTTCTAAGTTACATTGAACTGTCAATTATACCTACAATCATATAATTATATATCATTTATTACTCAACACTCGCAAAGTCAGAGCTTACCAGGTGTATTCAGCTGCTGCTCAGAACAAACCGAAGAGTGACCCGTGGATCAATCGACTGTTTAAGTAAAAATGACGCCTGATTTTCCTAATAGATGTAAGACAGGTGCGAGGCAGCCCAGCAAAACCAACAAACATCACGCCCTGATTTCCATAACTGCAGAGTTTCGGTGTCGGTTAAGGTTCGGCTGTGACAGTCAGGTAGAGAAAAGAAAACATACAGACGCCAAATAATCTATGAAGTGTTTGTCAGCACAGAGTCATTCAATGTGTAGGAGATCTGCAGACCACACGGTGTCAGTGTGCCCTGAAACACAACAGACACCCACTGCACCGGAGAGGCCTTGAGTAGTAACATTACATAATAATATAAAAAAAGAAAGACTTGTGAAACAGTAGATGTTGGGTTTGTGAAGTAGGATTTATTCTTACTGGAGTTATCGATCATGAAGATTCGTGAGAAACTGATATTCTTTAGTTATTATAAAACACTGTTAACCATCTGTGGTTACTGTGAAGAGTAAGACGCTGTGTAAAGGTAAGAAACGGATCAATAAGATGAAAGAGATGAAGACTTCTTTATTGACAAATACACAAAATAGATCACAAAGCAGAACTTTGAGTTGTTCACTAACAACAACCTCCGCGGTAAACATTCCAGTATGGCTTCAGTTACAAGGATTAAGACTCATAAATACTTATAAAACCTGGGAGCAAAAGTGTGTAAGCCCATTTAGTTTGACTATAAGAGAGCAAACAAATGAGTAGATCATGTAACGTAGGGAACCATGTCAAAGAGGCTGTATGATGAACGTGCATAAACAGAGCACATGCTAAGAGAATAAATATGAAAATACAAAAAACAAACATTAAAGAATTTATATACTTGTATTGCTGTTCACTGTTATTACGTATTCATCGGGTTTGAGGCCTTCTCCATTACATTCTTTGGGAGACTACCTGCATGTTGCATAGCGTCCAGGCTAACTTTCTTCTCCGATAAAAGTCAAAGCAGTATTACTGTAGCAAACAGTTTACTGCAAAGTCTATGTTGTTTTAGAGTCAGTATGCAGAAAAGACTCAAAATGTCTCATTATTTTTTATGGAAGCCATGAGAGGCAAGGGACAAAATTAAATTCTGGTGATCCATTTTCATAGTCTGGTCTTAACTGATCTCTCCTGTTAAGACCAGGTGACAAAAATATTCCTAAAACTTGATTTTTACAGGTGGGGAAAAAAAGTTGTAATACTCATTACGACCACAAGAGGCTAAAGAGCACCACTACCCCATGCTCCAAATAGCTCCAAAATGTATGTTTTCCTCCACGGGAGTTTTAATTGTCATGACTTGGTAGAACACTATGTATATGTACCTTTCTGTTTAGAGTGCATGGAGACATTAGAACTCCCCTAGAAGAAAACATGAATGCTCCGAGTCCTGTTTAGAACATGGCGTAGTGATCCACTACCGCCTCTTGTGGCTGGAATGAGCATTACAACAACAGAAAAAGATTTCCTCACTTTCGTCTCTGGTCTTTTTTGTACTGTAGGAGTGCATAACAACATAAGAACTCTATATGAGGTTTGGGTAACTTTGAATCGTCTGAACAGTTTTGGCATTGTTGTTGTGACTTTAAGTGACAGTAACAAGACGCCTAAATGGAATAAACTGGTGATACCACATGTTTAGTGGCCAAGTGCTTATTGTTGGTTGCAAATACAGAAAATGTATTCAATTCTTAATCTTCTTAACTTAATTGGTCCAAACAAATGCTAACAAATTGTGATTTAAAGTGTGACTATGCAACTTTTGAAAAAAAAAAAAAACCAAAAACGACACATTCTTCCTTTTACAAATGAAAAGTTGAACTCATGAGAAATAAAACTCACCTTTGATCAATTCAATACACTCAGGGGTTTTGTTGCTACAGCCTCACTTGGTCTGGTATGACCAGTAGCTTTAGGTGGCTAATGACAATTCTCCAATTGTGCTACAGTTACACCGTCTTTTAGCATGTAACATTATCCCATTATTACCATTTGTTGTCACTATTCAGCAAACGGTACATTATCTCGCTTTATAAAATCTTTTGCTGGAGAACAACTGAAGCCAAACCCGGGCCATGGTTTTCTGTTTCCAGTCAAGAAGGCACTTCTCTTTTGAAACTGTCTCTCTGAAAAGTCAGATATGCAAACTGAAGTACTACAGATGCTCTATATACAAATCACATAACTCAAAGGCACTGAATCATTTACAAACTGCAGCAAAAAAAGACATATAAAAACATGTTTTGGTCCTCTAAAAGCAACATTGTTGTTGAGGCGGGGGGCGGCAGGTATGGTGGCTAAAGTCAGTCATGTGACGTATTCCTCGGATAACTTCTGTGTAAAGGCATTATGTATGTTAAAACAAGGCACACGTTGGACCCTGGGTCATCTGGACTTACATTTACATTTGTTCTCTTTGCATTTCCTTTTTTTCTGCTTCCTGAACGCTGTAGTCCAAGCATGAAAAGTACAACGTCAAATCTTTTGTTTGGTGTTTCCCTTTTTTGGGGGGGGTTCCCGTGTCAGTTTTGTCACGGACAGGAAACTACGCATGGCTGTGGACGGAGATGGTCGACAGGTCGTTCCTGATGATCTCATTGACTGCAAAGGAAAAGAGAGAAAAGGGCGATCAGTGTTCATGACCTCCACATGGATGTCATGCAGAGGGAGTGCATGTACAGTATAACGCCGCATGTAATATCTTTAAAGACCCTGAAAACCTACTTTTTTCAATTAGCTTCTTGCTCGTGACACTTTTTTTCTAAACTTTATTTACAATGTTTACTAAACATCTACAACTGGTTTTTATTGGCTTTCAAAAGTAACCCTATACAGTGGATTTGGCTAAAAAGTCAGCTAACAGTTGTTAAAACACATCCAGCAGACCAGTTAGCAACATTAGCATTCAATATTGACTCTCCTTTTAGTTCAGATTTCAGGTTAATATCTGGCTCTTAAGTTGCTAAATGTTCCACTTTGATAACCGACTGGTTGCCGACTTTGTTGGTTCGCTGTTTGGTGCTTAGCAGGTAGTGTGCAGTGGTGAAAACAGCTGCCTGCTACAAATAAAAAGGACACTGATGAGAGCGGTTATGGACCCAAAACAATGAGCCAAACGAAGCTGATGTAAAAAGATATATATTTTAGTGCTTTAAAGTTCTCTGAGCTCTATAGGATCTGTTATTTCCTCTGAGTCAACCTAATATAATCACTTTATATCAGAGATCCCCAGACCTTTCTTTATCAAGAGAGATGATGCAACCTCCCGCCGTCTCTAAAGGATCCAGGTGCACTTGTTTATCTGTTTTTATCAGCTGTGTTCAACTGAGCAGGCGGACTGAAGCTAAACCAGGGAAATATATATATATATATATATTTTATTAGCTTTCACCGTTCTTATCCGTGACCTCATTTATCACTTTCAAGAGATAGTCTCCACAGATCATCCGTCTCTAATCAGCTTCTCACTTTTTCTAATCAGCCTGCAAGTTCAGGATCAGCCCCCCCCCCATTTTTTCTTTCTTAGATCTCACAGGGATGAGAAATATGAGAGGGGAAGGGGAACACCCCTGGCCGGATCGGGCCTTGGAGAAACCAAGGGAGGAATTCCCTCTGACTGACTGGACGCTTGGAAAAGCAGCCTTTCCTCTCCACACAATGGAATTACTTCATGTTTTTCCAAAACGTTTATTTCCCTCGCAGAACCAGCGCTGGCACGGCAGCTTCCTCCCATAAATACCCCTCGCTTCCCATCACCAAAGCAGACAGGGGTGTACGTGCCTCACAAGGAATGGAGGAGGCTTGGTTAAAAGTGTGGCTGCAAAACACTCTAGACATGAGGGTCATGCGTTTGGCCTCGCTGATCGACTGCTGTTACAGCAACAGGAAGACCTCTCGAGCGGGTTTGATAAGCGCAGTGCAGCGGCGACCTCTCATGAGCGTGTCACAGAAACACATTGGACCTATTAAGTGACTACGAAGACAGGGTGAGATTCACAGCAGTGTGTCTTCAGTGTGGAAGATACTCGTCAAGACGACAGCGACATTTATACGCAGGTGCTCTGAATCACTTCGTCTAAATTTAGCAGAGTGGTCCAAAACCAAAAAAACAACAACTCATCATTCACGTTCAAAAGTTGAATCTTAAAAGGGAAGTCCACCAAGTTCACACAATGTTTAATGTCATCTGTGGTTCTGGATAAAGGAGCAAACATTGATTATGTTGGGTTTGGAGACTACACCAAAATAAGATTGTGCTAATTGTTGCATTCTGGGAAATGTAGGTTTTATTGCATTGAGTAGAAATCACATATCATTGTGCCAAGCTTCTACATTGCTTTTCTACCCCACAGGCAGCAATTGGTCGCCATTATGCATCAGTCGCTCTAAATGTTTTTGCACCTTTGCTCTTTGTTGTTGTTACATTTTGTGCGGTAGCACTGTTGAGAGAGCAAGGATCACAGACACACTAATGGTGCCTTCAAGAACGCTCATGAATCTCAGAGTAGGCTGCCCATCAAAACCCTTCTTATAAAACAAGAAACAACAAGTTATGAAAATAATTTTTGCTCTACTTTTTATTAAAATCAACTTAACAACTTCTGCTATTTGTATTTGTGTTTTACATGCAATGGGCTAAACTAAAACATGCAGAACTGCTGATCATTATTTCAGGATGAATGAATAAACCCATCTGTTGGAGAACAGCGGAGAGAACAGAGGTGAACTGCACCTAAACTCTCCAGACGTTAGCTGCAGTTCCGTCGGGATCAGTAGCATTGGAATGGTTAATGTTGCTGTGTGTATTGTAATGCAGGATGCTTTCTAACACAGCTCATCATCAGGACAGCATGCCGCCACCAGCCATGTGAACCAATACATCAACCAAAAAGACACATGTGAACCAGAAGAAATAAACACTCTAACCTCATCTCCACCCTCCTACAGCGTGTCGTTCCGCTGCCATGTGTGCTGGTCCCGGCCCAGACTGAACTGACTGACCTCCTCTCCTCTATTTGATCTGGCTTTGACCTCCTGCGCATCTGGAGGTGGAAGGATATGATCGTTGAGTTCAAGAACCTCAGGGGGACGTTATTACAATGGCTTCTCAGCGAGCACGGCTGTAAATTTAGGACATCGTCAGACCCCGACATCATGCTATGGCCTGTCCGGTTGCTATCAGGTATTTTTCCTTACGCGGCATCGTGAGCCATGTGTGGTTGACCAGCTTGCACGCAACTAAACAAGTCTCACGAGTAAAAAGACAGAATTCAGTAGTTTATCCTGATATAAAACAAAGGAAGGCCGGGGAGTAAAACTCTCTCTTTTTGCCCCACTGAGGACACCAACATCAGCTGTGTATGTGTCCGTTACCATGGCCCACTTTTCATTGTGCCGTCACATTTGACGTGGAGGATCTAATTGGGAAAAAAAGGCAATGTATTGATCTCTAAGTGTGTTCACAGCAAAGCCCTAGAAATAGGCCCAGCACCAGTGTGACATCTGTGTCATGTGTTCTCCGCTCACATCGATTTGTTCGAGGGACAGGAGGGTGTTCAGACAAGCTAACGTCCACTGAGTGGGAACGTAAACTCTGGGGTGTCATTCAGAGAAATATAAATGACTTTTGATTGAAATTGAAACTTTTTAAAAAACATTCTTTTGAAGGTATGTGTGATCTTGAAAGAGCCGGTGCGCAGTTGCTGTAGGGATTCCTATTGGTCTACAGAAATATTATAAAATCAGTCTCACTTCGATGTCCATCTAGTAACTTTTCTGGAGGTTTCCATCACATCACATGATCTCCATCAGATGAAGGAGTTTGCCCAGTTGCTCAAATGTTCACATTTTTAGGACTTCTCGTTCATGTTGAGGTTCCAAGTTCATTATTGATAAAACTGTGACGTGAGCAAAAGCTCCGGAACAGCTACTAAATGGACCTTAAAGTGAGATTGTTCATCAGCTGATGTTTCCAGGGTCAATAAGGAACTTTAGCTTTTAAGCCCACATGGAGGAAAACAAAATGTGAAAATCTACAATCCCGACATCTGGTCAAAACACCATCTGCTGAGGAAGATCATGCAATATGACTGAAAGCTCCAGAACAGCTACTAAATGGCAGAGGTAGGACCAAAGTCACAAGTAAGTCTCAAGTCTTTGCACTCAATTCTTAAGTCAAACCTGACAAGTCCCAGGTCATGTCCCAAGTTCTAAACTTTGAGTTTCGAGTCCTAAACAAGTCCTAATGTGCTCCTCACCTGTCATTTTCAACCTCCACAAACAAAGTGGATCTGGGGAATTATGTGTTGCTGGGAATGAATAGCGTTAACATTAGTCGATTCAGGAAATGAATTGATTCGTTGCACACTTTTTAAGCAAAATACTTTTTAATCTTTGGGCTTGAAGGAAGGTCTCAAATAGTCTCAAAAAGTCTAAAGGCTCAACACCGAGTGAAGTCACGTGTCATTGGCGTTGAAGTCCAAGTCGACTTGCAAGTCTTTTTTTGCTTTTGTCAAGTCTATAAACTCATTCAATTTGTGACTGGAGTCCTAGTCATGTGACTCAAGTCCACACTTCTGCTACATGGACCTTGTGGTGATATTGTTTACTCGACAGCTGTTTCCACGGTCAAGAATGAACTTCAGACTTTAAGTACAGCTGAGAACAGAAGGTATAGGAAAGGCTACTTATGAAACAACAGAGTCTGAATGGAAAAAATATGAAAAATCCAGACAGTTTTTTCATTTTTTGTGGTTATTCTTATAACGCTGCTACTCTTTGTTCATACTTAAAATCAAGAATGAAATGAAGTGCTATAACCCCACAAACGTCTTTGATTACCTGACTGCATTGCTGTTAATTCAACACAAGGCACTGCACTAAATTTGCCTCAAAAGTTGGGGTTTGATATGAAGGAATCCAGGAACTGGTTTCCTGTCCCATGGAGGTCCACAGCAGCTGGACCTGGCTGATACAGCCCGGCTCCCTTAACCAGGAAACCCCCGACAAACGAGGAACTCCAAAACAATTAGCGGGCCGGCGCTGTTTGCCTCATTAAGGGCTGAAACGCATCAACATGAACCGGCACTGAAACAACACAATACTGCAGGAGGAACCGGCGATATATAGATCTATATAGATAGATATATATATATATAGATCTATAGATCTATATATCTATAGATCTATATATATATATCTATAGATCTATATATATATATATCTATAGATCTATATATATATATAT
>NW_022280114.1:750036-752025 GCF_004355925.1 Anarrhichthys ocellatus
AACACATGAATACTTTGAGGCATATTTAGAACATGGGGCTGTGGCACAATTCAGCCTCTTGTGGCCAAAATGAGTATAACAACACTTAGAAAAATTATCCTGTTCTCAAGACAGGAGAGAAAACAGTAGAGATCAGACTTAGGAAATAGAGCACCAGAATGTCTTTTCACTTCCGTCTCAGGGCTTCCCTACGATCAGTTTGGTTTTTCATGTGAAGACCGAATATGTTTTGCCACTTAATTCAGTTAAATATTTGAGAGCAGCTGCGGCGTTGTCAACGCTTTAATCCTGAAATGAGACCGGATTCGTCACGATAACGGCGCCACATGTATCACTTACAGGCTTTGAGGCGTCTTGGTCAACCTTGGCCTCAGTCTCCCAGAGGTGGTGACCGTCTGAAAAAGAGAGAGAGAGAGAAAAGAAGAGTTACACAATGACAAATCAGAAAATAATCCACCTACTTGGCTCCCAACAGAAATGAAGAAATGGTATGAGCGTTGTTATTTTTATCAGTGATATCAGCGATATATAAAACAGCTACACGTCATACTGTCTGACCCGCCACTCGTGGGCTCAACTCCTCAGTCTAACAGACCTGGGACAGAGAGAGAGAGAAATCTGATGCAATCCTAAAAAGAGTCATAGCAAAGAGATGAGCGACCTTTTTCGTGGATGAGAGAAACCTTGACTTCATCGCCGTGTGGAATCCCAACATGCTCCAACAGCTGGTGGGCTCGTCAATGCACGACGACTGGAAACTGACAACTCGACTCAACTTTCAAACCTCTTATTTCTCCTGTTCACATAGGAATCTTTCTGTTATCCCCATATAATGATCGTTAAATACTATTGCTATTTGCTCTTTTTCTGGTAATGTGTTTTTTTTCTCCCTTAAGTTGCCACAATAAAGAGGATCAGGCATTAAAAAAAACAAGGCATCATAAGAGCCGGCGGAAAATTGGCCTGTTAAAAAAAAAAACCGAGGTTGATTTGTCATTCTGCCCAGTGAGGTATCAGTAAAGCTATATTTTTACCAATTTACTAGACACACAAGGAAACCATTGCAGTTTCTTTAGACTCCTGACTCATTAAAAGGGCCTGTAAAAAGACTGTGAAAGTGACGTTTCGTGGCAAGGAAACAGCAGTTTAAAGAAAAAAGGTCAGCTGTGGCCTAATTTCCTTGAAGAAAATGAACTGAGAAATGTGCCGCCTTGCTCAACAGGCTGTCTGCAGTTTGACAAGTGGAGCATTTGAATTGAGCAGACAGCCCGGTGCAGATGGAGAGGAGTTGTGAGGTGGCAGAGACGGAGGAGGTGCAGCTTGGCACTGACAGCTTCTATTATGTCTGAGAAGACACTGGAAACCTGTTTCCCTTTCCCTTTCTTTCCCCCACAGCGTCTGTCAGCTGTGGATTGGAGTTGTAGCGGCTGCTCTCCAGGATGAATTTGTATCACCTTAAAGAGAATGAACCCTACAGAAGAGGATTGGTGCCACATGTGAAAGGTTTATTTGGGTTCTGAGTTTAAAGTCAGAATTCTGAGATTCTGACTTTCTGCCTTTAAAGGGGACGTATCGTGCTCATGTTCAGGTTCATACGTACGTTTTCTTGGAAAAGGGGTAGAGATATAATGTGCTGCCATTATATCAAAAATGATATAGGAGGAAATGCATACTGCATAATCCAAACTCCAATGGTGATGATTTTATATCCTATTCTGACTCAAACATCTAGCATCATATGAGAAGTAAAACTTTGACTTCACCCACTAAAGTAAACTATGAAAGCAGTTCTCTCTCTAAAAAAATGTTGGTTTGACTAAAACTTCTGTTTGCCAGTCTATGTCTGTTTCTTCTCTCCGACTCCGTCTCTCTTCACTTTGGGAACCTCTCCAGAAGGGAAGCCTATGCAGTCGATGTCAATCCACAGGAGGTAAACATATTTTCTCTCTCTCTCTCTCTCTCTCTCTCTCTCTCTCTCTCTCTCTCTCT
>NW_022280114.1:752035-760174 GCF_004355925.1 Anarrhichthys ocellatus
CTCTCTCTCTCTCTCTCTCTCTCTCTCTCTCTCTCTCTCTCTCTCTCATATATATATATAGCAATACAGAGATAGCAAAATCTAATTTAGCACTTTGTTTTCTGTGCCTGGCTACCTATTGCCAGGACACTTCTCGAGAGTTGAAGAGCTATGAATGCGTGGGATGCCTTTGTTTGAAAAGAGCGAAACGGATAATTGATAACCACGGAATGTAATTGATGACCACAGAATGTTCCAGAGTTATAGGGCAACATCTGCACAGCGCCTGCACCGATCCCAATGAAAAAACTTTAGCAGCAGTTACTCTCCAGCTCCCCTCCTACCCGATTTCGGACTCCCTGGCCCACTGTGCTGGACGATATCCAATATTATCGAAGTTAAACAACTCAGCCTAAAACCTCTCCCCCGAAACCGCCCCGACCATATAAACCCGGTACCCCTCTCCAACTCTCCCAACGCCCAAGCTCCACTTGCCTTGGCTGCGGTCCCAGCCTCGCAGAAGTCTTGCAATTCACATTTCGTTAGCAATGGTCTATACAAATCATTACTGCCTCAGAACAGACATAACACAGAGCAGCCAATGGCACAGCGGCGGTGTGTTGTACAGAGTCATGGCAGCCAAGGGGATCAAACAATATACAATACAGTTATTTGTCATGTTGGGTGTATGAAGGGAATCAAACAGCTCCTTGTGCTCCTTAATTGGGGCTGGGTGGAGTAAAACCTCGGTGCCCAGAGTGAAACAGCCGGGTGGCGTGTGCCCAAGACCTCATAACGTACAGTAAATATAAACACATGCTCTTCCCAGGCCGGGCACATGTGGCATGCTGAAAGAGTTCCCTTGTTCTCTGACTGAGGACTGAGACTTCTTCCTTCTTCCCGCCCTGTAAACACGTGGACGTTGGAAGTCGCATGCAAGCTGCTGCGGTGCGGAAGGGGCGGCGGCTACGGAGCCGAGCGATCCGGGCCGATAAATGGCAGCGGTTCGGGGACGAGATACTGAGATCCGCTCTGCATCAGCGCTGCTCGCAGCTCCGGTGGCGCCTGCCACTTTCACAAAGTCCTCTGGACGCAGAGCGGGACTTTCAGCGAGGAAATAATACTCTGGGGTTTCTCCAACGGGCCTGCGAATTTTATGAATCATGCACTGTTATTTATGAAAACATAATCCTGTTGTTTATGTGGCTGTAATTGATTTGTTGATGAAAACAGCCATTGTTCTCAGAAGTGTCAGAGGCAGCCAAACCACTGAACGGCTTCGAGTGGGAGTCATTGTTCTATTAGTGCAATGGAGCAGGCGTTTTGTCGGCCGCCCTCCCCACCAAACAGAACCACTGCTCAAAGCTAGCGGTGCTAACTGAGCTACCACATGCTACATCACTGTCGTCTTGCCCACAGCTCTCATGGGGCTTAAAGGAGGATGGTTATCTGCAATTTTCTACAGGTAATTCCAGGCGCCATCTGGCAGCCCTGCAGCACGGTAATCCTCTCACAGTTCAATTTTCAGGTTCCTGTTACTTGTGCGGCTGCTCCGGCCGACAACAATTAGACACAATTGGCTATTTGACGCTCAAGCTCATCCGCCTACAAAAAGATGGACAGGTGAGGAGGATGAGTCTACAAAACAAATGCGGTAACCCCACAGCTGAGAAATTTGATAGCGCAGGGAAGTGGTAATTCACAGTGAAACTGAGTGCTGCAGCAGAGCAGGCAGCTGTCCTGAGCAACGGACCAGATGTGAAAGGGCTTTTTTCACAAGAGGGTCTCCCACTGAAATTAAGCTATTATCAGTCATGTTGGGGAAGCCTCGCCGAATTATAAAAGACTGGAAGGAAGAGCGCAATCTTTAAGAAAGAGGTAATACACACTAGTACACAAAGCGTATCCACACACTTTCTACAATGGCCACGTTATAAAGTATTAACCAGAACTGGATTCTGATTGGCTGAACGGTGTGCATTACAGTCAGATAACTGCACAGTTCTGAAGCAGAAGCACAACCACTGAGCTAAACCATAGACCATAAAAGTGACCATATTTGGACGAGAGGGTGGATTGGAGAGGAGTGAGGCCCTGCAAGGCTAGGTACCGTCGTTAGCATAAACAATGCTAAGTAACCAGCTAACACTACTGCTTGCTGACTAGCTTGGTTAGCAAGATGCATCTATAATTCACATTAACTGTGAAAATAATTGGGATGCTAATTTTACCTAGCAAAAAAATAGGCTTGTTTGCAATCTAGCCTACTTATCGAGAAAAGGTTACACAGCCGACTCTTTCTTGTGCCTTTTGCGTTCAGATAGCTAGCAGAGAGCTAGCGGATAGCCACCTGTGATGGCACCCACCTGTCACTTGGAGCGGCCACACCCTAAATTAGGCGTAACTTTAAGCCTCAATATAATTTTAAACAGGTGAGTTGTATAAAAATTCATCCCCTCTAGAGTTGTCATGAACGGAAACTTTTTTGTAGCAGGCAGTAAGCTGTGGTAGTACTGCAGTAGAGTTGGGCATTTTAACATAGGGGTCTATGGGGATCGACTCGCTTTTGGAGTCAGCCTCAAGTGGCCATTTGAGAAACTGCAATTTTTGGCACTTCCTGTTGGCTTAATTTATCAGCACCGGAGGTTGGCAGTTGTTCTAATCCGACACTGCTATCTCGCAGGTTGCTAGTTTCAACGGTTAGATACAAATTCAATCACTTATTGGATCGTAGTCTGTATCAAATTGGTTTCAACCAACCATTTATTTGAAATCTTTTAAAACTTAGAACTAGTAGAATATAATTAATCAATTGTTATCAAACTTATGAGTGCTGCTAAGTGGTTATGGCATAAGTGGGGTAATCCACTCTGCCATGTCCCAATTTGAGAAGTAATACACAACTGAGAGGCGGATCATTTGTCTGCGATAGGAAATATTGCAGTTCAGCTCCATTTGCTGAATAAAGAGATACAGTTGAAAGCTAGTTGACCATTATGCTAATTTGATTACATTTCTAGCCTAGTTTTTTTTTACTTTAGTGTAATCCTATCCTAAGCCTACTCTTAATTTACAATATAGTAATACATTTTACGAAGTATCATAACATAGTTGCATTGTCACCGTCCAAATTTGGTGCTTTGGACATTTTCAGATAAACAGAAAATTCTGACTTCTTCAGCATAACAAACCAACACCCAGTGGTGTATAAAGTACCCAAATACCCAAAAGCCATACTTGAGAAAAAGTAAAGATACCTTACTGGAAAATTACTCCAGTAAAAGTCACCTATTAGAATACTACTCGAGTAAAAGTCTTAAAGTATCTGATATTTATTGTACTTAAGTATCAAAATTAATTTTCTGATATTAAATGTACTTAAGTATTGAAAGTAAAAGTACAAGTAAATGCTGTTAATAAAAAAGCAAAGGGTCAGAATTTTGAGAATTATGAAGTTTATTCTTTTAAGTGCTGTGGCACCATGACCAAGGACATGGAGCTGTGTTAATAATTGGGTTGGCTGTGATCCATCCAGGAGCAACAATGTTCAACATAATATATTGTACATAAGTATACTTTTGCATCTACTATGAACTTATCATCATAATTCTCCGTAAAGCAATACGACACTATGAAGGAGTTGTAACAGTGCGTTTATAAGTATGCTCATTCCGACTAGAGGATGTAGAGGGCAAATGCATCATATTGTGTTCAGCAAAGAATATCCACTTGATGCATCAGGTCAGTGTTTAGAGAAAGGACACCTGCCTTGTAAACTCCTATGGGCCTGAATTGAACACAATAGGCAAAGATTTTGCTCAAGCTGAATCTGCAATTGGGCGACTGCTACCATCATAACTCCATCTGATCATCCACAAAATGACTCAAATATCAAAACATGATCAATACTAAAGCAGCACCGAAAGTAACAACCCAGTCATTACTGGAAACTGAAAAATGTCCTGTTCATCTTCAAAAGACAATTCTAATACAATGTAGCTTCTTTACATTCTATGCAAAGAAGCTACATTCTATTAGAATGTAAAGAAGCTACATTGTATTACAATGTAACTTCTTTACATTCTAATAGAATGTAATTCTATTAGAATACATTCTAATAGAATGTAAAGAAGCTAGTGTATAGAATGATTCTATTGAAGTTATTCCTTTTTTAAATGTTTTAGACGAGTCTCTAATCACTTTAAAAGAGTGATTATAGCTGATTTAACTTACAGACATGAGATTGATCTTCTCATGTCACTCTCTTTATACAATGACATAAATTCATCCCCGTTTTATTGATATCTTACGAAAAGTTACTCCTCACTTTTCGTGCGTTTTTCCTGCAAAAGTCCAGCAACATGAGTCTGTTTTCACTTGTTACATGCATACTGTCTTTTCAAAATAAACTTCCATCTTCACAGGAAACAACTAAGGTTTAGGCGATGAAACTACTTAGTTAGGTTGAGGAAAAGATCGTGGTTTGCGTTAAAATATCTACGGAAGTGGCGTTGCTTAAGTACGGAAGTCACGTCACAAATAAATCAACATTGGCTTCTCGTTTCACACACGGCACAAACTGCGGCCTCCTGGAGGAAACACCAGTGTTTGTTTGACCCATCCACCTCTCCTCATCCCACCCGTCCTGTGGGGAATTCTGCTCGTGTAGTCGCTCGCTAGCTATAGCATATAGCATCCTGGGAATCTAAACACCGCGGCTTTGAGAGCACTTGTTTTGCGCATTAACGTGATTAACCAATGATTTAACTTGCAAGCTAGGACCACTGATTCACCAAACCTGCTTGCTTGCAGTCTCTGTTCCACCACAGTCCCCGACGCTGGTCTCATGATTCATTTTGTTTCTAAAGATAGATTTGATTTTGTAGCGAGTAACGAAGGTTTCAGGGGAAATGTATCGGAGTAAAAGTATCAGTTTTCTTTGCAAAATGTAGTGAAGTCAAAGTAAAAGTCAACAGAGTAAAGTAAAGTACAGATATCCAAAAAAACGACTTAAGTACAGCAACGAAGTATTTCTACTTCGTTACTGTACACCACTGCCAACACCCCATTAAATTATCTCACAAACGTATTGGTCTGTTTTTCTCAGCTAATGGATCGTTGACATAAAGATGACACTCTTTTTCTTCCTCTCACAATCTTTGCACTTTCATTTCTTTTTGCCTTTTGGCAGCTTTAGCCTTTTTCTTTCAGACGATAAATTACATCTGAGGTCTCTTCCAGCAAAACTCAGAACACTAAAACCACAAAAGAAGCTGAGGTGAATAAAGGACAGGAGGGCCTAATTTCCCCCAAATGGAGCGAGTATGACTTATCAGAGACAGCATCTTCTGGGCCGGCCGTGGGCAAATGAAAGCAAGGTGAGAGATAGAGTCGGGTTTAGATTACCGGCTGATGTCTGCAGCGCCGAGGCCGTACAGTAATCTCTTATGACTGATTGGCTGTAACCAGGAGTGACAACTGAACTGATGCTATCTCGGGCTATTTCTACCGGGGCGGCTTTGAGGCCAGAGACAGGAGGCTCAGGAGGGCGCGATGGAGCAAAGCTGACATGCAGTTACTGCTTTCAGATGTTGTGCTGAGTAACAGGTGACAGAGTGTTTATCTGAGGGGGGGGGGATTTCCTTCTGCGTGAGTCACGGATAGCAAGAACAACACACTCAAAAACGTGACTTTGAAACTGTGCAAAGACATACGAGGCCTCACTGTCACACAAACATACACACACCATGTGTCGTTTCCCCCCCCCAAAAGTGGAAACCTCATTTAGACCATCAGACACTAAAACAAAAACCAAACAAATGAAATTTTCAGTTTGTTGGCAGCCTCTTAAGACAGGGTGACCCGTCCTGCCTATAATGATGGGTGGGAAACCCTGACACACGCACACACACACACACACACACACACACACACACACACACACACTTCTAAGTACGGGACACATGCAAACACCCAATATGTCGATGCCCACATGTTTCGTTACCGCAGCTTTGCGAACGTTATTTTGCAGAAGTGCTTTATTGGAAAATTTGCAGGAAAATTGTACATTGGTCAAATTAACCGCTTAAACTCTTAGTGGCAACAACATCCACCACTCTGGATTTACGAGCTTGATCGTTAAACTGCTTCTCAGAGCGCTGCTTTGGCATGACTAAAATAACAATAAAAGCATATTAACTTTCCAAATTCTATTGTCACAAATATGCAAATGACTTGTTTTGCTTCTAGCTATAATTGTATCATATTACCCCCAACGATGCCATTTCACCCCAGGGATTAATGACACCTCTACTTCTAGTGTCTATTTACCTATCTATTCATAGGGAAAGCAGCTGGAAAGAAGACCCAGGATGATCCATGGGGAGCCCGCAGCTCGCAGAGTTGATTAACTGGTGGCACAGAGGCAGCTTGGATAAAGAGGTGGAAGGATGGAGGGAAGCAGAAAGGAGGAGAAGCAGCGTTGTGGAAGCCTGGCTTAAGGGTATTTCCATGGTAGGATTGCCCAGGAATCTGATGCGGTTGCCAGACGCGGGGAAACCCTCATCAAAAACAAGGGAGCACACCCATCAACACCAGTCCAGAGGCCGCACATGGCCCCAGCCGGATTGAGAGTTCAAACAGAACCAGAGCAGCTGCTGACCCACACTAGTCAAGCTTGGTTGTTTATCAGGTCATTTCTTTGTCTTTGCTGCTAGAAAACCAATTGTCCAATTGATCGGAGTTAATTGCTTCACAGAGGCAGAAGTACACTGATTGGTCGGGTTGAACTTTAAAGGGCGGAGCTGGAGAACTACAGTTACCGTGACCGAGTCAAGCAGGGTCGGACTTGGAGCCTTTCGGAAAAAAAGAGGAGAGAAAAGTTTATTCTTGACCTCAGAAAAAAAGTGTTTTTACCGTGAATCTTCACTTCCACATATTAGCTTTTTCCATAGCTTTCCTCAGCAGATGGATTTTCCATTATTATTATAGGATTTCAATTGTTATTATTAGAAGAATTCAATTACTATTCCATGATTCATTTTTCTAGGGCTTTACCGCATAGTTTGAAGCTTTGAGCGTTGACATTTTAATTCTTAATCAATATTTAAATGTGTTGCAGATAAAGTTCAGGTTACAGTAATGTTATCAGTATTTGGAGAATCAGATTCCATCGGTGGCTGCGTAGGATTGTTTCCGACTCGTGTGATACAAACATTTCCAATAACTCCAGAAAGTTGTCCAAAGTCCAAAGTCCAAAAATCAATATGTATTGGAAAAAAGAGACGTAATCATTACCAAAATTCACAGAATGTTTTTATCTAACAAAAATAATTCTGCTAAATTTTAATCAAAGAAAATTGTTAAAATCATTAAATCTGCTGTTGATGTTATTTGCTAAAATAATTATTAGGAATTAAAATAAAATTTAAAATTATTAGGAAATGAATCATTGCTTTTCTCACAAAATATCTGCTTTGATTAAAATAAAAAAAGTAGATCATTTTTAGTACTCGGCTTAGAAAGATAATACTTTACACATTTATAGCAATCCCATAGGGATGGACGGAGGATCTGAATGTCCCCGAAAGGGAAACTAACAGGGAAATACAGTTTATATCTGTTCTGACTCTTCTGATTAGATTTTCTAATGATACAATGGGTTGCTAGTGATCCAGCCTACAAATATGAATAAATAGAGAAGTCACATTTTTGTTGTTTTTTTAAACATTTTAACAGGAGCTCCGTCTGTGCTACTTGCGCTCTACAAAGTGTGTCTCTTCGTCCGTTAACTGAAGTTTATTCCAATCTGTGACTTTATTGGGGGGGGCAGCTTTGAATTCTTCCTTTCACAGGTAGAACAATGACAAAGGCTTCCCTCATATTTCTTGTTTTGTTTGTATTTGTGAATGAGTCACCGGGCCGATAGGATCACACGTGTTTACATCACTCAGCCTCGGCTCAAACCGAACCTCACGTTGCTTTGCTGAAGCTAATCAAGGAAATTGCTGTTTGTAAACCTCCTCGTATCAACATCTGGGAGCAGTTCCCTCTCCCTCCAAACCAAAAAACGGCTTAAAGTAAGAAAAAGAGAAACAAATACTGAGGCATGGCGCACACACACACACACACACACACACACACACACACACACACACACAC
>NW_022280114.1:760184-798774 GCF_004355925.1 Anarrhichthys ocellatus
CACACACACACACACACACACACACACACACACACACACACACACACACACACACACACACACACACACACACACACACACACACACACACACACCATGTGCACAGTCACCCACACACAACACATGCTGCATTTGTGATCCATTCCTCTGCTGAACAGGCAATGGAAACTTCTGCAAATGTAAATCTGCTGGGTTAAAAATACAGCGCATTAATGTGCACCACATGTGGCACTCTGGCAGGATGGAGGATATTTTGACGGCAGGGGGAGAGAAGGGAGGGAGGGAGGGAGGAGGCAGTCCTGGGGTTTCTCCAACAACGGAGAGGGAGACACACACACACACACACACACACACACAGCTGCGCTCAGAGTCCAGAACTCCTCCTATTTTACCTTGAGCCTTCTCCACGAACACCACCTTGGAGTCGTGCTGGAAGTTGTGTCCGTCGATGAGCATCCTCTCCCCCCCCGTGGGCAGGACACGTCTCCAAGCTCCGCTTGTCCACCAGCGGCAGCTCCTGGGCCGATCTCTGGGCTGTGAGAGGGAGAGAGGGAGAGAGAGAGAGAGAGAGGACGGCCTCATCGTTCAGCTAACACACACACACACACACACACACACACACACACACACCCACTCCCCATGCAGACCTGAGCATCCAGGCCCAGGCTGAATCACAGTCAGCACGGCTGCAACAGCCTCCACCTCTTTATGTCAGAGTTAAGCTGACTTTGCCAGGAAGCAAAGAGAGGCTCCATGTTGTGTTTATTTGTATTTTCCCTCAAATTATGGTGGATGACTTAGTCTCACATAATGACTTTAAGAGTATCTTTTTTTCTTCTTCTTATTCTTCTCTTTCTCCCCTTTTGGCTTCTCATTCCTTGCTTACTTTCAGTTTTTCTGAAATGATCTATCAGCTGCGAAAATACCTGCAAACGTTTTCCGTCTAAATGTAACGCCGATGTCTCGGGCAGCCTTCTCTTGTGAAATATAGCTGTAATGTCATCGCGATTGACCGGGATACATAAATAGCGATTCAGTGAAACCCGAGTATTCTCCTCACATGAGGACCATCTTTGTGTAATTTGATTCTACCCGCGCTCTGATTTTGATAAAACTCTAATTCTCTGTGTTTGGAAACCATCAATCGTCCCCACATCTCTCCGCTTCGTTCTGCCTCACTCACACACAGAGGGAATTTGTCAGAAACAATTGCTTTGTGGCAGTTGTTCAGAAACTGACAATGGTCTATTTCAAGGGGCTGAGATCATGGTTTAACTACTGTCTTTCATTTACCTCATAAGACTTAATCTCTATGGCAGCTCTCACTGCCAGGAACCACATGAAGTGGTTGATGTGCCGGAGTTTATCCCGCTCCAGTGAAAAAGGTCAACTCTGGTGCAGCGCAGAGTCGATAGAGTTTATCGAGCAAGGCCTACATTGACTTTCCACGGAACGAACACTGTCGAGTTCAAATGTAGCTCACTATCACATGCACCAGTATTTACAATGCTGCATGTAATGATGACTATTTCACTTGGTTATTCTAGTGTTTTGTTCATGCACTAGTCTTTCTCTCTGACGCGTGGAAAGAAAACATCCAAAATACACATTCAGGTGTTTATTTTACTGCTTTGTCTATTTGCATCTTAAGATTTCTCCTAAATTCGCCAACATTTAGCATTAGACAATGTCTCATTTGCATATTGTATAAGATCTCAGAAAACTTGACCCGATTCACCTGTAGTGCCTTCCAAATGTATGACATTTTAAAATACATTATCTTTCTCTAAATTCTTGTTCTCAGATCATCATCGGGTCATCATCGTGAATACAGCCTCGATCAGGTGCCACGTGGGGTTAATTACCAATGAAATCTGTGCAGCGATGACTGGTCTTGTTGCAGTATTTAGTCTCTCCCGCAATGATTGAGACGATAAACACGGGATCTCGTCAACAGAGACAGCAAATGCCGACCGGAAGGATTTGTTGTTGACAGTGTAGCACGATCGGGTAAAAAATAGGCTGCCTCCCCTGGTCGTGTCGATAGAAAGTTTACCTAGCAACATTAATGCTACCATAAAGGCATTAATAAATATATGAAAAATGTAAAAGGCATTAGATAAACATAAAGAAGATACATTTATAAACAATGTTCTATACATATCTAAATAGGGGTTCGATAAATATATGAAAGCCATTAAATAAATATTAGATAAATATATAAAAGGACTGAGGAGTGACATTTTTTAAGAACAAATAGGAGATGAACTCACAGCACTCAATGGGGTTGGATGAAACCTGCAAGGACACCGTTCTCCCCGTGGCCTGGTTGATGTGAACTCTGAAAACCATCCTCACGCGCGTGTTCTTGCGCCCGATGTCCGTCTCCCCCTTCCTCAGCTCGATGTCTGAGTTGCGCAGCTTCAAGATCCCCGCGCAGTCGACTCTGTGTTTTGTGAAGAGACAAAAGAAGGAGAGTTTGCCAAAGTCTGTCAGTCCACCAGGCAAATTATCACGTGCATTAACGACATATACGCTCTCACAGTTAATCAGGCCGTGATTGATTCAGTATTGCAGCCAAATCAAAAGGGATTTCTTAAGCTCTGGACTCCAACAGCGCAGCCCTGACAGAAGATTAACACCACCACCCCCGAGCAAGCTTTTTCACCTCAGTGAATCCACTCTTGGGTGAAATTCAAATCCTACAGAAACAACATTCATCACGCGAGGAATATCTTTGTTATGGCCCACAAGAGACGGCTGCTGAAATACTGTTTTCCTTCCACAAATCTTACAGCCACCGAAATGGCTGTAATGATTTCTTTAACAGTGTCAGAGTCTTCATCAGACACTTAATAAAAGCCCCCCATCCTCCTCCTCCTCCTCTTCCCTCTCTGTCTGCACTTCACCCATCTAACTGTTTCACACTTAAATACCTCGAGCCTCTCCAAAAAACGCTTTCTGGCTTTTTCCATCGCCGAGCTACTCGATGCTGCATTCCTCAAAGCCTAGTAAATGTCAACTTTTACACACATTTGAACACTCCCTAACATTCCTCTCGCCAGACGCCGGGGTCCGGCGAAGTAATCAGGTGTTGATGCTCAGGACCCCAGCTGTTCAGCTCTCCGCCTACGCAGGCAAGCTGAGTGCAAAAGCACAAACTGAGGCGTCCCCGCTCGGTGCCCGAGACAGAGTTTGAGAAAGAAATGCTATCATTGTGTTTATTAATTAAGAGTTAATTGGAGGCATACCAAGTTGACCGACCGTTTGTGGCTTCATGTTAGCTAACTGATGGTGATTAATCATTTAATCCCCCCCCCACTGAATCATCGTGAATAACTATTTCAGAAATATAATAATGTCTGTCTCTGTACCACATTAAAAATGTCACACACGTCAAAAGGAATAAATCTCCCACAAATCCCTCGCTATCTCTGTGAGCACTCCGATGCGTGTCCCCCGTGAAAAGAGAGAAACCGTATCCCGAGGTGAAGGCGTTGCGTAAGGAGAGCTTTACATCCATTAAAACGCAGAGAAAGTGCTGATGCTAGCAGGCTGCTGCTGCCTGCAGCTCAGACAGAAACTCCTGTGAGCAGCCCAGAGCTTCCCCAGTAATCTGATCTCTGAGGCTAATAAAATGGGAAAGCCATATGCAACACTTTCTCAACCCAAACAGGCGCACACACAGAATACTGAACGTCATATCTCCAGATTGTTACTTTGTTTTACAGAAAATGTGTTTGATTTCTGGGCAGAAACGGAATATAATATTCAAAACTATTCATCAGTGTGAAATGACCTGAAACTAAAACGTGGTGTGTTTTGTCTAGCTCAGAATGAGCTGTTTGTATCTACACAGAGTTCGCCATGTTGCACCGCCATGTTTCTACAGTAGCCCAGAAAGGACAACCGAACACTGGCTCTTGAGAGACCCGTTAACGTTTTTACATTACCCGAAGGCCCCCGTAGATCTCCGACACGCTTGTGAAACTGCAGTTTGAGTAATGTTGCTCCTAAAGTAGCGTTATCTTGGTAATGATGGTCTCAGAGGGAGGCGGACTGCGTTGCACTCGAGGAGTTGCTGTCTACAGCTACACAGCTAGATACCATCCAAACCCTGCACACTGTCCCTTCGGGTCCAGTCTCAAGGCAGTTTAGGCGAGTCAAGTCTATGTTAACAAAGTTATGACTAATTACTTATGCAGACTTTTGACTTCATCTTGATTTTTTGCAACCAGTGAACAGAATGGACCATATTACCTCAGACATTCTCCGTCACTCGCCACCTTCAAAACTGCACTTAAAACTCACCTATTTAAATCTGCTTTTCACCTCTAAAGTCAGTCATGTATGTTTTCTTTCTCTTCGTGTTTATTTTTCATTTTCTTCTTCTTACCGTTATGTTGTAGATTTTGTTTTTATTATAAATGCTTTTATTGTTTCTGTTTTTAACATGTAAAGTGTCTTTGAGTGCCTTTTAAAGCGCTATATAAATAAAATGTATTATTATTATTATTATTATATTAGGAGTGCGGAGGTGTGACGAAGCGATGCCGTATACGGCTCCGTTAGCGACCTGTCAATCACAAGGTAGCCCCGCCCTAAAGCATGCCCTGCTTTACGGCCTAGTTGACTCTAAATGGGACGAATGGGAAGTAGAGTCATTTTCTCATAGACTTCTATACAATCTGACTTCTTTCTGTAACCAGAGGAGTCGCCCCCTGCTGGCCAGTAGAGAGAATGCAGGTGTCAGACACTTCCACATTGGCTTCTCTGTTTAGAACCAGAACCAGATGTGATCTCGACAAGATTCCAAACCTGACTTGGACTCATCTAAAAGGACTCGAGACTTGACGTGGACTTTCAAGTCATTTAGGACTTTCAAGTTATATAAGAAAACTCCATGTCGATACTTTAATGAATCGAGACATGAAGTCCTAAACAAGTCTAAAATTTTGTGAGATGCGACTTTGACTCTCCCCAAAAGACTAAGAAATAACCCTAGCTCCAGTTTAATCCCCCCATCTACCTCCTGTAGACGCCTCTCTGAGTGGGTACAGCCCCTGATACTCACATGGCCCGCATGTTGTTCTCTGGCAGCAGTGGGATCTCCAGGATCTTGGTGTTGTTGTTGTGCAGGGCTTCGTGGCTCGGAGTGGACACAGTCTTCCCGGTGATGCGGTGGACCTGGTAGAAGGCGTGGGGCCTCAGCAGCCTGTCGTCAGCCGTGCCGATGAACAGCTGCAGGGTCAGAGGCTCGCTCTCCATGTAGCCGTGGAGCTGAGAGAGCAGAGACAAG
Source organism: Anarrhichthys ocellatus (assembly GCF_004355925.1). Classification (NCBI taxonomy): domain Eukaryota; kingdom Metazoa; phylum Chordata; class Actinopteri; order Perciformes; family Anarhichadidae; genus Anarrhichthys; species Anarrhichthys ocellatus. Next base: position 765,484 of record NW_022280114.1, read on the forward strand.
AGGTAAAGACACAGTTGCGGTTAAGCCCTCACGTCATCTCCAAAAAACAAAAAAAACACTTCCACTTGCATGCCGTTAAGGAAGACGTAGGTCTTTCAGAGGTCAGGCCCTCAGTGCGATGGTTTTCAAACAAAGCACCCATTTAGGATCTTGTAATCACCTATTTCATCAATGGCCCGTGTACACTTCCTCCATCAGTTAATGTCAGGCCTGCCAAGATGTTGATTCTTCAGTAGCTGAACCTCAGCGGCAGTAAAAGCCACCCACAGCGAGCGGTGTTGTGATTTGTGACAAGACTAAGAGAGTGTTTCAGAAAAGTCTAAGTCGTGTCAGTCCCACCGAGCCCCGGCCAATCAAGGTCAAGGAAAACTCTGCTGCTCTGATTATTATCAGTAAAAGGATCCCGCCACGACGGAGTTGGAGATGGCACAGAAGTGCTGCTCGCCGTGGCTGGCGGGCTCGACCCAGAGCTTCTAAAGCACTCCCAGACCTCCATAGGTGTTGCTTGACGGGAGGCCTCCTGTCACGATGACCTCAACCAGCCAAACCGCAGGGTGCAGGCACGAAGCCCAAACCCACAGACCGAAACCTGAGCAGAGCAGCGACCACTGGCACGCTGTGTGAGAGCCATGTATGTTACCCATACGGTGCAGACAGGAATGAGAGCAGAATACTTGACATTTTGACGTCAAAACAATTGAAAGAAGCACACATTGTACATAACAAATTAAAAGGGGCAAAAAATAGGAATGTACTACATAATATAATTCATCAAATGTATCGATTAACAACGTGTTCATATCTAATGTCATTTGAGATGGAAGAGCTTATTCTGTTTTCACATCGTTCTTGTTTAAATAAAACGTCCTCAATCAACCCGGTATGTGAATAAAGATGTACGTTTTTACCGAAGAGATTAAATTCCAACATCTTCCGCTTCCAACACTATAAATACTGTATGTTTTTTTGGTGTTTTAGACCATTCCATGATAAAGACTGATGCAATAATAATATATTCATAATTATTTTAAAAACATAATGCTTTAGTTTTAGTTTCAGTCTAAAATTTCAGGTTATTGGGGATAAAAAAGTAAATTTTTCATTCCCAATCAGTCCATGAGGCTGAATAAGAGAAACTGCTATTGTTGGCCTGTCTGGGTAACGTAATATTAGTGTTCCATCTATGAGAATTTAATGTTCAAATGAATGCAATAATAAACTCTACTTAATTACAAAACATAGGGAACAGTATTCTTACTGTATCGTTAGCTATAGCGTAGGCCTACAAAAATAAAACTGAACTAATCTGGCCTTCTGAGTCAAAACGTGCGCGCGCGTCACCATCCACGTACCAAAGCTTAACAGAGGCAGATGTAGGACGAGATTGTCAGCCGAAGCGAGCGACAGGGAAATGCTGAAGTGACGAAATGAAGCTTGCGCTCGCGTAGGGAGAGAGCACTCGAGGAGAAGAGCGCCCACAACAAGAGTGAAAGGCCCAGACCGGTGGGAGGCACAACATGTGATTTGGAGGAGGATCCCGGTCGGGGTTAAGAGCCTGCAACAGCCTCGTGTATTTGTGTAAGGAAATGGGGTTGCTGCCTAGCAATGCTGTTTATTTAGGCAGCAGGAAGTAGAGTGATGAAGCGAGGAAGCCCGCTCACACGGTTACTCTCAAAACAGTGACTACAAACAGATTGCTGATTATCTGCTTTGAATTATTATCAGCACGGCATTCTAAGCAAATAGAGATAATCACAGTTGATAAATGTCCTCTGAACGATTTCAGCTGCTTTTTTTGATCGTTTCCAAAAAACTTCAAAAAGATTGCCTCTGTGGAGACGTCTGTGCTCACTTCAGCATTACCGTCTATCATTTTAAGACGTAATATTATCTCAGTGGCAACCCTGAAATCAGGAAACCTTTCTGCTCTGAATCCTATTTTTCACAAAGCAGCTGCAGCAGACAACAGTTGTGATTTGTCGATGCAATTAAATCAGCCCGATACCACTTCATGTGAAGCCTCCTTGGCAGTTTGACGTTGACCAAAGCAGCCTTCACTCCCTAGTTCAGATTATCACTCACAAGAGGAATGCCGAGACTGCGGCTGCTCAAGGCACCAGAGAGGAGGACAGAGGGGTGAGGGCGACCGGGGCTCCCTCTCCGCTCCTATCATAGACCCTCCCAGAAGGATGATAACACACACAAATGCATTTATATACAGTATATGGACTTTGTCGAGAGAGAGAGAGGTAGCTCAGTTTGACGGGCAATTCATCCTGTCACGCTTTTTGCTTCACATGATTTTCATTAATGACACTTGGAAATCTAAATCTGAGCGAGGCCAAGAAAAGGCGCATGACTCCTGAGTATTAATCTACAAAAATGCGCAAGAAAACAGCTGTTTTCTCAAGCAATGGGCCGATCGTGAAAGGTGGGGGGAAAAAAACGAAGACCTGAATAGGGGTATTTCCTCTCCACCAAAGTGCAGCATGAAAGTCTGAGCATTAAATGCGGTGAGGACTGCACACAGCACTCCGAAGGGGCATACTTCAGTCTGCTTGCTGGCGGGCGTGGTTGAGGGGAGCAGCGGTGATGGCGTTGAGAAAGAACAGAAAATAGCCGGCTTAGCCGCGCTGGATGCTGGACATGGAGGGGGAAAAAGAAAAAGAAAAAAAGTGTACCACACAGAACAGGAGCTTCCAGAATAAACTCAGGGCAGGGTTTTGAGTCAGAGGGGCGGCTTCGTCAGCCAGCGTCCAGCACAGCAGAGGCTCGCAGCGCCGTGTGCACCATGTAATCAGGAAGTCACAAGAGATGGGGGCCGCCTTGTTCAAAGGCTCCCTCAAACATCTCAATCGGAGCCTGCCAGAAACGTGTGTGGTTTTGAGTATGCTGCTGCTGCCGCCTCCGCGGGACGCAGCGCGCGATGATGTCAGCCGCACACACGGGGAACTTTCCTAAACAAAGGGAAGTCTGTGTGGTTGGGCTTGGTAGCTGGCAGAAAAGCAAGGGGGGAGGTTTGGGTTTAAAAGAGAACACACACTCTGTTTTTTGGCCAGGGTGAACCCAGACCCCTGTCATTAAATCATTAGCACCTTCTCATAGACAAACACGGCCTCGTCCTGTACACATGTGTGGCTGGAGGTGCAACGCACTGGATGGTGCAGCATGTGCTGGTTTCTAACTGTCATATTTCACAACTGCATACAAAAGGAGATTATTACACTTATATGTTTTTCCCAAGATCTTCCTGGAGCTGTCTCATCCGGACCGAGCATTTATTATCAGCCATTTTAGCTCATCACACTGACACTGTACACTGTATAAATGTTATTGATGTGAATTGATAACAGTGTTGCCATACCATACTGTGGTTTGTCCACCAGACAGACAGGACTGACTTTTCTAGTCTACAATGTGCTGCACAAGTCTTCAATAACAAATTTAAGGGATCCTTTTCAAAAATGTTTGTTTAGGTTATGCGTTTGTGTGAAAAGAACAAGCATCAACCAAAAGATTATTTTACTCAATAAAATTATCATACACACACACATACATACATACATACATACATACATACATATGTATACATATATACATACATACATGTGAGCAACCGCAGAGTAACATTTGACGAATAGAAGTTGAATATTCACTCTCCTTTAAACTCTTTTGGTTTTCACTAATCTGTCTCTTTAGCTGCTAAATGCTCCACCATGTTCGCTAGCCAGTCGCTAACTATATCTCTCTGGCGTAGAGTGCTAGGTAGAGTAGCAGTATACTCTTGTGAGTTTAGTTAAGTTTGTCACTTTCTTAACTTACTCAAAATCTGCTCATAATTAGTAAGTAATATAGAATTGGTACACAGCTGTTTGTCCTTAAAATGGCTGCTTAGCATGATTAGCATACCCCATTCAAAATAAAGGGGCATGATTAGCGATCTGCTACGTACGCTGAAAAGACATTTTTGTTAAAAGTGAAGGGCAAACAGAAAACTCTGGCCCATATCTGACGAATGTCTGGCTAACTTGTAGAGTTATTGCAATGAATTAATAAAATGTCAAAAGGTATTAATTAAACGGAGAGCTCACTGCTCACTTTGTCCGACTCCGTGCTGCAGACCCTTTATTTATTCACAGACTGAGGTCCGCCGTGTGGAGTAATGGTCGGGAGACCAGATGGGTTTAAAACCAAAACATATCTGCAGTTGTCCACATTTTTTTGTTCTCCTTTAGACTCGACCACCAGAGCTACTGCGGTCAAAGCACATGACTAAGCTCTTACTGGCCATGCTACATCACTTTGTATCTGTCTGCGCTGCACTCGACAAACGCAATGGAAAAGTCTGAGTCACCCTCGTCTGGACAGGAACTGACTGAGTGGACTGGCCTGCCTAATAGCATACCTACAGTTGTGTGAAAAAGTGTTTGCCCCCTTCCTGATTTCTTATTTTTTTGCATGTTTGTCACAATTAAATGTTTCAGATCATCAAACAAATTTAAATATTAGACAAAGATAACACAAGTAAACACAAAATGCAGTTTTTAAATTAAGGTTTTTATTATTAAGGGGAAAAAAAAAAATCCAAACCTACATGGCCCTGTGTGAAAAAGTGATTGCCCCCCCCCTGTTAAAACATAAATTAACTGTGGTTTATCACATCTTTGGAAAGCTGAGTTCAATTTCTCTAGCCACACCCAGGCCTGATTACTGCCACACCTGTTCTCAATCAAGAAATCACTTAAATAGGACCTGCCTGACAAAGTGAGGTAGACCAAAAGATCCTCAAAAGCTAGACATCATGCTGCGATCCAAAGAAACTCAGGAACAAATGAGAAACAAAGTAATTGAGATCTATCAGTCTGGAAAAGGTTACAAAGCCATTTCTAAAGCTTTGGGACTCCAGCGAACCACAGTGAGAGCCATTATCCACAAATGGCGAAAACATGGAACAGTGGTGAACCTTCCCAGGAGTGGCCGGCCGACCAAAATTACCCCAAGAGCGCAGCGACGACTCATCCAAGAGGTCACAAAAGACCCCAGAACAACATCCAAAGAACTGCAGGCCTCACTTGCCTCAATTAAGGTCAGTGTTCATGACTCCACCATAAGAAAGAGACTGGGCAAAAATGGCCTGCATGGCAGAGTTCCAAGATGAAAACCACTGCTGAGCAAAAAGAACATAAAGGCTCATCTCAGTTTTGCCAAAAAACATCTTGATGATCCCCAAGACTTTTGGGAAAATACTCTGTGGACTGACGAGACAAAAGTTGAACTTTTTGGAAGGTGTATGTCCCATTAGATCTGGCGTAAAAGTAACACGGCATTTCAGAAAAGGAACATCATACCAACAGTAAAATATGGTGGTGGTAGTGTGATGGTCTGGGGCTGTTTTGCTGCATCAGGACCTGGAAGACTTGCTGTGGTAAATGGAACCATGAATTCTGCTGTCTACCAAAAAATCCTGTAGGAGAATGTCCGGCCATCTGTTCATGACCTCAAGCTGAAGCGCACTTGGGTTCTGCAGCAGGACAATGATCCAAAACACACCAGCAAGTCCACCTCTGAATGGCTTAAGAAAAACAAAATGAAGACTTTGGAGTGGCCTAGTCAAAGTCCCGACCTGAATCCGATTGAGATGCTGTGGCATGACCTTAAAACGGCGGTTCATGCTCGAAAACCCTCCAATGTGGCTGAATTACAACAATTCTGCAAAGATGAGTGGGCCAAAATTCCTCTACAGCGCTGTAAAAGACTCATTGCCAGTTATCGCAAACGCTTGATTGCAGTTGTTGCTGCTAAGGGTGGCCCAACCAGTTATTAGGTTTAGGGGGCAATCACTTTTTCACACAGGGCCATGTAGGTTTGGATTTTTTTTCCCCCTTAATAATAAAAACCTTCATTTAAAAACTGCATTTTGTGTTTACTTGTGTTATCTTTGTCTAATATTTAAATTTGTTTGATGATCTGAAACATTTAAGTGTGACAAACATGCAAAAAAATAAGAAATCAGGAAGGGGGCAAACACTTTTTCACACAACTGTATGGTATTCCATTCAGAAATGTGACATCTTTGAATAACATAACAGCCAGGCTATGAAACACATGTCGCCCCAATCTATTTTAACACAAGAGGTTAAAAAAAAAAAGAAAACGGGGGGGTGGTAGTATCGAGAAGTGATGAGGTAAGGAGAAGGAGTGAAAATAGGTCTAATGGCTGCACCGTGTGTTGCTCTAATCATCACAGGAAACAGTCTAGTTCACTGGTTCTCAACATGGGGTTTGGGCCCCTGAGGGGGTCAGGGTATAACTCTGAGGAACCGCAAGATGATGAATGTGAAAACAATGTTTTTGTTAGAGTATTTTTGCTTTTTTTCTTGTGAAATACTGGATCATTTCAACTCTCAAAAGGCGAGTAAATCGAGAAGTATGCAACCTGCGATATGGCGCCAAGAGGGAGATGCTGCTTTGTTTGAAGACGTCACAAAACAATGAATTTAAGAAGCACTGGTTTGGCAGACCTGTACGACTGGGTGTCCTCCCCCCATGGCCTTCACCGCTCCCCTGCTGCCCTCCGTCTCGTAGTGGGCTCGGTGGTGGGACTTGGGCTGCACGTCGATCTGCAGGCTGTACGGTCCCGAGCTGGATGGCAGCTGCCAGTCGAGAGCGGGCAGGGATGGGCTGTCGGGGGACAAAACACGTCCAACATGACAACTTAGCGAGGAGGGCTTATTTTAGATGCGCTTATCAAGGTAGAATGTGCAGAATGTTAACACTGCGATATGCCAATGCTCGTGATAAAGCTGTTTGTTAAAACTAGCGTTTAGTTTATGCATGAACAAATTTTCATATCATTTCTCAATTGACAAAAAAATAGTGGACCAATTTTATTTTGATAAATCTTAAGCAGACCAAAAGTTGTCCCCCTCGGGCTTTATTTCAGGTTTGGACAGACCTTACTCTGGGTGGCAATCCTCATCTGTAACTCTTTATTTTCTTACCTGATATACTGCTTTGGCTTGGACCAGGAGTATGGGTGCTGTGGCACATCCAGGAACCCGCCACAGTAGCCCTCCTTCTTTAACGGCAGGCGGTTGGAGGGGTGCTTGTCCTGACAGAGCTCCCCTGAAATCAGCTCCTCGCCTCCCGGCTCAACCTTCAGGCTGACCGTGGGGCTGTGCTCCAGGCTGGTTTTACGGGCTTTGACGGGGATTCCCTCCCCGAGGTCAACCACCCCGTCTGTGGTCAGGGCGTTGATGGCCGCCAGGATGGCCGAGTTGGTGTACTGGTTGGTGTTCGGCAGCCAGGTCTCCTCTGTGATACTGAGGCGTGGGGAGGTCTGCGGGGACAGTCCGGGGGAGATGTTGGGCGAGCACGGGTAGTGCTTGTGCGATGCCCCGCTGCCGTTGAAGCTGTACTTCCTTTTTGCGCCGCACGGAGAGTTGGGCCTGGAGCCGCGCTGGCCTATCCAGGTGTCGTCTGTCACGCTCGTGCGCGGGGAGCTGGATGGGGAGTGGCGGGGGGAGCTGCCGGAGGTGCAGCCGTCGCCCGGCAGGGCGAGCGTGGAGCCCTTGGGCGACACGGAGGGTGACTGCCAGGGGGAGTTCTGGGGCGAGTTGTCGTAGTTGTAAGAGAAGCTCGATTCGTATGAGGAGGCGTCGGAGTGGCAGCTGCGAGACGAGATGCTGCTGGCCGGGCTCAGGCAGCTGGGGTCGCGGTAGCTGTCGGCGCTGGGGAGGGTCAGCGTCACTATGGAGTTGAGTCGCTTGGCAACGGGGAGGTTGCTCTCCTCCACCTCGTCCTCGGGAAACTGACCATAGGCGGTGATCTCGATGCGAGGGCTCTCCAGGGTCGGGGCCCCGTTCGGGCGGGAGGATGAATAGTAGCCGGCCGCTCTCATGTCGTCCTGGGCATCGTAACCGTGAGGCTCAGAGACGGATATGGTGGGGCTGGATTGGAGGCTTTGGTACTGGGAGGGAAGACATGGGTTGCCCAGTGGGAGGGAGAGACTGACGTTTGGTGTGTAGCCATATGCCTCTGGAATACAAACACACTTTGTTACCATGATAATCAAACACACATTCCCTTTCTGAGTGGGAGGCAGTTGCCAAGTTGAGTCTTATGAGAGCTGCTGCGGAGCAGAGGTGTCCACCATCATGGCAGAGTAACGGCTCTCTAACCAGATTTTGCCTGAGCTATTTCCCAGATGCATGCAAGTTAAAACTTAACACCTCATCTAATGGGGATCCCTGAACGCACTAAGGCCAGTGACACAAAAACAACTGAGTGGCTCAAATTATTAAAAGGTGGGTGTCGCCAATAAAGGTGCCAAAAATAACCCCAGTCTAAAAATAACCAAAGGCCAAACCAGGTGGGTTTTTTTCCACTCCACATTGCCAGATTTATGCCACTTAATGCACATGCTGCGGCCCATAAAGAGTAACAGGAACGAAAACACACACTTAATGCTTTTGTTGGCGAGTTTCGTGTTCCTACGGCCATCGACATTAAACACAGGAGGAAATTGATTGTTTCATTTGCGTGCTGTGAAGGTGCACCCAGCCGGAGGGGGGGGGGGGGCTTGTGGTCTGGTGCCAATCGTTCCCGCTGGGTCACATGAAACTCTGCCCGTCTGTGGCGAAGGCTGAGGTCGCAACCAGGGGACAGGGGGAGAGTAGGGGGGGGGGGGGCATGGGAACTGTGGAGCTGTGGTTGTACGGTGCATGAGGCCGGGTGAGTGTGACCGCACTGGAAGCACACTGATGCGGATGGAGACGTCTGCTGCAGACAGACAGCCTGTAGTCACCACAGCTCCTGTCTGCAGTAAATTAAAGGGAATTAGGGGCCCCGCTCTGAAGATGATGACATCATCGTGTGACTCCTTGCAATAATAAAAAACAGAAAACCGTACTTGCATTTTAATGTGACACAGTAGATGTTTGTTTTCTGTGTGAATTAGCATAACAGGTTATGGCTATGGGGGGGGGGGGGGGCTGGCAACTTTACCCACAATGCCATGCCAGTCATTAGCGCAGGTTTCAATTTTGACTATTTCTGGGAGCACTTATTAGCCATGAGTGGAGCCACGCCCACCATGATCCAAACCACAGGGAGCGGCGCACATTGAATATCTCCACCGCTGCTTTAATCCCGTTAGTAACGGCAGGGCGCCGAGGCTGAACGCAGCTGTAACGCCTCAATTCAACACAGTCTCGCATCCGGCCGTAAAGTGTCGAACAATAATGAGAAGTTCAGTAAATGCCACATTAACAGCTTTGCTGCACTGTGATAATTGAAAAAAAATGAAAAGGCTGCTGTACTAAATACAAGTCAAACTTACCCTCCTCAGCAGATTTCATCTTCGTGTTTGCGCAGAGAGAAACGTCTGAGATCAAACAGCCGGGAGCGATCCCTAATCCATGTAGCGGAGTTTAGATATAGTCCACAGCTGTTGCTCGGGATCCTCTCTCGCTGTATCACCGCGAACAGACAACAAGAATTACAAATGACAAAAGCAGAAAAAGGGGTCTGTTACTACTTCAAAAAGAGTGATGAAAAAAAAAAAAAGTCGCATCCAAAATGGAAAAATCCAAAAGAGATGCGTCAAATGATTAAAAGTCAAATAAGATCATGTCTGATGCGGACGCGTTCTCTTACTAAAAGCTATTTTCGTCGCTATGTCTGACTCTGCGTTGGGGGGGATCCTGGCTCTGCTGGGTCGCCGTGACGCACTGCTCCGGCGCACGGAGGACTTCTGCGCTTTTTAAACTCGGGGATCACCTCGGCTGGCTGGCGCACCGCCCCCTCCCTCCGCACTCTGACGCATCTATACACGCCCGGCCACCAGATGGGTCCAGCGGAGGGATCCTCTCACTGTTGTTGCTTTTTTTTTTTTTTTTTTTTTTTAACAGAGGCGGAGGAGACCAATTAAGCGAAGCTGGCAGTGGAGCCCTGAAGAGATAAGTAAAATAAGGCTCGCCGCGGGAGAGACGAACCCAAACCTCCAGTGGTTGGAACAAACATCCTATAAAGCGCCTAGCTCGTGCAGCTGAGTATGAGCCCGGGAGAACATACAAACAGTGGGTTAAAAGGACAATCATGCATAAAACACCATGATTTGTTGGGTGACAGATGCTAAAAAGAAACTCAAACTATGTCCCCCTTGTCCCTGACTGACTTAATGAGCATTCATTTGAGTTTTCCACCCACTTTACCACTTTATCTACAGTATCTGTTCCCCTTGACTTCATTCACAGTGGAGTCATCAACATGCTGCTCCTGGAATCTCCTAAATCAAGATTTATGTGCATACTAGTCCTCACGAGTATTTTTACTTTTAACTGCTGCCATTTTCACCATGACGAAGCCATTCATCAGCTGGTTACAGCAGACGGATGCCCGGGTTGAAGGCCGTTGGGGTTTGTTTTTTTCAGATTGCAAGGACAGGTGAAAACATGCCAGAACACACAGCTCTAAATGCTGCACCATAAGACATACTGTATATGAAACATAACGCTTCCCTCAGATGTTCTGGATGGGCGTCTTGTTTGAAGCCATTGCAAAGGCTCTCCACTTCCTCCTGACAGACTGCACAGTCTGCGGGGCCACGGAACACATAATTATCCATACTTTCATGGAAGTGCTATATAAAAATCTAGCCATATATACCCAGTCATTTGACACGCCGAACTGAGAATCTTCATAAAGTTTTCCATAGGCCGCTCTCTGCGGGTTCGCTGTGTACTCATTCGGCTTCTTCTTTTTGCAAGCAGGGCTGCTGCTATCTTTGTCAGGTCTGGAGCTCTCAGCAGCTGGCAGCGGGGCCCGTGGTTTCTGGGATGACAACGGTCACATAGTGGCTCTCGAAGAGTCCGTCCACCCTTCTGGAGGTGGGGATACTATTAGTACTATAATACTATTAGTATTGTACTATTATAGGCACTGCAGCATCTTATCAGCTGGCCCTGGTTGGTGTGACCCTTAGAGGTGGTGGACACGGGGGGATGTGTCTTCATGTATAGGTCAGTGCGCATCTTTAAATTTATTTTGGGACATCCAATATATTCTTATGCACGTGTATTTGGAGATGCTAAACCTTGTTGCACACTGCTCTTGCATCCAACACATTAAAGATCTGAATGACAACAAAGGAAAAGACGGCAAGACTACGAGTCTACAGCTGTTTTAAGTGTCTTAACTTAAAGGCACCTTTCGTTGTTTCTGATTAGATAACAGTTTGACAAGTAAAAAGAAACACCAAGACTAAGAAACAAAGGAACAAAGTGTACAACATTAATTCCCCTTCTTTTCAACCCCTTATCGATACCCTGTACCTAAACCCCGAGTGTCCAACTGCACGACTTTCATCAAAGTAAAACTCTCATTCCCTCCTCCCTCTGTGATTTTAGTGACTGCTTGTAGAGAAACTGTCCCGGACACCAGCTCTTAATGCACATTCGTCTCCATTGTGCAACAACATGGCACGCATGCCCCAACATCCAAAGCAATATTTCCTCCTGACCCAGTGACGGCCCATGTGAAACCCTAGCCGTCTGTTTCATCATGGGTACTCGGTGGCTAAAAGGGGGGCACAACGGGGGATCGCCACTCCACAGTTATGTGTAACTGAGGCAGTAAACACTTCCACCCGGCTGCAGTTAATAAATAGCTCCGCTGCTGATTGACTCGTGGTCTCTTCTACGTCATGGCGGCACTGGGGCTCGTAGCTTTTCCAGCAAGGCCTGGCGCTGGTTAGCGGACACCTTGGTAACAGGCCACTACAGACCGGATGGATCCAGAGCCACAACTGTAAGAGGAGCACAGTAGATAATGAGAAACCACAGCAACTCCGTTTGATATCAACGAGCTGCTTTAACTACTGCTATGATAGTGAGTTAAGAGACGCTGAATTTATTCAATACTGGAGTTGTGTTTTAGTCTCATGTGTCAAGTATAAATCAAAGTCTCCAGTCAGTTGAGACAAGTCCACATCAAGTCCCGGGTCTCTGCCGGCTCAGCAACAAACAGACAAAGTTAGCAGCTAGCTAGTGAACTTTGTGGAGCATTTAGCAGCTAAAGAGACGGACATTTCCCTCAGAGGTTGGTGGAGACCAAAGTCAGAGCTAAATAAAAGTTATTGTTGGACTCACATTCCCCGGGTGTCCCCGAATAAAACCAAACTCCAAACGAATGCCAATGCTGCTCCGTGATTGCTCCATGTGTAAAGCAAACTGTGCAAACTTAAAACATGTGTTTGTTGGTGTGCTCTGTTGCACCTTTATACAGTAAATACGTTTAGTTCAGGTCCTTGATTAGGATCGGCTGAGCCACGTAAAATAATGTCAAATAATGTCAAATAATGCGCAGCTGTATCCGCGTCACAATTTCAGTATTACTCCACCAAAAGCGGACAAACTACTCCGTGTCGTGCCAAACAACCATGCTCGAGTAGCCACGCCCAACAGTGATGTCACGGCGTACTGAGACACCCCAGGGTGTACATGTCTACATCGCTGAAAGAAAGTGAGACATCGAAAAACAAGATTTTTAGCTGCTGTTAAGTTGCTCTTTAATACAAAGCCTGACTTTCCCCACACAGTAATGAGGGTTTAAGGCAGTGACACAAAGAGCAATTGTTTGGCAACTTGGATGGGCAGCAATGTACTGGCTCAGAGTTGTCACTTTAATCTTGTGCCCATGAAACAAGTGAACACTTTTAGCTTTTTATTATTGCCAAAGTGCATCGATATAACTAAAGGATGTATGACGGTTTGCCATGTGAAAATGTTTTAATCCCTGAATTTAAGCTGTGTTGACAGCGAGACCTTTCACTGTGAGCTACTGAGGACAACACAAAACACACAATTACATACTTTACACTGCACCCTTTGTGGTGCAATCCTTTTGGCCAATGAGTGACACAATCACATTGCTAATTTAATCAGACTGTAGATCATCTCGTGTCCAGGAAACATTTGAATACAGTCTTGTATCCCCACTTCTCAGGAGCATTGCCAAACTGCGTTTTTGCCTGGTGCGTATCATCACTTTTAGAGCGTGGGAGGGGGTGAAGCATCGGGGGTTTGGGGCTTGGTCTGACTGTCACAAACCCACACGTTGCCATCCCGTACTGCCAAACTCTGCGAGCACTCTGCCCGGTATGACGTGGTTTGGCCACGGCGAGGTGGAAAAGACCTCAACTCGCCTTTCTTTCCAAGTTCTATCCCTCAAAATCCAGTGCCTGGCTTTATTTGTGTCCGAACCAAAAACACGATGGAAAATTGGACAGCGTTGTAAGTTATTCATAAACTAAGAAACAACCCCAAAATGCTGGCTTTCCCAATGCTGAATCACCTGTTTGTTTTGGAAAAAAACGAATTGGAGGGAAACTGAAAAAAAGATATTACTGTACGCCTTTGTGTTTATTCGATCCCTGCTCACACACCCCTCTCACCATATGTGCACTCATAACTGCTATTTTATGAAGTGTTTCCTGATGTATAATAATAAAACATCGTAAATATTGTCCGTGACCACAAGTTGAGTACAGACTGTGCAGAGAAAATTGGTTTCAGGGGACATTGAGTAACTTCAAAGAGTCTTTGGCGCAGCCTCCAGTGACCCGAGGAGACACGAGAGATGAAGAACAAAAAGGTAGTCAAACAAAAATATGAGGTGTTACATATCACGCAAAAACACTTCATGACTCATGTGACTACTTGAAAATGAAATGTTGAGTTTTGGAGCTCAGACATCTGACCACCTGGTGATCTAATCTTTGAGTCACTGGTATTAATATATCTTATTTATATTAGTCAGTATGTGCTATCAGGGAGTAAATATCTTCTGTTTGCACCTTTATAAATGCCTGTTTATATCTATTAAGGTAATTCGACCTGTCAGAGAAGCGTTGACCCTCTCACCGCACCCCACCACCATCCCCGCTATTTCTTACAGTCAGACTTCCTGTCTCCCATCAATGTTCTCCTTTTTTTTTTCTCCGCCGCTGTGACGGAATCCCCTGCTCTGTTTCCTGTTGTGAAGGCCCGTTGCTTGGTCACGGCCGAGGGAGGAGTTTTTATAGACGAGGGAGCGTTCGCAGAAGGCCGGGAGGTTAATTTTCTCTCCCTAATGTCCCACAGCCGGCGTCAACTCAGGCACAACACTGAGCAACAGCCCCCCCCCCCCCCATATCAAGGCACACAGCACTTTACTATCTCTCAGCTGTTGGTCATGGCTGCACAGGCTCCACGTGCCCACGGCCGTTTCCATAAACCAAGAATGGAACTAGTGTAACTGCAGGGAAGTGTGGTCACCATAGACCAGTCTGTTGCTGTGATACACACTGAGGCAGGTCTGTGAAGCAGTCCGTCCACATGAGGAAGTTTGTCCCCACTACACGATCCCGCTCTGCAAATCATCCTTACAAGCATTGCAAGCAGTGTAAAGATACCTGTGGGTTCAGCTTTTTGAACATACTTCTTCACTCTGAACAGAAAAACAAGTTTATGTTCTTAGTGGAACTGACAAAAGGGTGCAAAAACAAAGACTCTACACAGAATATGTTTTGGTCAAAATAAAAGTAAAGTCACTAAGTACATCAATTACAGAAAAATAGGAGTTTATGGGTCAACAAACTATCATAGGTAAGAACATCCTAAGATCTTAATTGTTTGCTGATGAGGTGTTGTCGGGGAGATGTTTCAGTACTTAAGCAGTTGAAGTGTCAGCTGAAGCACTGAAAGGGTTTGAAGTGTTTGGTAAAGTGTGAGAGCCAAAAACAGTGCATTACATTGTATTACTGAAAGCCTTTGAAGATGTAGTGTTAAGTTTGAGACCTGACGGCAGTTGAAATGTCAGTTTTTAAGCACCGTGATAAAGTTTGCCGTCTTGGTTTGGACTACGGAGCCTCTGTGTTGTTGTTAAATAAAAATAGGTGTAACTCAACCCGTTCCGCGCAACACAATTGGTTGATGCCTTAAATGTTACGAGAAAAATAATCTTCACCATCCGTGTGAAAGTATTCATGACAAAAACAGTTCAAAAAAGTATATAGAAGGGGTGAATTAATTGCATAAAATTGTTAGTCGAATGCTAAGTAGTTGAAATGCCACTTGATAAGTTAGCACTGAAAGCAAATGAAGTGTAATTTAAAGAGTAAGAGATAAATGCACTAAAGTTGTAAGTATGCACTGAAAGCAGTAGAACTCTTAAGGAAAGCATGTGAAATGTAAGTTTAACAGTAAACAATGAAAGGAATAAAAGTTCAGTTGAACTGAAAGTGTCAGAGAGAGTTGAAGTGTGTGCACCGTTAGCAGTTGAAGTGTCAGGTGAAGTTGAAGAATCTGAACTGTCAGTTGAAAATAAAATAATAGCTGAAGTGTCAGTTGACGAGTAAGAAATGAAAGCTTTATTTCTCCTTAATAACAAAACTGAACAAACTTGTGGTCCTCGAATTCATCGTCATAAAAAGAATAAAATGTTTGAAAAGACGTCTGGAGTACTTTTCTGCAAAGATGCAGACGCTGTTTGCAATTTGTAAATCACAGTAGCTGATATTGCAACTGTAATGTATGTTGTATATAAATAATTGAACGTTTTCCCAGGAATGAGGACCTTCCTTGGGACATCTCAGCTCTTCTTCCCCCATTGCGCCAGTCAAGGAATATAATAATAATAATAATACCAGTAACTTAATCTCTGCTGGTTGTTGTTTCTTAATTCAAACACGGTGCTGTGGAACAGTCCAACAACCTCAGTCAGATGGAATATGGCTAGAGAAGTCACTTCGCCGCTGAGTAACAAGATAGCATAATGGCAGGTCTCCCTCCAGCATATTAAAAAAAAGCAGCAGAAATGCGAAAAAAATATAATAATTTTACAAATGTTCCATGAATCTGAAATTCTTGCTGCGTAAGTGTTTTGTATCCCACTTATGGGTTGAATCTAGTTCGTACAGAGAAGTGTTTTTCAACAAGCGCCTCTTCCTGGAGGGCTTCAAATTCAGTTACGGACAAACAATCTCTATAGAAGAGATGAAACACTAGATGATAAACGTCCACTTTGACAATGTAGAAGCTCCACTGTTGGGTTTCTGCACTTACACTATTACATGTGGATCAGGATTGCTGGCTCTGCAGGCTTGGACTCTCATCTGTGCAGGTTTTACATAAACTATGCACTGAATGGATGTAAACACATCTGACAGCCAAAGTGCTTTAGGGACTGAAAGCAGAAAACATGACATATATTAATATACAGTATATATGAGCTCTGGTAAATATTTTATAATTAAACCTAAAAGGCAAGGGATACAAACAGAAATGCCATAAATGTGCCTTTTTATAGTGAAAGGGAGCCTTTATACTGGTGATATCTTGAAATATTGATATAGATGTCAACAACATTTAGTGACATTATCTCTGTAATCTCTGTCGGTAGCTGCTGAGCTGCAATCCACCTGGGCATGCAATCAATTTGCCTCCTTTTTTACTGACATCCATTCAAAGTCATGACACAATTTCATTCAATCGACTGTAGAAGCGTGGAAGACACTATACAACATCTGAAGTCATCCTCCTGCTGCTTGGATATTCTACCAACACACTTTTTCAAAAATATTTCAAACTGCATGACCACTGATCTTTTACAAATTGTAAACACATCCCTTCTCTCAGGTGTCTTCCCACAAGCCCTAAAAACTGCAGTTATTAAACCGCTCCTAAAGAAGGCAAATTTAGACTCCGCAACAATGAAAAATTATAGGCCAATATCAAACCTCCCATTTTTAAGTAAAATAATTGAAAAAGTGGTTTTCCAACAGCTGAACAACTTCTTGGCCGTAAATAACTGCTTTGATGTTTTCCAGTCAGGCTTTCGACAGCACCACAGTACTGAAACTGCTCTTGTTAAGGTTTTCAACGACATCCACTTAAACACAGACAATGGCAGAAGTTCAGTCTTAGTATTACTGGATCTCAGTGCTGCATTTGACAAGGTCGACCATGCCATACTACTAGAAAGACTAAAAATCTGGGTGGGACTTTCTGGCACAGCACTTTTGAATCCTACTTGAAGGACCGAGAATACTTTGTGTCTGTAGCTAATTACACATCAGAGCTGACTAAAATGACATGTGGTGTTCCCCAAGGTTCAATACTGGGGCCTCTTCTGTTCAACATCTACATGCTTCCACTAGCTCAGATTATGGAAAACAACAAAGTGTGTTATCATAATTATGCAGACGCCACACAAATCTACATAACTATGTCACCAGGGGACTATAATCCCATACAAGGGCTGGGTAACTGCATTGAACAAATCAACAACTGGATGTGCCAGAATTTTCTTCAATTAAACAAAGACAAAACAGAAGTAATTGTTTTTGGTACCAAGGATGAACGATTGAAAGTCACCGCTCAGCTTCAATCACTGATGTTAAAACCCACAAACCAAGCCAGAAATCTAGGTGTAGTTATGGATTCAGACCTCAACCTGAACAGCCATATCAAGACAATTACAAAATCAGCCTACCATCACCTGAAGAATATATCAAGGATTAGAGGATTTATGTCTCAACAGGATTTGGAAAAACTTGTCCATGCATTTATCTTTAACAGACTGGACTACTGTAACGGTGTATTTACAGGTCTCTGTAAAAAGTCTGTCAGAACGCTGCAGCTCGAGTCCTCACTAAGACCAGGAGGGCGGATCACATCACTCCAGTTCTGAGGTCTTTGCACTGGCTTCCTGTCAAACAAAGAATTGACTTTAAAATCCTGCTGTTGGTTTATAAAGCACTGAATGGTTTAGGGCCAAAATACATCTCTGATCTGCTGCTACCTTATGAACCATCCCGACCCCTTAGGTCGTCTGGGACCGGTCTACTTTCTGTTCCCAGAGTCAGAACTAAACATGGAGAAGCAGCGTTCAGTTTTTCTGCTCCACATACTGTATCTGGAACAAAGTCCCAGAAAGCTGCAGGCCTGCTGAGACCCTCAGCTCCTTTAAATCAAGATTGAAGACTTTTCTGTTTGCTGCTGCCTTTAATTGAACCAGATTCAATTAATATATTAATCAATTTTCTGCATTTCTGCATTTTACTACTGTATTTTATTTCTTACACTGTTTTTTAATGTTTTAATGACTGTTCTTAATTGTTTTTAAATCTCCTTTTCTTTTGCCTTATGTTTTGATGCTTTTAATGGTTTTATGTGAAGCACTTTGAATTACCTTGTTGAAATGTGCTATACAAATAAACTTGCCTTGCCTCTGTCTTAATCTCTCGGCACTGAAAACACCATTTCTGCCTGTTCCGTTTGTTGCATTTTAATATCAGATTGACATTTGCATTGAAATCTTTCAATACGGCCCTTAGATTTCTGCCAGTTTTAACTTGACTTATTTACAGATCATAACATTTTAAAGGGGAATTCAGGCCATCCACTGTATTAGAGTTTACGAGTATTGAATTGATTTAAATGATATTTAAGAGCAGAAGATTGAGAAATGCTTTAGTTTAGTAGAGGTGTGTAGTTATTTTGATTTTCTATGGCACATGGCGGTTTTGTGGTCTAGAAACAGATTTCCTCACAGTGTTGGTTGAAACCTACACATTCACTATTGTTTGGCCCGTGACTCTTAATATTTTGTGTATATGACACGCAATCAATAAGTTTGGCCCCCCCTGATACAACCCAATGTCCAATATATCAGACTTTTCTCAATTCCTGTCAGTTATTAGTCTAGTATTCTTGGGGGCATAAATAAATAATTAAAATAATGTACATGAACCTTCTTAATTGAACCAATCAGACCTGCATCATGCTGAGTGACAATGTGTTGCGTGGTCGCCATCTCTTATTTCCATGATACTTCATATTCTGATTGTTGTTTTCTCTGCATCAGAAAAATATTTTGCTTTCTGTTTTTTCCATCTTTAAGAGCAGCTAGAAGTTCTCTGGACATGTGAAACTACCGGAGCACTTAGCCTCGACCTTCTTCTCCATATAAAGTTATTTACGGACAACTTAGAAAAAAAACTTCAGCTCTCTGCTTCGCTGCCTCACTTTGTGCCATCAGAAGGACGGCAAAATGTACGACTGCAGTGATGACGCGTTCACTCTTCTGTTCACCCTTCATCAATGATGAAGTATTGGCATCCTCACACACGACTAAAAGTACAACTCTGGAAGGTTCCCTTTATCGTTTCACATTGTACAACTCTATGAATATGTGAGCAACTTGAGGAATTAAAAGTGACCAGGAAAAGTCAATCAGTGCCAATTAGTGCTAAATGATGGAATCAGCTTTATGAACTTTGCTCAAATTTGTTAAATCTGTATTACATTTTAAGTCTCGTCTGATATTTGAAAAGGCTTTTTAACGAGTTGTATTTCTCGTTAGTATTGTCAGTTTTTTATATATTTTTTTAAAAACACTTTGAAAAGTTTTGTTTCTAATTATCAAATTTGTTTTCCTTAAAATGGAAGAAAAGAAGCCTCAGAATAATCTCAACGTGACATTGTTTCACCAAGAAACCAGAAATGAATACATAAAAAAATCAACATGAAAAGATTGATCCAACAAAGACAAACTCTGTTCTGTGTTCGTACAGTAAATCATTAGTCACATGGACATTATCCGGCCCATCAGAGCTCCTCATGCGGCACATTAACCACCACGCTGATCTCCCATAGACTCACATACTGTAGGAACAGTTAAAGAGGACCTAGAGCGCAGCACTGGACTCGCTGCTACAAAGTGAGAACGGAGAGATGAAAGAGAACGTTTCTTAACATGTTAAAGCCAGCGGACCATCACATCACTCGCTCACTCCTCCATCCCACAAAGTACTTCCTCCTCTGAGGGGAGAAATTGATAACACATTGTCTGTTTGCTCTGTGACCACCTTAGATTACATAGTAAAATATATCTTCTCTTCTACTGTATACAATAAAGCTTCCTCTACAGTGTTCATGTTTAAAAGCACAATTACTATCCTGGCATGTTTAAAAACGGTTTTCTAACTGTGACGGCTCTCTTTACATAGAGGCTTTATTATGCAAAGATCCAAATAAGTTTTATACTCAGCATAGAATTACTGCTGAATAGTCATTTGTTTACAATAGCGCCCCCCCCCATTTTCAATAATACATTTAAAAATCTACTCCTTGTGCTTTTCATTTGAAACATTTAAAGATTTCCTGTTTGTTTAAAACATAATTTTTTTTTTTTTAAACCACAAAAAGGTTTAAATACCTATGAAACATAAATAAATGACTTCTTTACACTACAAAAGTGTATCCCCTTATCGCTATGAAGCATTATGCATATTTATGAGTGCTTATAATTAAGGCTACAGTGCTATATGCAGATTATAACACATTATAAATGTTTAAAATTCATTGTGTGAAAGCGGTGGAAAATGGATGGATGGATAAAATTCATTGTAGACATTGTCGTCATAGAAAGGGGTTATATGTCACCTTTAAGGTATGACTCAGTGGTGTTCAAAGTACTCAGACCCTTAAACTTAAGGTCTAGTGTGTAGGATTTGGTGGCATCTAGCAGCGAGTCTGAAACCAACTGAAGCTTCTCCTGTGAACCAAACGTGGACGACGACTACGGTGGCCCACGCAGAAAAGCGAATGGCCCCATCTAGAGCCAGTGTTTAGTTTGTCTGTTTAAGCATTACATTGTTAAGAGTTTTCTCTTATCTACATCTTAACAGGGGCGACTGTGGAGAGTAGGGTCGTCCTTCAATCAGAGGATCGGTGGTTTGATCCCCGGCTCCGCATGTCGGTGTGTCCTTGAGCAAGACACTCAACCCCAAAATTGCTCCCGTAGCTGTTCCTACGGTGTAGGAATCTGATAGGCAGGTGTCACTTAGCCCCACCCATCAGTGTGTGAATGGGTGAACGATGACTAGTGTGAAAGCGCTTTGAGTGGTCGGAAGACTAGAAAAGTCCAAGTACAGTCCATTTATCCGTTTTGTGTGTGTGTGTAACATATTAGATAACTTCCCCTCTTTGAGTCTCAAACAATTGTGTAAAGTGAAATCATCTGAGAAGTTTAAAAAAGAAATAGCTCTTTAAAATGTATCAAGGGACATTATAAGGAAATACTTAAGTTAAGTGCCTCAAAATTCTACTTAAATACAGTACTTAATGTAGTTAGTTACTTCCAATACTCTGATTATTCATATACCAGAAAACTTTGAAATGCTTTCAGTAAGTGACATTATTACAATGTGTTAACAGCACCTCAAGGGTGTAGAAAGCTGTAAAGTCAACATTTGTCTAATCATATTACTGCACTAAAAAGCAGATGTATTGATATTCAGTTATGAGACCATCGACAACATTACATGTGGGATTAACAATCTCAGCAGAGCAGTTGTATTTTAATGAACTAAACTTTGATCAATCTCTCTAAAAGGTCAATAATACCGAGCCTGTCCTGCTCCGTCACATCCTCCTCAGGGTTCAGTCTCTATCTCCATCTAGTGGCCACATGATGAACACCACGCAGAATAAATCCTGTCTTTGAGTGTCTGTTAGGAAGAGAAAAAGGAAAACTTCTTGGCATCTTTCGTCTCCTTTTATTATTCATCAATAACAATAACAATACTATAAATAACAGACAGACTGTTGGAAATCGTAGTTGGGAATGGAAAGCAAAGTTTATACAACATCACATACACAGAACAAAGATCTCAACAGAAAACACAGGAATCAACATTTGGAAATGCTCCTCATAAGACCGTAAATAAGAAATTAAAAAAAACAAACGCAATTTGCATTAAAGTGTCGCAGTCGCTCTCAACCCATGTAACCACATCTGGTCATTTATCCTCACAGCGTAGCTACATTTTACAGTATGGTTGCCCCGATTTGGACTAAATAATACAGCGATGTTTAGGAATGATCAACCTGAGCTTAACTCAGTTAGGATTCACAAAGAGATGACAACCTACAAACATAGCTAGACTGCATCCTGTTTACTGGACCGCATATATAGTCAAACCATCTTCTTCCACCAACACCTCCAGTATGTGGAGTGAATGATAAAACTCATTCCTCCTTAAATAAAAGAGCTGAATGTCAAAGTCCGCTACAGAAACCCAGAGGGAGTCTTATTGTCGATAAAGGCCTAAAAATAAACAGCCATCTGTGATTCAGGCTCCTTCGTTGTCACTTTTTTTAAGTACGTTTAACCTTCCCCAAAAAACACTGTCATGCTCCTGGAAGTTCAGGTCTGGCTGCAGAGGTGACCATAACAAAAGCTTCAGCACATTAACAGACATCATAATGAGGCACAAAGCTAGCTGCCGCGTCCGACAGGAGGACCGGGGGGCTCCCGACAGGAGGACCGGGGGCCCCCGACAGACATCGCAGATGTAGCAGTGTTATCAAGGCCAAATATGCCGACGACACGACGTTGAACGCCGCGATGGAGTGCTGGTTTTCATACTACGGGGATGAGGATTGATGATGTCATTCGCCGTCTTAAAAACGTAAAGGGCGTAACGCGTGGAACGTTTGAGGTCCGAAGCGAGACCTATCAGCATTTTTCCGTGTGAATGTTATCGTAAATGTTCTTATTTGAAGAAGTTAAGCGCAGTGAGGTTTTACATTGACAGCAGGAAGCTGCATGTAAAGGCTTTATGCATTTACAGGAACGCAGGAAAACATTCACATAAATGATTTCTTCTTAATCCCTTACAGCAACTTAACTCCGCTCAAAGACGCAGCCACTGTAATTAATATAATACCTGGAATAAAAAAAGAACACTTAAAAAAATTTCTAAACTCGACATACAAAAATCTAAACAATGAAAGAAATGCATCAGACCTGTATAAAATGACATTTGAAGCCGATTTGTTTAAAATGCTTTAAAAACAAAAAAGAAGGCAGTTTGACCCTTTTTCCCGACAGACTGGGGTCAAGTTGGAAGTGCAGTCGCTGGCACCATGTCGCCCTTCTGTTGGTTAAATCCATCCTTTTATAGTTGTTGTTTTCATGTGCTCCATTTTTGTTTTCAAGTAATCCCAAGTCTCAGTGATATAATCCAAAGAACAAGATTCATTTCTCTCCATGTGCGATTGTGCCAGTGGTTCCTTACCTATCCATCGCTGAGGATCAGTGAGTAAAATAAAGAAAAAGGTAAAGTAAAAAGTGCTGAAAGCGGAAAGATGCACTACGAAACTACAAAACAAACGTAATCCTAGTGATCCAAGTTGGGCTCATGAGGATAGTTTGGAGTAGCTCGGTGGGGAGAACTTGCGCTTCAGGTATTTGATTATGTAGAGAGGCAGACAGCTGACCAGCGTGATGGCGGACACCTTCCACAGGAAAGGCCAGGTGGTGATGAACGACAAGTCTGAGGGAGCAAACGGAAGAGAAAACAGCTCGAGTACACGCGTCTTAGTATTGCGTTCATGATTGCACAGGAATTCAATCGAGCAACGAAAGAGTCGGCACAAGCGGTGAAAAGCAACATGAACGGTTGCTTGGAAAGTCAGAAATCAGACGACGGTCTTGATGCGTTGAATCCAATCACAACATGCTGTCACAGCACTAAACATGAAAACTAAACAGGGGAATGACACAAGCGAAATAGGCAAAATGATGACACAGTCAAACATCAACCAGAACACACAGACACGACAAATGCAGAGGGACGGTGATGAGGGAACGAGGAGACACATTTTACAGGCTGCACACCTACCAAGGAAAGCTCCAAAGGACACCCTGCCTATGCCTGTCGCCGACACACAGAAGCAAAAGAAATGCAGCAGAAACAGAGTGAGGGCGGCACACAGGTCAGCAGTGGACAGAGACACAGAGAGGGACAGAAAGAGAGAGAAAAGGGGGGGAAGCCATAAAAGCAGAGCTGAGGGCTGAACTGCTGCACAAACACTTGGGTGTCAGGGAGTGTCACATCAAGATCAACACACACAAGGTGCAGCCAAGACGACTGAGGCCCCTTGAAGTGATCGGTCCGCTCAATACTGGACTCAAACCAAACAGTACAGTTATCCTACACTGTGTTGTGAGCTCACTAGGAGGAAGACGGAGCGGCGTGCTCCACAGAAGTAGATCTGAAACTGATCGACGGGGAAATGAAAGGGGATGGTTTGGGTTGTGTTGAAGTGGGGTTTGTAGGAGCTACGGGAGCAAAGCAACGCACTGCTGTGGACAGAGAAAGTATTTTAGACAACTAAAAAAAGAACATAGTTTTAAGTGTATGCTGTATAAAGAATATTTGTACAGCTTTACCTTGATGACAGACAGCCCTTTGGCCATGCTCTCTTCAAAGCCACTAGAGACTCCTTTGACAGAACACGGGAGTTCCTGGTCTACCGACTCAGTCGGTCAGTTAGTTTGTGTTATTGTGAACTAACCCTTTAAAAACACCAAATTCACACAATAACACAAACTAACTGACCGACCGAGGCAGCTGTATTCCAGGAAATCCTGTGTTAAATGAGTGTTTTTGTCAAATGAGTCTAGCGGTTTTGAAGAGAGCATAGATAACGACTTCAGTTCTCCCGTCAGAACAGGCCGTCTGACGGCGAGGCAAAGCCGTGAAAATATAAATATCACGTACACTTAAAATGATAATGATTTGTTTAAGTGTGTAAAACATGCGTTGCTGCTGCCCCGTCCACAGCAGTATTACTTTGCTCTTGTGCTGGTACTTCCTGTCTGTTACTCTAAACTGGGGCTGTGCCGACTGTCATCTAGTAATACACTGACTGAAGTACCTCATACAACCCCACTTCACAAAATCCAAACTTTCCCTTTAATTAGCAACTATCTTAATAACCATTTAATCATTCCAGCTTCTCAAATGTGAGAATTTATTGATTTTTATTCGTCACATGTGATGGTTGAACTGAACTTCATGAATGGACAAAACAAGAGATTTGAATACTTCCTCTTGGGTTCTGGGATATTTGTAATCAGCATTTTTCTGTTTTGTTAAATTTTATATCGAAAAAATGTCAAAAAATGGATTAATTTAGAAAGAAAACAAAATCTGCAGATTGTTGGATAACAACTTAATTAACAGCTGTTTTGCCAAAAACCTGATCTTAACTGGCACATCAAACTATTCTAAACAACAATGGTAATTCTTACCAAAGTACTCGTTGAGGAAGGCGAGCGAGGCCAGGTAGCAGCCCAGGCTGAAGAACTCGGCCACCACCATGAGACAGTGCCAGGTGCGGATCGTCAGCGCCACCATCAGCAGCTCGGTGAGGATGAGCGCTGTGAAGGAGATGGCGACCACGTGCACGAACTCAGACTCAAACAGCACCAGTGCGCCGTACATGAGGATGCCCCCTGGTGGTGCCGGAGGGAACGAATCGTTACCGGGGGACAGATTCAGGTTTTCAGATTCAGACATTCTTTCCCTCTTAAGACTGTTTTCTCAGATCTGCTCCACAATCAGCTGACTGGGGCGTTGAGTTAAGGATTAATGCGTCTGGAGACGAGGACTGATTCAATAACATTATTCGTGAGAGTAAAATGTGCTCTGGTGCGTCTCCGTCCGATTAACATCTTCAAGCGTCCAGACACTCACTCATCTTCAGGCGCCTCCTGTATCCTGATAGCCCTTCATATCGTCATAACACAACACAAATTGAGCCCAACAGCCTATAACTGATCACATGATTGCTTTTTCACAGTCTTCATGCGGCGCATTCCAGCGAGTCAAACTGTAATAAATTAAAACTAGATTGGCGCCAAATATTTTCCTCCTCTGCTGTTGTTCCTCTGATATCGTCTTCACGGTTCTTTTTTTCCCGCTCCCTCCCCCCCCACCCCCCAAACAGACCTGGCATTGGCCTTTAATTAAAAAGCATCGAGCTGTCAGGAAGTCACGCTCCAGCAGGAACATGGATCTTTCTCACACGCTGCACGGCTTAGCGATTACAGAAATATCGATTTACTGGACGGACAAAAGCCCGCATGTAGAGGCGGATGGCTGTTGGAAACCTAAGATACTGAGAAACTGACTGTGCGAGAGTTTGTGAGGGGCCCGGGGACCCTGGTATTAAGGCACGGTAGACATGATGAAATGGTGGTTGAGGAGTTGCTTTGACAGTCTACAGCAGCTGACTGGTCATTCTGTACAGATGTCCCCCACAGTGTTACATGCCAGAGGAGAATACGGGTGGAACCACTTTCCCTCCCAAATACCTTTCTGTTTTGAATTTGTTGAACCACAACGGTGCTTAAGCAACATTATTGTGCACTTCACACTAAAACAGGAACTTGTTCCGATTTAAATCTGCAAGCATTTTGATGCCAAGTTTCCTTTTTTCTTTGCAAACCCTTCACATTCTATTAGTAAAAAGGCCTTCTACAAACTAAAAGCGTGACAGACAATTCAAATAGGTAGAGCAGTGCTCTCATCCATCAGACTGTAACAAAACCTTTGAACGACGAGTGTGTGTGTGTGTGTGTGTGTATGTATAACCTGTAGAATGTGTGTATGTGTGCCTTACCTTGATACACACTGATCAGCACCCAAATGAGGAAAGTCTTGAAAGATAACGAACGCCCCTGAAAGAGAGAAACAACACCCATGAGTGAAACATACTGCGTGTTCACATGATATGAGCTGCTGAAGGATGTAAAAGGGCCGCTGTACCTTGGTGAGGTCTTTATAAAGCTCTGGGTAGAGCAGAGCCATCTCTGGCTTCACATCCTGGTCCAGAACCAAGGAGAACACGGGGAACATGGTGTATATGGTGGCATACCTGCGCGGCACAAAGCGGTGTTGAGATGCAGATGAGGTACATGCTGACATCATCATAAACATCCACACATCTGTACCTTTTTAATATCTCAGCTGTCCAAACGCTGCAGTATTTAAAAACGCATAATATGCGATATTCTGCTGCCGGGGGTCAAACAATCAAAACGATAATAAACGACAGGGTTTGGTGACGTCGTTAAGTAGTGTGATATCACGGGAGGTTTTTATTATCTGCAGAGGTCTATTTATCAATTTTACAAAGTGTTACAATTGTCAATTTATGACAAATTGGGAAAAATGACACCATTCACAGGCGACCAAATAAACAGATTTGGTTTGTGAAAGTGCTGGAAACATTTGGGATAATGTAAGTAAACAGCTCAACAAAATATATAGCATAGTTCTGGTCGTTATTAGACGTGGTAATGCGTGACGTATTATACTTTTAAGTAATGACAAACTTTACGATGCTAAACAGGCAACGTAGAGAAAGCCAGCGAGTTAGCTACACTGGGTGCATCTGTGCGGTGGTGGATGAAGTTAACACACTAAGTACTCATTAGGAGACAGTACATACCCAACCATGAGGAAACCCTGGTACAAGGGCACAGAGGCAAAGTAAAATATGGAGGAGAAGACAGCCTGAGGACAGAACACAAGAATGGTGTCATAAA
Source organism: Anarrhichthys ocellatus (assembly GCF_004355925.1). Taxonomy (NCBI): domain Eukaryota; kingdom Metazoa; phylum Chordata; class Actinopteri; order Perciformes; family Anarhichadidae; genus Anarrhichthys; species Anarrhichthys ocellatus. The sequence continues at coordinate 792,931 of NW_022280114.1, forward strand.
GTCAGTTATTTAGGGAAATCAGAACATTAACTGAAAGCAGACGTCAAGAACGAAACGTCAGCAAACAACTATTAAAAAGCCCCAACAACTATATTCCGTCATTGTGTTTAATGGTTGCTGTACCTGCATGGTGGAGATGATCATGCCTCTGTGCATGACGAACTGACCCAACGCAGCGGAGCGCTTGTAGCTGTTCCTGCCGTGAACCATGAGCAGCCGACCGATGTGCTTGAACTGAGTGATGGAGAAGTCTGCGGCCAGAGACGCCTGCTTCCCTTCCTGTCCACACACACACACACACATATAAGTACAAAGATGCAAATGCTGCTGCTGGGTTGTAAAACATTGAAGTATTTAAGTGCCATCTGCTTCTAAAGAAATTAATAAATAGCCTGAAAATTGAAAATAAAGGCAGATGCAGGATGTGTAACTTGAGTTTCAAAGTAAGGGCGCTGTCAGTTATCATAAGACATTTCTTTATGCTGTTAACGGTTGTTCTAGTGTCCCTGAAGTCCTTCACAGTTCTGGGAAAGATACCAGTTTTGAAGCGGAGAGCTTTATTTGTTTATTCAAGACAGTCAGAGGAAGTCTCTGACTGAATTAAGTTACAAACCTTAATCCAGAACAACACTTGAGGTCTTAATGAAAAGCTCTGGATTAACTGTTTATGTAGTTTATTGAGACTTTTACCTTTCCTTCAATTCCGATACCACAGTCTGCAGCCTGGATCATACTGACGTCATTCCCTCCATCTCCTGCAACAAAACAAACAAACACATTTATTTAACAAAGTACGCTTGAGGTTCTAAAAGTAGCAGCCGTTGCTGGGTGCCTCTCTTGGTGAGCTTTGACTGCCATCTTGTGGATAAACAGAAATATTTTCTCTGGCACCTTAATCAACATTAGTGCAGCTACGTAGTCACAACTGGGATATGGCAGTTCAAGTAAAAGGACAGTTTTGAGGCACAAACTTACTCACCTCCCAATCTTCAAACACAGTATAAAACAGGACTTTGTATTTAATTAATCCGTCCTGCATTTTGCTCCCTAAGGGACTGAGCTTAATCTACACAGACATTTTCATCCCCCTCCACGGCAGAGTTTTCCCAGGCCGGTCTGTGGACCGGTGCCAACAGCCGTTCCCGGCTCGTAATGCCGCTGCCGCATCATCTGTCAACACTCGCCTATGGCGCAGGTTCTGTTGGCTGTGTGCTGCTTGAGGAGCGTGACGATCTGGGCCTTCTGAGTCGGGGAGCAGCGACAGCAGACCACCGCCGGACACTGACACGCCAGCTCCACGAACTCGTGCTCGTAATACCGCAAGCACACCTGCAACACGACAGACAGAGACGCAAAGCTCAGTTCGTGGGATGCTGAAGGTCCTGGATGTGTTTACATTATTTATTTCAGTGTATTAATCAGTTGGACTTGTAGGCCACCGTCAAAGCTAGTAGAACATTTAAATGAAAACGCTAATGTGTTTCTTTTCCAACGAAATGTAAAAGTACGGAAGTCTGGTCTTTATTGTTTTCTCTCTTGTGTTTATGACTTAGGAACAGGTGACATTCTTTCTAAGATGATTAAATTAGTTTTTTCATTTGTGAAACAGATTTTAAAAAAGTTTTGGCATGTGATTTTGTTTTTTCATAATTTACATGTGTGTTATAGCTAACACACAATATATGTACCTCTTGTTTAGAGTGCATGGAGACATTGAAACTAACCTGGAAGAAAACATTGATACTTGAGTATAACAACAGACACAAAGAGAATTGATCCTGACAAAAAAATTTAAATGAAACTTTTCTTCCACCTATTTTCACAGACGAAAAAAGAACTTTTTTCCACCTGTTCATAATTCATAAACACCAAAGAGATAACAATTTAGACCAGAATATGGGTTCACCAGGATTTTGCTTTTCTCACTTGCCCTTCACGGCTTCCGTATACATATATACACATACATATATATGTTACAAATTTGTATCAAAAGTTCCAATTCTTTTGCTTCGTAAAAAGAAAATGACCAACATCTAGTGAATCGTTTCGCTCTTCAAATCCTCAAGTCCTTGTTTGAGCTCCAAAGTATTATTTTTGGCTGAGAAGTACATTTTTTCTCTCTCTCTCTCTCATCGCGTGTTTGGCTGCACCCTTAGCATCATCTGCAAGGAATTGTCGCTGTGCGCTGCGCTGTGTTGTAGTACCTCTAAGGAGTCTCCAGAGATGACCAGAGCACAGTCATGTTTCCTTCTGAAGGCGTTGAGCTCCAGATGGGCCTCTCCTCTGCTCGAGATCTGCTCAAGAGCCACACAAGACAAGTTAACCGCGAGGACATTTAGGCTATGTATTTTCCATGTCCCATTACGTAGGCGCATTATGATCACAACAAAGCGCCGGGAAAAGAGGGAAAGCACAGCAAGCATACCGGTTTGAAGACGTGGATGTCCTGGGTTCTGGACACCAAGTGGGAGCTTTTGGCGATGCACGTGGCCGTCTCAAGCTTGTCCCCCGTCAGCATCCAGATCTGAGGAGGAAACAAATGCAAGTTGACTGAAGATGTGGCATTGAGCAGGTTTTATGGATGCATTAAATACAATTTATTTGCAATCAAAGATTAGCATTTTCCTCCATGTTGTGTATCTGATTACAACCCTAAATCACTGTTGTCATGTCCGGGGTTTATATTTGTTTATATCCAAAAGAATTTTCAGAATTCACCAGCATCAACCAGGTACAAGTGTTCATTTCCCGTGTTAACCTTGATGCCAGCGTTCCTCAGCAGCTCCAGTGTGGGCCTGACGTCTGCTTGTAGTTGGTCTTCCACGCCGGTCAGACACAGAAGCTCCATCTCCCTCTCTAGGCTCTCCACCACGGCCGCGACCTTCAGGCCTCGGTCGTGGACGCTCAGCTTGGCCTGGTTGTAGCGGTTCTGCACACACAGAGGGAGGTGGAGAGGAAAAAATAAATGAGGAATTGTGGGTTGAAGAAGGGGACTGGAACAGAGCAGGCAACTGAGAAATAACAAAATAAAAATGAGCTGAAAAGAAGACACTAAGCTATGATCGTAGACTTAAACCCAAGAGGTGTCACATTGCCAACGTTGGTACTGTACAACACCAACCTCTAGTTCCCAACCAGTAGTGTGCATCCATACCTCAAAGTCCTGATACTGCTCCTCAGACAGAGACTTCTTAGCCACCACCAGCGTCCTCAGGCCTTCTCTGGCCATGTTCCCACACTGACACACAGGAGAGGAAGATGTCAGTAAATGTTATTAAGTGTACTCACACACACACACTTTTTTAAATTATGTTGTACTTTTCATTTCAGGTCATTTTTCTAAAGCTTTATTTGAAGATTTTAGTTATCTAAAATAAACGTTGTGTCTTTAGCCCAAGATGAAAATGAATCAAACTTAGGTCAGCTCATCCGTTCTATTAGAGCGGCTGCTGTATAAGTACACCATGTACAGTACTGCCAATAGCGGCATATTGTTACCAACACCAAAGGAATCAATAGTGAATAAAATAGCCTCTGGTGAGATTCAGAGGGCACAGTAAAACAACGGGATGGATGGCGGTTTATTTTTAATATGAAACACCGATGGGGCGTTGATTGGTTATTGACAGGCAGAGTAACCGTAGCGCCGGCTGATCTGACGAGGGGGATATTACAGCCACATCTGGAACACCATTGTTCAAGAATATGACATACGGTAATTACTTCAACTTGATGTAGGTCACTAATTAAATCAAACGCTGCCCCCCAGTGCTAAATGACTCAATAATGCCAATATAATTATGAACATATGCACACAAGACCTTCGACCACCAGACTGGTGTAGACGCGGCCCGACGCGTCTCTCCATTAATGTCCTGATTACAGGAGGGTACTGAGGCGCAATAAATGTCACTATGTGTGACAACGTATACGATTATACTTTCACATTTCATAACCATTTACATGTTTGTCATCACCTCCGCCAGGCATTAGTGTGTGCGTGTCTGTCTGTCCACGGCTAATCTTGCATACTGCTGGACACATTGTCCCCTTTCATTTTTTGTGCTCATTTTTGACTGTAAGCTCGAGGATCTCTCGTGGTTACGGTGATTCACAATTTTTGGAAAACCTATTTTTATACCGTCACTGACCAAACCAAAAAGGCATTTTTGGCAATCGGCTGGACCTTTACCTAGTATATTGCAGGTCACGTTTTGGCCTTTGTTGTGGCTCCAAAACTGACATCCATGGAAAAGTTTACTCTCATTTTGAACCGGAGCATCTGCCGATTAAATTCATACCCGATATGTTATGATCCACTAAAATAAGGCACGAAACTAGATGAATACATCCCTGTTTTTAGGGCATCTCTGCCGTCATCTTGACTGTAAGGAAGCCAGGAGTGAGATCAGCTCTTCTTTGTTTGGGAGATCTGAACTCTACTGAGTGCACTTCTCTCGTTTTTCTCATGTTCTCATCCAGAGGGCCTCAAGTGAGCAGATGAAGATGATTTTACTAAAAGACACTTTAAGATGACACATGGCTGCAGGGTCCAACTGGCCGATTAAGCCAAGAACAAAATGTTTGAACAAAACTTAAAGAGTTTAAAGTTTGTTCTACAGCTACTAGAAGCACCTAATTGTCTTTGAGCATTGTGTTGTGCGACAATAGTGTAAATATGTTGACACATCTGAGCCTCAACAACAAGAAGTTTTCCTGTCCTTCCCATGTCGTCTGTGTTGTGCAGACGCACCCTCAGTATGTAGTATTGATTACACAGCTCGTACCTCCTCCTCCAACCAGTCGTTGTACTGGACGATGCTCGCCATGGCAACATCCGCGCCCTTCATGTAGAAAGTGATGTCTCCCGTCGACTCCTCCTGAATCAAATCACAAATAACAATTCGTACGTTTTCCTGAGCGCCACAGCGGGAGAATGTAAACAGACGAACAATATATTTCTACACCAATCATCGTGCAGCATGTTAATGTTAGAGGCCAGGTATTGAAAGACACCAGAGGGCACAGAGCATCGCAGTGATGATGGGTACGGCAGATACCTTCCACACATCATATTGTTTAATACAAGTTTCCACACCCTGACGATGATGCCCATCCTTTTGCTCTCGGAGGTGAAGGGGAAGATCTGCAGGATGTAGAAGGAGATGATCTGTCCGGAGGGAGTCTTCAGCTGCAGGGAGGTCAGGTCTCTGTTCACCAGGGTCAGGCCGACGCTCTGCGTCCACCGCACCAGCTCCACCTGAGGAACGTCAGAAGAGAAAATAACAAGACCGTAAACTTTGACATTTTTCACTCCAACTTTAACTGACTGGATTGAAGATGAACATGTAAATTAAAGGACCCAGTGAAATTTTAATGCCCTGATTCCAACAACACAAATATACAAATATACAGGGTGGAGGTAGAATACACTTAACCCACAATTTGTGCAGCATTCTGGCATTTACTCAATTACGTAACACTGAGAAATGAATAAGCAGCAAATATAAAAGGATTTGGGGGAGAAAAAGAAATGTACAAATAACAAGTGAAAATACCATGTCTTTTCAAATCTTAGAATGATCACTCTCCGCCAAATATTATTAGGTTAACAGGGAAATGACTTGAGGGAACAAAAATCCAAAAGGACTGCAGACCGTGATGCTGACCGAATCTAATTCCACTTGCATTTGAAAGACAAGGCATGAGAGAGTTACGGCATCCTCCAGAGCCGCCAAGCTCTTCTCATTCAGCTCCAGATAAGTGTTTTTCTGTTTCTCTTTCCTCTTTTTCTCCTCAGCAGGAACTGCGGCCCCCCCCCCCCCCACCCCCCCCGCCCCACCC
>NW_022280114.1:798874-811418 GCF_004355925.1 Anarrhichthys ocellatus
CCCCCCCCCCCCCCCCCCCGACTGAGTGATCAGCTGCACACGACTCAATCCTCAATGGGTTCATTTTCAATTTGCTCACTCAAAGGTTGTTATTATACTCTGACCTACAAATTGGAACTTCCTCTTAATACCCCGTCATTTCTTCCCGCTCCCCCCTTTGAGCTCTGTAAAAAAAGGAGCCGCCTATATTTACTTAACACACATCTGTGTGTCATTATCCTGGTGTGTGTGTGGAGCTACACTAACAGGCACATACACATGCAGAGACCATGTGCAGAGGATCCTGAACCTAGCTCTAAAATCTACTCTTTTAAAGCGATTGTTAGCTTTGACACAAACTGCATGTGAATCAGGTGTTTCAACGGCAATACAAAGCACTACTTTATGACAACGGGGCGGCTTAAACAACCCGATCAATCGTTTCAACTGTGCTCCAGTGATCATGCAAATCTCCGTGGCAGCACTGCCTTCAAACTCAACAGCAGCTCGAGCATGTCATGACCGTTAACGATTTGATTCTCTTCCTGTGATGTCACTGGTAATACAAAAAGGTGCAAAACTCAAGAGCTGAATGCAGCTTAAGGTAGTGTAACACATGTTACACATGTGTCGGATATGGTACAGAATCTCTATGGACTTTAATCTATTTTGAAGTTCAGGACAAAAATGTGCCCAATGAAAGCCTTAAAAACACATATTTAATCGCAATTAATCGCATGGATTTTTTGCGATTAATCGCATTGTTATGGCAAAGTTCAATAACGAATTCAAAAGTAGTGTATTGCGCACTTCTATTTTAAAAGTACTGCTATATGAACAAAAGTGCAATAACATTTGGGTCACGAGATGCAGGTAGCATGTTTTATACTCAATGTGAATATAATTCATACTTTGTTAGCATCTTATTCTGACAGGATGTTCGTCTGAAGAAACCGGATGTTGTCTCATGTTAATGTTTCCGCTAACTTTCAAAGTCCTTCTCTCACTCCCGATCTGTGCCGTTTAAATGCGTTTACCGTGAATTTCAGCATATAGGTGCACCAACATGTAAGTGTCTGCTGAGTTGACCACGGAGATCTGAGTGTCTGCTGACTTTACCGCAGCGATGTCCAGTAGTCTCCAGGGAGAGCAACAGCTGGTGCAGCTTCTCTCTTTTTTTCCGCCGCCCCCCCCCCCCCCCCCCGACCAGAAGCGGAAGTCGCCTTTTCTCTACGGCAACCCTGAAGGGACATATCATCTCCAATACAAAATGATAAACATGAGACAGTCTGTTACAATAATAATAAATTAAAAATACTTACCCGTTTTTTTTGTTGTTGTTTTAATATTATTTTTTCCCCCCCATCTCAAAAGGCTCAAGGACACACACACACACATGATGTTTGCTTGTTGTTATGTATATGTATTGTCTCTTGTCTTTCCATTAAAAAAAAAAAAAAAAAAAAGAATTATAATAATAAATTTAAAAAATGCGTTAACGCGCGATAAAATAATTGTCGGCGTTAATTAATGAATGCTTTAACGCAAAATGAACGCGTTAAGTTGCCCAGCACTGAGATAGATAGATAGATAGATAGATAGATATATATCTCACTATTATATCAGGCTTCTTAATCTAGAGTCCTGGCTTTAAGAGTGCTGTACTGTAGTTATTACTGTTTTAAACCATTCCCAAAAACATGCTATTTTACAGGTTTGATGCATGCAACTAAATCAATGCTGTTGCTAAACATAAACATATCCCAGACTATGACTTAATACAACATTCAACATTCCTTTCATAAAAGCAACAACATTGGCATTATGTAAACACACCAGCATCTAAATGATTAAAACATATTGCAGTTATGACCAGGACTGGTTAAAAGATTTGACTATTAATAATAAATATGAATATAAGATTTTAAATGTTTCCAACGTAGACCATGTTTTCCTCGAAGAAACTTTTAAAAAGTAACTGCCCAGCACGAAGACCCGATACTTTATCTGCATGTTTAAGCTCTTTATCTGCATCTTCCTCCCTTGTGCTACAAATTCCTCGTACACTCACTGGAACCGCCAGTTACCGACAACTGCATGATAAAGCACCCACCTTGCTGGTCATGGCGGTCATTAAACCCAACAGTCAAATGCTCCTGTCTGATATTACAAAGGGTTAAAGGTCACAGGGGGACTCTGTTCACAGCGTGGCTGACCAGCAGGTCAGATGACCCCCCCCGTGCCGACCTCGGCGGCCGGCCCCACTTCATCTCCTTAATGACGGCTCATTACATTAGAGAGGCCGAGCGGAGAGCCGGGGGCCAAACAAACTATCGCTGACAGAGGAGCGGTGGCCAAAGATCTGATGCTGCAGTGGACCAGAGCGAGGAGACGAGGAGGGAGAGAGCACAAAGAATGGAGCAGGAGGGGAAGGGAGAGCTCCGCCGACAATCTCAGACCTCCACCTCTCATCGTCTCCGGGAGAAAATTAAATATTGATCAATTCAAGCAGTGAGAGACAATGGAGAGAGGGGAGATGGAGCAGAGTGGGCAGGGATATAAATGAATATATACATCAACTTAGGGGGGAGGACAGACGGGCAAAATGGAAAACAGAGATTTATCTTTTGATAGCTTTTTTTTTTATCTTCATTTTGATTACTAGACGTCAAGACGCAAAGTACGCAACTCTCACAAAGGCTTTACGAAGCCTCGCGCTTCACGAGCGATAAACATGCCAACTGTCTTAAAATGGGCGTGTGTGGGAAGATGAACTACCCTTCAATACGCATTAAACGTCTCTTTAAACAAATACTGACTGCAACTTTTCCTGATCAAAAACCTTTGCCTGTCTTCCCGGTATTCAATTATCATCAGCGCTAAATTTCTCTATTGATAAATTCTTCAGTATGATTAGAGAGGGCTATATATATAGAAAAAGGCTGAGTAGCACCTTGAGCCATAAAAGCTCTTGGGTTACACGGAGTAACGGCCATAGGGATGCCTTCGGGGATCGTTTCTGTGCTGCATTCTTCCGTCAGCTGGAGCGGCAAATTCTCAGGAAGCAAATACAGACGATTGGGTGTCTTAACCTCGAAGAGGAGTTTGTGACCTCCCGACTTTGTGTTCATGAAATGACTATTATGACGAACCAGGGTCATTCAGGATCACCAATCAAACATTAAGACAAGACAGGGAACTGTGGAGAGGGACAGAGTTTCTGATAATCTCCCGCTTCAATTTGGTTCTGGTTGTTTATTGCTGAGGCCATGGTTCTCTGCCGGAAACCGGTGGATTGCTCCCTCCAGGTGGGGACGGAGTGCCTACCTCAAGCGAAGGAGTTCAAGTATCTCGGGGTCTTGTTCACGAGTGAGGGTAAGATGGAGCGGGAGATCGACAGACGGATCGGTGCAGCTGCAGCAGTAAAGCAGGCGCTGCACCGGACCGTCTTGGTGAAGAGGGAGCTGAGCCGGAAGGCAAAGCTCTCAATTTACCACTCGGTCTACGTTCCTACCCTCACCTATGGTCACGAACTCTGGGTCGTGACCGAAAGGACAAGGTCGCGGCTACAAGCGGCCGAAATGAGTTTCCTCCGTAGGGTGGCCGGGCTCAGCCTTAGAGATAGGGTAAGGAGCTCAGTCATCAGGAGGGAGCTTGGAGTAGAGCCGCTACTCCTTCGCGTCGAAAGGAGTCAGCTGAGGTGGTTCGGGCATCTAATTAGGATGCCTCCTGGACGCCTCCCACTGGAGGTTTTCCAGGCACGTCCAACTGGGAAGAGACCCCGGGGAAGACCCAGAACCCGCTGGAGAGATTACATCTCCCAGCTGGCCTGGGAACGCCTCGGGATCCCCCAGAATGAGCTGGAACATGTTGCCGGTGAGAGGGAGGTCTGGGTCGGCCTGCTTGACCTGCTGCCACCGCGACCCGACCCCGGATAAGCGGTGGAAAATGGATGGATGGATGGATGTTTATTGTTTATTATCTCTCTAAAATAGCATTTTAGAACAAAGGCTGAAAATACTCAAATGATCGTCAAAATGTAAAGAACTGATGTTTGTTCTAATAACATCCACAAATCCTAACAAAGGTGATTTGAAACGGTTTGAATTATGAGCATTGGCAAAAGGCCAATAATAGAAAGAGCTGATCGGTCATGTTAATTAAATGTTCGCTACGTTAGAACATATTTGAAAAAGGCATTTCATTTAGCGCATCAACTCTTTTTCAACAAAAACTAAAAAACACCTCAAGCGAGAGGAAAACCTGTTTTGCGCTGTTGAGGAAGTTTTATTGAATTTTGCTTTGATTCTATTCGGCTTTTTCTAATGAGGCATTACATAAGAATACGTTGATGGAAACACGGCTGGTAACATGTTGCCCTGCTATTATTCCAACAGATGTGTTAAAACACAGATTTGCTTGAGTGCAGTACGATGACACTGGACCCATAGAACACCTTTCAAGTAGAATAAGGGCCGAATGTTTGGGAGCAACCTCTGAAATACCAACACCACCAATTATTTTATTTCTCTTTTGACTTCTGTTTTCGACTACGTGCTAAGTCCGTATCTCATATGTACCTCGTCGGGGCTGGAGGCCTGGTAGGTGCGGTTGTCATCACTGAAGTCCTGGTCGGCCTCGGCGGACTCCGTCTCTCCGTTCACGATGGCGTGCGACTCGTAGACGGGCGTGACGTTGTGGCACAAGGCGATGGCCTTCACCGCCTCGTGGATGCGACTGCTGACACTCTTGCGGACTTTCGGGCCCGACGTCTGGGTCTTCCGCGATGGAGTGGAGCCGCTGGTGCTGCCATTGGAGGGCTGGGAGGTCACCTGGCATCGCAATAAACAACGTGAGCCACAGAGCGAATTGATGCCATTTCAGTCACATCTATCTGTGACTCATGTCTGAGCTGAATATAGTCGCAATAGTAAATTATCCTTTTATCCAATCAGTATACCTACAAGTTGGAAAACCTGGATGTGAAATACATTACACAATCTTTTCAGACCAAGAAGCTGTGCATTGGAGTGAACTAGATCTAATCCTACACTCGCAGTTCAATTCACACCGACGCCGCTGGACACAGCGACGATAAGTGGTGTATCACCGACTCCATTGTGTCATATCTGATTCGGGGACCTTTTATGTGTTCCGCTGTTTTGACATCAGCCATCAGTTTAAGTGGGTGGTGACTAGCGAGCAGGCAGACAGCCCAGCTGTGTTTGACGGGGGGCGACGCGCTCTACTGAAGCGTTTGATTTTGGCTTATTATTGACCTTCGATCCTGCCAGGAAGGGGAGCAAGCGAGGGGAGTACAGTAGGGATGACAACCTTCATCAAGAGTGACTGGAAGATCAATGGAGAGATCACCGGGTCGTGTTGGACAAGTTTAGTGTTTGAGCTACATGTGCATGTCAGTGAATGCACAGCGGAAGTATTACACAGCAGGTCTGTGTCAAACAAACGTGGCTAATTATGCTGGATTAGGTAATAAAATATTAGTTATTCAACTAGTCCAACAAAACTTTTAAATACCTTAATGCGTATGCATCATTATGTATATATAAAGGATATGAGTAAAAAACAGGTATAAATGGGGTTGCGATTGATATTCGGTTGTACAAACATCATAAAACATCTCTGTATCTCTGTAGCCCAGAGAGTTGACAGATGATTAAAGTTGTCCTCATGTCGATTGGAGCTGAAACAATTAATCTGTAACTATTAAATACTTGTTTTATCACTTTTTAAGTAAAAAAGCAGAATATTCGTTGGTTCCAGCATCAGAAATGTGAGAAGTTGCTGCTTTTCTTTGTCATATGCGATAGTAAATTTAAAAAAAAAGGTTATTTCTGACTATTTTTAAAGATTGATAGAACAAACAGTAAATTGATTCGTCGATAAAACGGACATGAAATGACATTAACTGTTCGTTGCTGCCCTAATCTGGATGGAATAATGTTTAAAAGAAGCGTCCTGTAATCATGTAGCTGTGACAGTAAAGAAACAGCAACTCATTGCCACTCTGCACTGCCTCAGCTGTGCAGCTCTAAAAAGACTAGTCATTTTTCATTAGCTGAGATTACACATAAGGGTGTGGGGCAGATGGTTTCAGTGTCGACCAGCTGTTCGGAGCTGGCTGAGAACGGAACAATATCATTCTGTCGAGGCTGCGGCCAGATCTGAGCCGCACGGCGAGGAAAACACTTGCTTACAGTATGTGGAGTCGCTCGGGGACGCTGCGTGATGAATGAGCAACACGGGCTCCTTTCCTGGAAAACGCATCCTGAGCGAAATATAAAAATGGATTAAACTGATCTACAGGGAGAGGCCTGAATAAGCAGGAAAAAACATATCCTGTCCCTGTAAGTGACAAGTTCGGCTTTCATTTCGTTGGTTCTGTCCAGTGTTGCACACCGGATCGTGTCAATTTCATATTATTTAATGGGAATTAATAACTTCATACTGCTAAAAGGAATAAAAAGGAGAAAGATGAGCCACTCCCAAGTTAGCACAGAAACTCTACGTTACAGTGTCCTGAATGAACATCTTACCTGTGCATATGACTGGACTATTTGGCTCTGTATCTCATCCATGGTGTCAGTGCCGTAGGATACTGTTCCCAGGTGCAGCCGCTTGAAGACCATTTCGTTCTGTGTCAGAGTGCCTGCATGTTCAGGAGACCAGTTTAGACAGTTACAAACAAATCCTAAAGAAATGACATCACCTACATAGTACTCCTCTGTTACCGTCTTTCACATAATGACTGCTCTTATTTCTGGTATTGTCACAGCCTAATCTCTATAAACAGATTACGCATTCATATGTAGAATCTGATGGCAACGGGACAAGATTTTGGTACCAGAAATGGTCTGGTTTACATTTGTAGTCTGGGTAGTATTGACCAATCACGTTCCACTAGGCTTTGGTTGAATGCAGGTAAACAGTCCGTTTGAAAAAAAAAAGAAATAGAGGCGTAACGCATTGGCCGAAAAATGATCTGGCAACTCATCGTCACAGCACACAAAAAAAAGAAGTCTTGGCCCTGATATCCGCTGAACCCCACAAATATAGCCTTTTGCCCCCCAGAGGCTTATCTTACAGCGAGCTGCAAAGTTGCTGGTCACAATGTAGCCAATAACGATAACAGCTGTTAAATTCAGCCATTGTCCAATAAATTATTTCACTTTTAGGAGACCATGCAGCAACCTCCAGGTATGAAAAGTAAAACCAATGCTGAAGAGCCTTAAACCTGCATTCTCTCTAGTGACCATCAGGGGGCGACTCCTCTGGTTGTATAGAAGTCTATGAGAAAATGACTCTACTTCTCTCTTGATTTATTACCTCAGTAAACATTGTAAACATGAGTTTATGGTCTCAATCTCTAGTTTCAAGTCTTCTTCAATACAGCATGATGTTCATTTAGTACATTATGGTCCATTTAGAGTCAAACATACCATAAAGCAGGGGATGCTTTAGGGCGGGGCTACACGGTGATTGACAGGTCGCTACCACAGTGTTGTCCGGTCATCTTTCAACTTTAACCCTTTCACAGTCTGTTTTCAGCTCATGAAAGATAATTATAACACGTTGGTCGCCTGGAAATGTCTTATTCAGAGTTCAGATGTACTTAGCTGTACCCTCTCGTGTCACTTTTAGTGGCAAAAAAAAAGTTGGCGACGATCAAAAGGCCAAACTATTAAAAACCATGGGCCACAAACCAATGGGGGATGTCACGGTGACTACATCCCATTTGTATATACAGTCTATGTTAGAGAATGGTATGGGTCCCTTAAAAGTATGAGGAAAATGTTAACTAAGGACCTTCTAGCAACACATAAGGGAATACTTAAGCAGTTAAGGGCAAAAACTAAAGAAAAGGAAAATCCTTATGGTGAATTTATGCTTAGGCTGCCAGGTGTAAAAATACATCAGAGGTGTTTAAATCACACAGCCACTACATCATAGCAAAAATAGAATATATTCAAAGCCACTTAACATCTCTGAAAGCGCGCGCGCACACACACACACACACACACACACACACACACACACACACACACACACACACACACACACACACGACTGCCTACAATGCATCATGGGACCTGCAGGCTGGTGTGACTGCCTTCTCATTGACCTAATCTCATTACCAATATGGACTGCATGTCCTCTCTGACTAACAGACAAGACACACCATCGCATACAAAAAGACTGAGCGAATGAAAAACAAACTTTGAAAACGAGGGCAACGGCCTGGTTTAATGGATGTCTGTTGCCAGAATGTGTGCCGATAGAGCATAAAGCTGATTAGAGGGCATCTACCTCCCAAAAACATTAGAGCCACGGGGTTAACCAATTCTATTGGATTGATTGTTTGTTCTTCTTTCCATGTGCTTTCACTATCAACCTGGATAAATAGGCTCTACAGCTAATCTATTCCTACCTAGATCAGCGGGGTAAGACAAAGAAGCATGTTCGGGCCACCGCAGGAGTTTATCACTCTGGCACACTGGCTAGCGTTAGCAAAGAGCGGCTATTTGTTATTAGAAAATCAGGCCAGGAGGATAAACAACATAAATTCAGAAGATTTGGTGAAACTTTGGTCTGCAGGTCTTTTGTTAAACTCACAACATTGACAAGCTTATTGTTCAACTGCAATTAAGTGACTTAGTTGTAATGTGAATTAATGATGTATCAAAGTATGAGGTCTTAGATGAGCAAAGTGCAATTTTACAGGAGATGTTAGTCCAACTTGTAGTGATGTGATGTGCATTTTATTGGGATTATTACATGATATTTTTATTGTGCTTCTTTTTTATGCCATATATCAGTGGAACATTAGGTTCCACTATTATCACGTTACAGCTCTTTTAAATATGATTGAGCTCTAATTGTACTAAGAAAGTGAATTCCACTGAACACCTGATATGAATTCATGTCTGGCGCAGGGTCACAAAGTGCTTAACAGGGCAGAATTACAAAACACAAAGAGACCATATAAGGGCCAATCATTTACATACACACAGAAAATACAAAATTAAAACATGGTTTAAAAGCAGGTCTAGGACACGGGTTTTACCCAAACGCCAGTCTAAAGAGGTGAGTTTTGAGCTGATTTCTGAATGCGTTCACAGAATCTGCAGAGTGTAGGGGTGCAGGCAGAGCATTCCACAGCCTCGGTGCTACTGCCTCAAAAGCTCGGTCACCACGGGTCTTAAGGCGAGTGCGTGGGACAGATAACCTATCATGTTTGACCTGAGAGCGCAGGCGGTGAATAAGGGTGAAAGTAGATCAGCTACATATGTAGGAGCCTGACCGTGTAGTGGTCTGTAAGTGAGACTGAGTATTTTAACGTGGATCCTAAATGCTACAGGGAGCCAGTGAAGAGATCTGAATGTTGTGTATGCTTGATAACACAGCCGTGATCGTGCTTTAAAAGTTTTTTTGAGTTCCCAAAATAAGTGTTGACTATAAAACCTTTACACCTACAGTAGACACATTCTGCCATCAGAACGTGAACAGCCTACGTTGTATGCAAACCAGTTGCCCTCCTGATGTGAGTTGTAATTTGGCTTTAACTTAAATCTACTGTAGAGGTAATATTTGTTCAGCATGTGTGGACACCTACCCGTCTTGTCTGTCAGCAGATAGACGAGCCGGCCCAGTTCTTCTGGGATGGTGCTGGTCCTCACCACAGTCCCGGGGATGTTTTCGTCTTTCATGATCATCCAGCCGTAGGCCGACTTCCCCATATCCAGGTTTACACGCAAGCTACACGTGGGAAACAAAAAGCCAAAGCGGTGATGTATCACAGAACTAATGACAATAAAAACCTGCAACAAAAGCTGAATTAAAGATCTGGTATGTTTGACAAAAAAGAAAAAGAAACAGATGGGGAGCTATGGTTTCAAAGCATGGGTTGATTATTTTCTATTTTATTGCATTTCTTTTTTTCCCATTTTGAGACCAAATGTTCTGCTTGAAAAAAAACAAACACTATACAGCCATATTTATTTGGCTATGGTCCCAACAAAAACAAAAACAAAATCAAAGAATGAAGAGAATCTCTAAAGAAAGTACCTGATGGGGATGATGTAAGAGAAAAGCACGACGAATCGGAAGAGGTTGCGGAACCAAGGACCGACAAACCCCTGCACCGCTACCATGACAATAGACAGGACCACCTGGGCCAGGAACAGGGCCTTGGTGAGGCGGTTCAGCTCCAGGTCCAGTAAGCCAACCTATGGGTAACAAGAGGTCAGAGGTCAAAACAGCAGACATTACAACATCACCGCCCTACTAATTTCCTCTACGCAGGTTAGCATGGAATTCATTATTAAGACAGTCGTGTGTGGATTAGGCTTGGTCCATTCTACACTGCTCCTCTTGAGGACAGTGAGGTTTTCCTTCAACTGGAATCAAATAATTTGACTGGATATTAAGAGTAAAAATCTTTTTCCTTTTCCGACAGCTTACGCTAGAGAAGACTCTTTGTAACGCTCCCATCTGCTCCCAAAGCCTTACAATATGCTACAGAAAGCCAGTGAAAGACATTCTTAGCTGCAGGCTTTTATCATGCAAACCATGTGTACGAAATAAATACGTTTATTGGTGGCACTGTTTTGTGGTAAACCACAAGCTGCATTATTGTCATGCTGAAGTATTGTGCTTGAATGCAACGGAGGGTCAAAGGGTCTCAGATAAATAGATAAAGTTCCCATATTGAGATGGCTTTCTGGAGAGAGAGAGAGAAAAAAAGGGGGGTCAGAGTTGTCCTTTATTTTTTGAGTGTATCTCCCAGCCAATGGAGCATGTGGGAAAAAGATGTCAAATAAAGAAGTGCCCTTCCCCTTTTCTGGCAGCGCTCACAGCGAAGCCCTGTACACAGAGGGCTTTCTTCTGACGCACCACGCTTACAAAAACAGCAGAACATAACATCTCTCCTCCCTCCAATAAAAGGAACCGGCTCTGAAAAGGAGGGGAGGTGAAGGGGGGGGGGGGGCAAGCGCGTATAAAAAGCAGCGGAATTCCTCCACCGCCCCAAACCCCCACCAGGCCCATTCCCCTGAGGACTGGGAGAGCTGGGAGACCAGTGTGACTGATTTATCAGTTGCTGTTAAAGTCCCAGAAGCAGGGTGCGCAGAGGAGAAGGGTATCTCCCTACCCCAGTGCCTCGCTACACGGTTCATGGTTGAGCTATTGAGAAAAATAGAGGGTTTGGGTGGATTAAAATGAGTAAAAATTAGGACGGAGAGCACAGTGCGTGCCTGAAAAGCAAAGGATCCCCTTCTGCTTGAACAATGGCTGGTCGAAATTTTTCCAAGCCTTGCCGGGGATCAGATGAAGTCATTATTCATTCAGTCAAGGGGAGGGGAAAAGGACTCAATTACCTCAACCTAAAGATGCTATCAATGAATTTAAAAAAAAGAAGTGCATTTTTTTTACTCCATTCATCTCCAAGCCATTAAAAGGGAAAGGAATGATTCAATCAGCCTGTGCTGTGTGGCTTGTACCTCTGATGAAGAACTGTTGCCACGGGAATATTCATCGAGTTAAAACCGAAGAATATCGAGACTTCAGTAAGTAGTGTGTTGTTTAGTGCCTCTGCAAATCAAGAAAGTCAAGAAAATAAACTGAAATTGACTTTTTTTTTTCTTTTCTAACAGTCTGAGAGACGTGTGGAGAGAGACGAGTATTGGGTACTTGGATATGTACTTCAAACAAACACTGCTTATTGACGAGCAGCCTCTCGTCAAATGACTTTGTTCTGCCTCTTTACTCAGACGGAGGTCCGTCTCACAATGCCGAGACAAAGAGCGAATCCGTGGCCGACTGTTCTGTCAGATTGATCAAGTGCAGGCATTGTCCTGGCCAGTGTCACAACAGATTATATGAGGCCAAAACGTTCCTGCGACTTTAGCCACACTGTATCGACTTTCCATCCCCAATCTCCAGTCACCATATTGGCACTTCTGACATCATCTCCTTGAAATATTGAATTCCTCTCAGCTGTCGGGCTTACACGAAACAGTGCCCTCCCCCCCCCCTTCACCCGCCCATCGCTGTTCGAGCGGCCACATCAGCGTTCTTAATAAAAGACAACGGTGTCAAAACTGTGCTGCAGTAGGGGAAGTAGCGTGTTGTGCCACGGAGAGAGCTCTAGCGGTGCAGACTGCTGTGAGGTGAGAACTTTGTGTGTAAAAGTCACGGCAGATGCGCTGCGGCCGGAGCGCTGCCTCTGAGATCCCACCGATGCCCGCCTCTATCTAGCTCCACTATCTTCCAGGTAAAATCTTATATTTAGAATCTGATTTTCATTAATCTCCCCAATCGGCGGACAAAACACTCGATGGGGATTCCGCGGGATTAACTTTCTGCAGAAAATGTCATTTAAATCCTCGGTTAGTTAATTTCCCTTTTGGTTAATTAGCAGCCGGCGTTGACCTTTTGCATTGACAGGTCCAACTTTATCTAGAAAGTCAAGGTTACAAAACCACCTCGCCATAGTGATTGATTAGTGATTAGAGGCCGGGGGGGGGGGGGGGGGGGGGGGGGGGGG
>NW_022280114.1:811518-894575 GCF_004355925.1 Anarrhichthys ocellatus
GGGGGGGGGGGGGGGGGGGGGGCGATGGCGAGAGGGGAACTTGGAACAGATGTTACTTTGTGAGAGGCGTCTCCCCCTTTGAAGCCTGTACAAAACATGTGTATTTATGCTGGCATCACCTGACGAGCCTTTGGTTTGGGCAATGCAAAGAAAATATACAACAAATCTTGAATTGACCCCAAAATCAGTGCAAATCCGTCATTTTGTGCAGAAAGAAAATGTGCATTTTTGTGCGATCAGCTGTTTGAGAGGAAATTCATCCATTAGCGAATTTACGTTTTCTTTTTAAATATAAAAAATATATAGACAGGAGAAAAGACATTTGAAGATGTCATCTTGGACATCATTTGTTAAAAAATACCCTCACATTTAAAGTATCTGTGACCAAAAAGTGCTAAACAAATCACAAACTTACAAAAAAAAAAAAAAAAAAAAAGTATTCACCTTGTTCTTGGCAGAGGACGTGTTCAGTACGCTTCTGGTCTCCTTGCCCGTGTAGATCACCACCCCGATCACCGTGCCTGCCAAGGAGAGAGACAAGGAAAGTAATGCTGCTCATTAACTGCACCCCACCCCCACCATCACCATCTCACACACACACACACACAAACATACGTGCACACACTCATCTTGGTCAAGCAAGATGAACTGCATGAGAGGAAACACAATAAGGCTGAGCTGAGGCCGTTTAGTCTCATTGCCACTCAAGCCAACAGACAGGAGTTTAATACGCTTAGAGTCTCGGGGCCTTCAGCCACCCTATGGAAGCTCATAAAACCTGATCAATACACTGCCATCTTTATTTGCCAATTCATTACGGTGGCCTTATTACAGAGGATTAATGAGTCATTAATATTAAATGAGCTTAATGGGAGAACAAAGGCAATAATAAAAACGAAATACAGCCCCTGAAATCCCCAAACTATAAAAGAAAAAAAGGCAAGAAAGTTGAAAATGGGCAGAAAACAAAAAGGAGGAAAGTGAAGAGCAGAGAGAGAGAGAAAGAGAGAGAGATGGAAAGAGACCAGTGGTGAGGAGAGAGGGGTGATGAATTGCTCTCGTCGACTTCTACATTCAGAAATATCGGGCCATGTGACAAATGGTTTGTGGCTCAGCATGCAGAGGGGCTTCAATTTGAATATGCGAACAACCAATTCTCTCGTCACAGCTGGACTGGGGCCTGTGAGAGAGGGAAAATGCAGGGCGATCCCGGGCCGGCTCAAGTGCCCAGAATGCCGGTGAAGAGTCCGTCAAGGAGAGGCTTGTGAGGGACAATGATATTCCCGAGCAGCGATGATGAAAGGGGTCTAAGTCAGGCTTTTTAGTGTGAGTGTGTGTGTGTGTGTGTTTGTTCTTCTGGTCAAGGTCAGGCCAGAGGGGAGAGCAACACCGCAAATCAATGGTGTGGCCGTCGCTGAGAGCATCACAAACACTCTCAACTGACACAGGCCTTACTGTGGGGAATCGCCAAGTCGGAGCGAGGGAGGATTACCTCAACTCTGGGCATTCTTTGAACAACATGGCAGCATCAAATCAAACGCCTTTCGGGGTTTAATGCTACGACTCTTTGTGACAAGAGGAATCACTTAAATCACAGAGCACAATGACGAGGAGGGACTGGAGTCGCTTTTGTTTCAGGGTTTCAAGCCATCAGCTACGTTTATGTGAATATAAATGTGTCTCCTGTGATCCACGTTTACCCTGCTGTGCACCACTACAGGGGGGGAGTGGTTGTCTGTAACGGTGAGTCATGAACGCTCTGTGTACAACTGAAGAGGCAGGACAGGGTAGACTGATGTTTTCACCCAACTACATGAAATGTTCTTGGGATTATTTTTTCCTTTGTTTTCTCCATTTTCTAAAGCATAAATCATAATTGCACAAACAAAACAGGTGGCTGGAAACATTCCTTTTGTATTTTAAAGTTAATTCAAGTTAGTTTAACTGGTTATGAACGGTCTCAATGTAGTACTGGGCCTTCAGCAGCGACCAGCCCGCCACGCACAGACCCAGATCCGGCTTTGCAGTCGGAGCTCCGGCAGGAGGAGGGGAGCTCAGCGCTCTGCAGCAGCGTCTCCTCCTCCGGCCAGGAGCAGAGCTTCACCTCTCCACACCGCTGGGAGCCGACACCGTCACCACGCTGCTGGAGAACCAGGGTGTAATGTTGGACCCGCTGACGGGAACGGAGGCACGGGAGAAACAGAACAGCGCGTAGCCGACTGTCAAGGCTCTGGTGCTCGGAAACACTACCGCTTTCCTCCACAGGGAACACCAAAATCAACACAAAATTGAAGTTCCTCGTAGCAGCTTTAATATTTTCAAATTTCTTCCTGACAAACAAGGCATGTTCGGAGATTCAACGGGCACCAGACCATAAATAAAACAGTACATGAACCCAATCAGCCGCTCTACAGTGATACTGGGAACCAACACGCTGTGGCGGCAAGGAATAAAAAACGGACTTGTAATAAAAGCTTATGTCATTCACTTACCGGATGCAACAACTGTGCTGGCCCAAAGCGTGTTCTCAATACTCAGACTCTCATGGACCTGTGGATCTGCGTCTTCCTACAGGGAAGACAAAGAGAGAGAAGCTTGTGTGACTAAGGTAGGGCAGTGTAGTGCAAAGCACAGAAAGCCATGTTGAATGAATGAATTAACTAATTAGCATTGTTCAGTGTGGGCCTGGAGCAAACAAACAAAACCACAACCATGGAGCCATCAATTGTGCTTTAAGACAATTAATGTTCATAAAAAATAAATGATCCGTCAAAAAGCTGAAACAGACTTCAACTTTCTGACAGAATTTAATTCGGAAGGCTCTTACAATATTTGATTTAATCATTATAAAAAGACAGTAAAATGTGTTCAACCATGGCTCACATTCAGAGAAATGTCTTTACAGTCCATGTAGTGATCAGAAATACTATAGCAATGACTTATATACTCGGCTGTGTATATACTAAATTCTGCCTGAATTCTACCTTTCAGCTGTCTCGAGGTGAGGAAAAGGAGCTGAACTGAGAGCCCACATGGGCTCCTCTGTGCCATTAATTTTCACAAGCACCTGACACAGTTGTGCAGACTGAAGCAATACAGTGGTCCCTTTATCAATACTTTCACTATAACTGGCATGGCGATAGAGGCTCCTTTTAAAAAAAAAAACAGTATAGAGAGAACACGTAGATGAGATTTCAGTGATAAAAAAGCCCCTGGAGAGCCTCTTGTTTCACCCCCACCCCTTCTGTTTTACCCCTCTCTCTTAAATAAAGAAGAAAGCTGGAAATGGCTGGAGTCAGGAGTGCAGAGTCGAGGCTCCAGTTTCGGCTCAAATTGCCTGCCCGATATGATAATTATGATACCTAAGCAGCCACATCCTGTCAATCCACTCAGATGTGGGAAGAGGTGCATGAAAAATAAATTGCAGGTTGCAGAGCGCTCGACCGCTCTGACATTGGCATCGCACTGCAGCGTTCATAACTGCAGAGGGGGTCTCGATATAGGCCGCAGAAACAAAGCCACCATATCCGTCTCGAGGAAAAGAAAAGAGAAAACCTCATAAATAGGTAAGTTCATTTGCTGCGGATCTGTGGGAACCCTTTTTTTTTTTTTTCCTCTCTCCCCCCATCCTGCTCGGACTAAAAGCACACGCTATGCAAAGGAAGGCCGCGGAGGATGAATGAGCGGAGGAAGTGCTCGCTCACTAAGCCTGGTGTGTGGCCAAGAGTGAAGACGGGCCACAAAGCCTCCCTTTGTACTGGAGCTCTGCTCTCTGTGGGGGCTGCGCTAATCTGCTATTAATAAAAAAAAAAATTCACCGAGCAACAAGCAGGACGGGATGGATGGAGCTGGAGCTGCGAGAGAACCTGCCTGTGATGTAAGATGTATGGTTGCCTGAGATAACAACAGGCCCGGATGGACACACAGACTCTCATTGTCAACAAACGGCAGTGATACACGTCTTCTATGTCAACCCGGCCTCTATAGAAATACTCTGCGTGTGTTTAACGGGTCGTAAAAACGTCAGCGAGCTACTGTACCCGCGTGAAGTTCCCCTCAAAGCTGTGGATGTCCAGCTGAGGCCTCTGGGCGTAGACGTAGGAGCTGATGGAGAAGAGGTCCTGAGACAAGGAGGCATGAAGGAGCAGCATTAATACATTCATATACAACTCACAAGTCTTATTTAATCAATTACCACAGTTAGTGATTCTTTTACATACAGATTTCTTTTTTTTTTTGTAGTAACAAACATTTTTACTTGGTGCTGTGTAAGGCTGACAATATTGAATATTTTGATTGTCGATGAATGTGACAAATATTTTCTCCGTTAGTCGATTAGTTGTTTGGTCAAATGTCAGAAAAATGAAAAGAGACAAAGATGGCGTCATCAAATGTCTTGTTTCGATATTCAGTTTACTGTAAAGAAACCAGAAAATATTCATATTTAAGAAACTGGAATCAGAGAATTTTGACTTTTTTTTTTTTTTTTTTTAATTAAAAGTGACTCAAACTGATTAATCAAATATTAATATAGTTGCAGATTAGTTTGACATAGTTGACATCGTTTCAGCCGTAATGCTGTGTATGATTTTTGGAACTTTGAGTATACTTTACATTCACGCTGCAATCCTTAAGTGTCAACTAAACTCTGACAAAGACATAATTGTCCTCAAGCATGAAAATTCATTCCCAACCTTGGAAATGATGATTTCACAAGATAACCTCAACTGAAGGTCCACTTACATAAACATGTCATGGTCCTCAAGTGAGACAACAAAAAGACGAGTGCACCTTCAGTTTCTCCATTATCCCTTCTGGTGCAAAATGGACCTGCGCTCTCTTGTTTTAGAATAAATATTGGATATTTATTATTGGATGCCATAAGTCTTCAATTATCTGCTTCTCTCAGTCATCCCAGCATGTAGGAGTGCAGCCTTTGGCCCGTCGGGCACCTAACACCTTTTCTTTGGAACTAAACTGAGTGTAAATATTAAATTATTCAGGTAAGCGGGCTGTTAGAGCCAGGCAGCCCTCAGTCATGCTCAGATCGTGTTCTCCTGGTGAGAACATGGGGCAGAGCGGTTCAGGGAGGAGCAGGGAGGATTATTTTACTGAACCCCCATCGGAGAGTAGAGTTGCTCCGGCATTTCACTGAGCAACGCTCAGAGACTCAGCGGCATCTTCACGCATTAAGAGAGATCAGTGCGGCTGCACAGCCAATTGGAATTATCGAGTGGTTTTAGAGCAGACACAAGTCTGAATGTAGTCAGTACTCTCAAGTCGTTGGTGGTTATCAAACTTAAAGAGTAAGCTCGGTATTTTTTAGGCGACTAATGGGGACAATCTTTTTTTAATTTGTATGGTTCAGTATTGGTTGAATTGCTGCTTTTGCTCGATCCGGCCTGTTTGTTTACGTGTCCAACCAAGTCTCGCTCAAGGAGAAGTCTCATTTTGAAATATCGTGAGATGTGATTCGTTGGTGGAAGGCAACGGTGGAAACGTGAGTGAAAGTTGGAGAGAGGAGTGCTGGGAAGAGTTGGAGAGTTTGCCTTGTTGGCGTACAGAAAGCGTAGCTCTGTGTGATCTAAAAGACTTTCAAGGTTCGTGGTTGAACATTTTGATGAATTCGACAAAGTGGATGAGATTATTCAGGAGGACACTTTGTCCTTCGGCGAGACTTGGTGAGACACTAAATAGCAAACAGACCAGATCAAGCGAAAAGGAAAAGAAGAAGTTTATTTATCTGTAGGGGCCTTTCCATAATGTTGTCAGGCAGACTTTCCACCATCACAGATATCAAGCACCCTCTTCTGCCTCTTGCTATCTTCACGTCTCTTGAAACTCTACACGGATGCCACGGCTCATTCATCAAAACAACTTGCTGAAACTTTAATTCTCTGATCACACTAAGTGGCAAAAAAAAAAAAACAACAATCGACTCAACTTAAATGTGAAGTATTGAGTATCGCCTCCAGTTAGAGGGAAGGTCCAGACTGTTGCTGCTGTCTGTCGTCGGTGATTAGGTTTCCATCACGGCCAGGCAGCTTCATTTGATGAGCAATGCTTTTAGAGATAACGGAACAACTCGTCCACTCATTCACACGGTTTGTCTGTTATCAGAGGTGCACTACGTCGCAATGTATCCGTACCCCCACTGCAGGAAGCCGCTGCGTGCAGCCGACAGCAACCTTCAGCTTCCAGTCCGTTTCTCCGTCCAGCTGGTCTGTTCTGATGAAACATGAACCTGACAAAAAAAAAAGAAAAAGGAGGACAGAAATGCCATCAAGACTGATGTGTTGGGTCTGTTGGCCACAAGCTGCAATTACAGGACACCAAAAAAAAAGGTGTTGTGGGTCAAAACGCCAGTCCTCCCATTCATTTAAATGTAGGTTAGTGTCTATAGGCTGCGGCGGACCGCAGGGTATTTCATAAAAAAAAATTCCCAGAGTCAACTTTGGGAGAAACGCAACTCAACGTCGCGGAGGCCAATCACGTAACCTGCGATCTATGGACTACTCAAATCAAAAGCTGCCTAGGGGTAAATGCTAAACACAAAAAGAAGAAAAGTCAGTGAATTGACTCTGTAGTGTTAGTTACAGAGTCATATCTAGCTAACGTTTGCTGACATTACCCACAATAAGATGCTGGTCACACCAGACCAACCCTAAATGCAATGAGTTGATGAAGAGTGCAGTTTGTAGCTTAATAATTCAACTTTTCATTTGTTAGAGGAACACAAGGTTTTCATCTTTTATGACTTGCACACTTTTAATCAAAGACAAAAGGTTTTCATGGCTGTATCACAAGAAAATCGATGATTTTATATATATTTTCACAAGATTCAGTGTTAAATATTGAATTTCTTTTGGGAACCCTGGAAGGTTCTGAAGGTTTAATCAATGTTCATCCAACAGACATTTGACTGTTTTGAGAAATTTCTTTGGAGTTTGTGTTAAATAGAGCCCTTACTGCTTGAATGGCGCACACATCTTGAAGAAGTACACCCATTTAGCTTGTAACACTGATACATTACTGTAATAAACTAGCACGTCAAACGCCAACAGCACAGTGCATTAGAGCCGGTAGCTCAACGCAGAGCGTCTGTGGCTGCTGTGGACACCGCAAGGTCCGATAAACGTTGGGCAGTCGTGACCTGTATTGATCCGAGGTATTATTACATATGAAACTGATGGATGAGAGCAGCTATTTGACACAGAGGGCAAAGGGCAGCGATAAACCATCCCTGGAGGGTTAACTATGATGGAAAACATTAACACGAGGAGGATGAATCATGCCTTCCTTCTGCTGCAATGGCACTCACATAGCATCCCTGAGATGTGTGTGTGTGTACGAGTATTTGAAAGACAAAGTCCAAGAGACCGTATGTGTGAAAGATAAAGATGCGTTTATGTGTGTGTGTGTTAGAGGCATTAAGACGTCAACAACTCCCTGCCAAGCATATTGACACATCACAGATTGATGGAAATGATGTCCTCAGAATATTTCCTCCTGGTGCCCCTTAGAAAAGAGCCGGGACGTAGCTCATTGATTAATTGGGATTTGCATCATCAGTCACTAAAGAATGGGACATGAATCATATGAATCACAGGTCACCGTGGAGATGATGTCAAAAGACTGAAAGTGTGGGGGGAAAAAAAAGACAGAGTCCCATTTCTCATGTGAATGATCTTCACACCGTTGGTTAGAGAGCCACAAGTTCCACTGTAAGGCATTCTGTCCGTTTACCCTATTTTATCTCTACATTACTATTTATTACAATAGTTTATCAATGTTTGTACAGCTTAAAGGGGTAGTTTGGATTGTAGTAGTTTGTATGAGGTACTTTTTTCATACTCGATGGAGTATAATGGATGGCGGTTGACACGCCCCCCAGTATGGAGAAGCAGGCAGCATGGGAGCCAAGCAATGTGCTGCTGTGGACAGGGGCAGCAGCGAAACCTATTTAAGCCCCCTAACGGAAAGGCCCGCCTAAGAAGAATCGGTCCGTTTAAGTGCACGCTGTATTCAGAGTATTGTCACCACTGTGACTTGCTGCCAGACAGTCTTCTTCAACAGGGAACTGAAGCAGATCTCTGTGCTCTCTTCTAAGCCACAAGACTCCGTTGATGAAAACGATCGGTTATTTTGTTCGTGTGACTTTGGTGTTTTAAATGCTTAGTTTATTTCACTGAAGTCACACAATAACAGAAACTATCTGACCGATTGGGGCGGCGGAGGACCAGCAACTCCGGGTTCTGTGAGGCAAAATTAAGTTGTTTTTCCAATGGAGTCTGGTGGTTTTGAAGATGGCATAGACAACTGCTTCTCTTCCCCATCAGACTGCCTTGCTCCGTGCTGGTACTCCTGTTTTTTTTTTTTTGCAAACTGGGGAATGCCGACCGTCATCTACTGTAGGTATACACCGACTACGGATAAGTACCTCATACAACTAAATACAAACTATCTCTTCAAGACATTTATCAATCCAGGAGGAGTTTTGCTGATCAGGAATATGTCTTGTCAGCATTGATAAAGTTACACCAACAGTTTTCCTGCTCACCATTTTTCTCCGATGTTCTCAGGAATATCATGTCTGCAGGAATCCTTTGGTTCTACAAAAAAGAAAGAAGAACAACAAGAAGAAGAGTGCATATGGCGCTGTGTTGCTGAGCACTGTGACAGAAGCCAGATGAATCTTCCTGAATAATTAAACAAGGTCAATACGTTGACCAGAGGGTGAAGGAGAAACCGCTTCTTAAAGACTGTCTAACCCACAGTAATGGACATTTAGCAGCAGCTACATTTCATGTTGGCTGAGCTGAAACCAAAGAATCACATGCTTAACATGTGATTGGGAGGTTTATAGTATCAAAGGTGCATTATCGGTTTCACAGTCACAGTGAAGCAAAACTCACTCCAACACTGATTAACACTGTGCCTCAAATCCTGTGAAGTTATTCTATCCGCTTTAAAGTGGCTGGTCAGCTTCTCAAAATCCCCTAAAAATCCCCCTTTTCCTCTTTTGGAGGTGGTGAGAATGAGCAGTGATGCATAAAATCACTGATGTGAAACAAGAATGGAAAAGAATTACGTTGAAAACTTTCACAAAAATGGAAAAATTAGGGAAAGAGGCAAATCAGTTCCCACCCCAAAATCAAAAATATGTATTTTATATCTTGGTGTGAACCGTCTCTTTAAATGTACTGAAATCTGAGAAGCTGGTGAGGTAATGCACTCACTAGCTTTGTAATGTAGTCAGTCACATCGTACTGTAACACCAGTGATGCAAACGGATGTTGGAAGTTGAAAGCAGAACTTAATTCTTCGCCTTTGTCGAACACACAACACCAGCCTCTTCTGAAGCAGACTGCTTTCTCTTCAAAGAGAACTGGATTATAATAAGGCTGCAGCCACATATGTACGGAATGCATTCTGAATAGCTTACTTCCTAATTAATGATCTGAAGTTGACTCTATTGTTATCATAAACTTAAACTGGAGGCAACTAAACAGCTGTTCACACATAATACAGTATTTGGTAGAGTGGTGTTTGTCACAGAAAACGGATCTTTTTACAACATGTAAAGACATCTAGAGGAATCATCCAGATTTACCTTATCGACGATGATCAGGTCCCCGACCTGTATGTCTGAACTCTTCACTTGAATTTTACCTAAAGAAAAAAGAGACCGGTTGAATGACATCACATCAGAATTAGACGGTTCGTTTCCAAGATATGCTGCTGTGAACTTTTTAATTGCTGTTCAATAAAATATTGGTTTTGATTTCTGGCACTTGAAAATGACGCCGACTCTCTAAAACCACACCCCACTTTTTGCTATTTCTCTCCCCCCCCCCCCCCCTTCTACCAGATTGATGACCTCCAGCATGATAATGTAATACCCCTCTGTTTTCATCTCTGGACAAAAACAATCGCACACAGGGTCACTCTCAATTTTATTGCCTCAATTTCAGCCGCAACCCTTCTTCTTCTTCTTCTTCTTCTTCTTCTTCTGTGCTCACGAGCACACATAACTATCTATGTACATGCACATGAGCACATGGAGGGTGTGTGATGCTACACACGGTCACAGACACCACACAGGGGGATTTCACCACACATTCAACAAAGGGACAGAGCTTAGATCATACGGTGTTGAGAAACGGAGCGAGAGAAAAGAAATCGATGTAATCACAGCGAGAGGAATGACTTCAGTTACAAGTGTAGGTCCAGCGGAGTGCTGTCTTCTAGCTCGACTATATACGCCGGAATACCCGCTGTCATAATGTCAGCAGACCGTGAGGAGGAGTGTGGACAGATGTCGCTCACCTCGCACTGTGAGCTTGCTGTAGAGTTGAGAGTTCATCTCTTTGTCGCGTTGGTACCGTCGCACTTCATCCACGGCCTCTCGCGTTATCGTAACGGCCAACACGAAACCCTGGGAGACAAACGCAAAAGGCGTCAAGATCGTTTAGAAAGCTTCATTAATACCAGAACCCATCAACATATACAGCTTACTTTGACACACACATGTAAGGGTCACGTGTCACTTTATCAACTCTTAATACAAATACAAGTCACTTTTAACTTGGAACAGTCTGAACTTCGGAATCTCACAAACTGTTTGCCTTTATCTTTTTCTGTAAGAACAATGTTAAACATCTTAAATCATTAATTACAATACACAGCCGGAACCTGTCAATTCAGTTAAAACTTTCTACGTGGGATAAAGGCCATTGTAGGTAGAAAATTTAATTTAATTATGGACCAAGGAGAGTAAAAAACAAATCAGAATGTACAAGAGAAAAAAACTTTAATATTCTCTAATATTTCTAGTCAGAAATTTACAAACAAAAGCTTTTTTGTTGTTGTTGTTAAGGAACCACATTGCTTCAATTTGCAAGGTGTCATCATATAACACACGCAAATGTTAAACACTGCCGTAATGACATTACATTAATATTATATCAGTATTTATGTTCATAAAACAACACAAGAAGAACATGAAAGTACCGTAAGAACACGACTTTAGGCGGTTTCTCACTGGGCGGCTCACGTTACCACAGTGTGTAGCAGCGGCGTGTGAGGTGTAGCGAGGTTGAGTCAACCTTGCAAAGTGAAGCAATGTGGTTCCTTGGACGTTTTTCCTGGTAAATGGTTCTATTGGTTCGTAAGGATGACTATGAAGTCTGTAGTGTGTAAATAACTAGGTGATCGGTTTGGTTGTAGGTCTGCAACAAACGATTATCTTAACTAACTATTGATGAATCTGAAGATCATCTTCTTGATTCATCAATCAAAGTGTTCAAAAACAAATAGTGAAAAACTAAATAAACCCAAAGACACATAGAAAGGAAAGCAGCAACGTCTCACACAGCTGGAACTAGAGAAAATGACTGATACGAGTAATCAATTATCAAAGTACTCAATTAACCAATCAATCATTTCAGCTCCAACTGTTTTTTTGTGATTTCAGACCAAATCATTCATCAGCATCCATTACAGTGTACAAGCTGAAGTGCGTTTACCAGAGGTGCCCAGTACGTGTACAAGTATCCGATTTTCAGAGACGGCACAAACTGGGAGCAGGCCACCACCAGGAAGTAGAGATTGAGGAAGAACTTGAACTGCTGGTAGAGAACCTGAGAGGAGAGAAGAAGACGGCGAGTCAGCGAGGTGAGCCGAGGACGACGATAAAACAAAGAGGGCGGGGATGGGTTACTGTACATGTGCCAGAGGTGGAATCAGATACATGTCAATGCTGGTAACTTTACATTAACCTAATGGAAACTCACACGGCACGGTGACTTGGTGCAGAATAAACAGATAACCACCATAATGAATGAAGAAGGAAAACTGGCCAACTGTCTTGGATCACACAGAACAAAGTGCCACCTGCGACGTACCAAGGGCTCTTTGCTAATGGGTTATCCATCAACAAGGATCCCTTAGTATTCCATTCATCTAAGGTCAGATTTTGAATAATGTTTGCAATAATGAGAGCCTTGCGTCTGGTCACAGATTATCTGAGGCACCGCGATCAATTGACGGCGCACTCTGCGGTTAATGAACCCCCGTGACCTTTGGAGGAAAAATGCACACTGCTGAACTCAATTTGTGTGTATTTAATAATTCATCGCGGTGGGAGAAAAACAGAGCCGTTGTGCTCGCCGTCGATGAGAAAATCTGCGTCTCTAACAGACAGTTGACATTTTATGGCCCGGGCCAAAAGGCGGCTCCTCTTAATCATGGAAGCGTTTGGTTTTTTGAATAAGTAAGTCTGATGGATCTCTAATGTCCCCGACAGTGTAAACCCTTAACCTAATGACAGAACAGTTAACAATTAGAACCAGCGCATGCTACTGTGCTTCACATACTGGTAATCTGAGACATATTTCAACTGGAAGGGACGAAGTGCTATTGTGGGAACATTGACTCAAAAGAAAAGCCATAACGTCTGTGTTTCAGAGCATTTAAAGTGACGTCCATTGCATAAGGAAGGACGGTGAACTGAACACTAATCAGACTCACCCCAGGCACAAAGGTGAAGATGTTGTACTTCTGGTTTTTGATGGCGTTTTTGGGGTACTTCTCCTCACACTTTTCCGGGCAGCCGAGCCAAACCGTCCTGGCCTTCAGCTCCTTCTTCCTCCGACAGCAACGGGCCAGGCAGTCACAGCAGCTGAGAGAGAAACGCATCCATATGATTCAGTGGAAGCCGCACCAACCACACGCTGCTAAATGGATCGGGCCCAAAACTAACAATCAATTTAATCATGAAATCAATCAGACAATTACTTTCTTCATCAATAGATTCATTATTTGCTTTGGAAAACGTCCAGATATATGTAAAAAAAAACTATTTCCCCAAAGCCTTGTGACATCTTTATGTTGCTTTTTTTTTCATTACATACGAAGTCAATGCCAAGATGTGAATAGGTGCCAATCTGTGCCGGGGCGACGTGAATAAATGTGTATGCGCTGCTGTATTTATGCCTAGATGAAGCTATTTTGAGGTTTGGTGGAGCAGCTACAATGTTAGCGTAGCATGGCTGTGATCGATCCAAACTCCATTCACAAATCATCATTAACTAGTTATTGGTCCGTTTGCTGCAATTAAATCACAGCAAATTCTGTGTATTTTGGTTTCATACCGCTGCAGTGAACTGGATGTGGTATATACATGGCGGTAAGCTCCTCCTCCTCCTAACTGGCCCATCTTGCGTGAGTGACGCACATAAACACGAATGAGTACCTGAAGTGAAAATACACTTCGCAGCACCATCACGTAGGACAAAGAGAAGCAGAAAATACTAACAATTAAGAAGCTGGGAAATAGTTTGGCTTTTTTTTTTTGCTTTGCATCTGTCATGGATGTTACGTTTTTACATTAAAACATTTTGTTTTTTCAACAGACCCTTTTATTTTATTTAGTTTTTACAGCCAATAATATTTTCAGAAACGTGTTAATTAGATCTTCCAGGCTTCTTTTGACACACGTTCATGAAGAAGCTATTTGCTTACAGGGCTTTAAATGTCTCTCTCAAGGAAGGAAGTCCCTTTGCTAGTGCTGTGTTTTAGAGCAGAGTATGCTGTATGTGTGTGCGCACGCACGCACGCACGCACGCACGCACGCACGCACGCACGCACAATACCGTTTGGCTGATTTCCCCTCATGTTGACTTTAACATGCTAAGAACACACAACTGTGTTATTATTGTGAGATTGTCAAAGTCCTAAGAAGAGATTGGAGAGAAGAGATGGATTGTGGGTTGACATTCACTTTAAAAAAAAAAAAAAAGTATTTGACTTTCCATCAACCTGCTAATGACTACATTGGGGCTTATCTAGCATATCTGATATCAAACGCAAACAGAGCTGTAGTGTGGGTGTAAATTACAATGAGAGCGGCTGTGAGCGTGACCTAAACTGGCACCTGAGCAGTGGTGGGGGGGGAGTGTCAGTGTATACCGTCATGCTGATCAACTTGGCTTTTCCACTTTTTAAGCAAGTTGGCAAAACATAAAGCTAAATAAATCAACTTTGGTAGAAAAAATAAAAAATAAAGTCTTGTTTGCGTTGGCCTCGATGTTCTCTGCCTCTGTGCACTCCCGGGCCACTTTCATAAGAGACATTTATTTGAGCAAATGAATGCTATTCAAATAATATGCCATTTGAACAGTCGGGGCTTATTCAGCGTGAATTATTTGTGTTTTATAATCCCACACTAAGCACACATAAAATTACTGGAAAGCATCAAACTGGTCAGCTGTGAAAAATCCGATTTGTTCATTAGTGGGGGGGGGGGGAATCAATATGCAGCCTTCAACCGGAGACGCACCACTAACGACAGGACGGCACAGAAAACAGAATATTCTATGAAATTCCTACATCGGTAAATGTTTCTTTTTGGGGTTTGGTGCTGCGCAAACATTTGTTTATAAGTGTCACGTGTTATTGTTCTGCCGTGAACAAACACACTCCCCTCAGAAAGCCGCATCTTTAGAGGGCAAAACCTGTCAAATGAATCATTAGCTGGATAAAACCCGCAGCGTTCCGTTTGAGCAGAACATCTTTTTGGGTTGATGGTGCGCATCGAGGAACTCGACCAAAAATAAATAAATAATAAAAGAAAACACGGCCTTATCCTCTCTCCGCGCTTCACGCACAGCTACCGGTGCGTTTGAAATCCAAACTGATCGTTGACGAGCGCGCTGACTGACATTATACACTGACACATTTACAGAATGACAAAACACGGACAACTTTCAGAGCGGTTGAAGGTCCAAACGGAGGGACAATAACTGGTGACGTGACTTTGCAGCGCAGCAGAGGAATTTATTATAGGAAAGCAGTATTTATGTGTGTACTGTGTACGTATACATTATTAATACAAGTAGTGTATTAAAAGTAAGAATATTATATTAAACTTTATATTCAAGGACACCCAGACAGTAGTTAGTAGATGAAACAGCAGAAATTGTGAGAATATTACACGGCTTATTGTTTAGACTTTGTTTCAGCAACAGAAGAAGGACTGGACCGAAGCAAGGGGACAAGGGTCCAGCTCCATGTGGCCAGAGAGTGATCCGTGCATCATTTCTTTGAGTCGTCACGCGCGTTAATATCAAACCGCACAAACGACTCCAATGGCGTAGAAATACCTGCCACAGAGGACTTTCCAGCCTCCTAGGAGGAACCAGCCGAGGCCTCTCCGTCTCTGGTTGACTCTGGCCCGGGGCAGCGTCTGGTAGTCGCTCTCGTCGTTCTCGAAGCCTTCCTCCGACATCATAAGAGGCATCTCGTCCAGGTTCGAGGGCTCATCTTCTACGGAGTATCTGCGAGGACAGAGCGCTGTCACACATAAAGACACTGAACTGAGATAGACTGTGTTCAGAAGAACTCAAGATTTTGAATGAAGATGACAGTGTTCCAGCGTTAGAAGACTCATCTCAACAGATATACATTTGAATTGTACGAAGCACATTGAGATACAACCTGCACTCTTCTCATTATGATAAGCTCCTCTTTTGATCCCCATGGATGCTGAATTACAGAAAGGCTGTGTGGCCAAACTATGGACATTTTGTAGCCGGATGATAGTCGAGATTTAAGAAAGAGAGGAGGCTACACATCTGGCAAAGGCAAAGATTAAAGCTAGTTAGCGTAGTTGACCCAGTTCCTCCGTCTCTTAGAACCGCAGGAGTACGTCTCCTATTCACGTCATGAAGGACATGGTGGAAACCCTCTTGAGAAGACCCTGAGATCTAATTCATGAGGCCCCTCTGATTTTTTGATTTTCAAACACCGTTTTGAAGTAATTACGGTGCAAACCTAAATCTGGTATTAATAGGATGTAAAGGAAGCCGTCTACTTCATTAATGTCAAAGGTGATCACACCGATCCAGCACAATGAGACGTTTCAGACACCAAAACATCAACATTCACATCTGACATATTGCAACAGACAACATGAGAGGAAACCTTCAGATCCAGTCACGTTTATAGCAGTGGTGGGCCGTCAGGGCCAGCTAAGCCTTCTCTGCTGGCCTAAACACAATCACAAAGTTATAGCTATTTTATAATTTAATCATTTTTCACAAAAACACTACATGTATTATAATTTTTTTCCCCATTAGCTTATTTTCTCATTGCACATCTCCTGTCTTCCTCTGTTGCTCTGCTTCCAGTGCAGCTTGTTTTAAGGAGAGCTCTTATCCAATCAGATTTCACCCCTATGTAAGGAGAGAGGCCCTCGGCCCACTAGAGAGCCTTTGCAGATTAAAGTATATGGGGACGATATTGTTGATTGTCATAGTGTTCAACCAATCAGATCTTTAGTTTGACATGTTGGGCGTATTCCTTGACGGGCCAGTGGTACCGAGGTAGCCTGCTAAGTACATCTGCATTAACGTGCGCCGTGATTGGTCAGTGGGCCAGCGTGACTTTTGTCAAACAGAAAGCTAGCTAGCAGATCTTAGTGTTTAGTAAGACTTCAGGTTGAAACATATGTAAGAGAAGTTATGACATTTTTAGCGTTTGCTTGGTGTAGATTCTTTTTTTGTTTTTACCTAGCTTTGTTTTTTTAACACTCAATGGCTGAAGGAGGAGAAATGGATTTGGGAGTTACTGACTTTGTTAACAAAGAAAGGATGGAGGATGGACTTTGTCTTTAAGTGAAGGCAGCTTTGGTAAGTCAACTGCTTTTGTTTTTTCACATCTGCAGTAGCATTACATCTGCAGTAGCATTACTACTGCGTTAATTTGTCTATCGTGTCGTTTTTATGAATAATATCAATGGCTCGTGCTCTAGCGCTGCAGTGTTGCTGGATTGATTTGTTGCTTTGTTGTCATATGAATATATGCGACTGGTTCTTGTGAGTTTGTTCTTGTCATTGTGTTAATTACATTTATTTGGACTGTATGCATTATCCGTTAATTACGAAGCATCCGGTAATGCGCGGGGTTATTGTCCGGACAATTGAATCCGTTTGGGCTCTTTTCTTTTTACAAAGCAAGCATGATGGTCTGGAGAAATGGGGATTATGTGGCGATTGCTTTAGTCCAGTTTGAATCAGTAGGGAACAGCTAAACGCTGTGGGGAGAGTTCGTAGATTGTGTGCCGCTGTTGTTTCCCCGCTAAGCTAGTTTAGCTTAGCCTCCCTGAACACAGCTGTTTTTTGTTATTGTTCCGGGTTCAAAAGTTCACACAGCCCATTGTCTAATAGGTGAGCGCAGTCCACCGAAAACAATTTAAGCTTCTGCATTTTCCAAATGCACTAGTATTATTCAAACGTATTGTTCGGTTCGTAAGCCTCGTACTGTACGGTTTAATAGGAATACATGCATTGTTACACCCCTAGAAACAAATAATAACCGTAGCTGTGGTGTCATAATGAGCTTATTAGGAGCTGGCTCAAGTGTATTAGGACAGCACAGAAGGCCCAGGTATAAAATGCACGGCCCGCCACTGGTTTATAGTGCATGTTACCAAGTGTGTCAGGTCCACATGTTGGATGGAAAAACACGCTCTCAGGGAACCAAATCACAGTCTACTGGGGGAACATTTATTTTCTAAATCTATCACTTCTCTTGCTTGTGTAAAGCCTGCTGCGAGAGGCTGAGGAGGTGGTAACTGCAGGTGTTGCGACTCGCTGAACATTTTGCTGATAAATGTTTTTTTCGCACAAAAGGATGTGAATTTGAAGCAAAAAAGCAGACTGATGATAAAAATACCAGCCCGGTTTTAAAATGTACAAAGACTTCTGTGAGGGACGATTCACAACACAAGAAATGAAGAATAATTAACTGAACAACGAAGGCGTACATACGTGGAATTTGCGCTGAAGTGAATTAACATTACTGCTGTGTGAACGCAGTGTTAGTTATTTTGCAGGTTAGTTATTTGTGGCACGGAGCTTTAGCGTCCAACGCTTAAGAGCTGACTGCAAAAAAAAAAAACAAAGCACGGCACTCACAAGCTAAACAGTGATTTCAAATTGTATTTTTCATTTCACTCAACTTGAGATGTGATGATACCACTGGCTCAGATTAAAACCTGTGTAAAACAACAAATACAAACAGAGAATTAATGCCATAGAAGTGTTTTTTATTATCTAGTTTGACAGGTTCTCCAGTGTCAAATATTGCCAAATTGATGATATTTTGCTAGCTATGGCTAACGTCACACTCTCGTCTGATGAGAGGAAAGTAGCTAACGAGTGAGCCATCTCGCTTCTTTCTCATCTCAGTTGAGAGTTGCACATGTGCAGTACAGATCGGGCAGGATGTACAGAACGGGTATCGAGTGACACGTGTTGTTGTTGTTGTTGCATCAGTGTAGCATAAATGAGCCGATAATTGATATGATAACGCGATATCTGATCAGTGCGTTGACTCTCGTACTCGCCACACCAGACCCAGCATTTCAGAGGCATACTTGTTCCGATACCCATACAAACATCTGAACAACTCTACATTCAACTGTATGCAAATGCACTATTCTGGGAAGTTTCATCAGGAAACAGACACCAATAAGACGGATCTGTAACTGAATCTTAATTCGCTCTGTATCCCTCCGCCATGAAAACAATGGACCTCACCTAGAGAAACTGACTCAATGCTGACCCTCATTTCTGCTGGTCTAGAGGTATGCGACGTCGAGAGTGGGTTAATGATGTGAATAGTGGGCAGGCCTCACGACGAGAGAGGTCAACTAGAAAGTTTGCAAAGAAAAACAAAGACCTATATCTAAATATGAGAAGAGAGTCTTACACAAGTGGAATCACATAAAAAAGACAGAACCTCTAGAAGGGATGACAAAACTTGAACACAAATCGGCCACTGTGCTCGAGGCATCCACCAACTTTCTGTCAATGTTTTGTTGGCACACTGCTGGGACTTGCCCACAAGACACGTTAAACAGCCATACTAGCGTGTCTCACTACAGGACTCCCACATCTGGTTACATAATACAACTCTAAATCCAGTGGAAACGTGGGCTGGTTAGTTTGCTGGCTCTCCGGTGCAGCACAAGCATCATTGCCAACAATAGTTTCCTGTGTCGGTGGAAAAGCTTTATTAGTGTGGCTTCACCAGCATCAGGACCACTGCTCTGTAGCTGACCCAGCAGTCTGCAGGAAGGACCTCCACGGTGTTGGGGGGGGGGGGGGGTCAGACGAGTCCCCTCCTGGGCCCAATTAACTGTCACATGAATCTTATTACTGGGCAAGGAGAAACAGAAAGGCAGAGCTGCTGTGTGTCTTATTATCTAAGCTTAAATGTGGGATGGTACAGAAACATTATCACAACTGCTTGTGGTGCAGTTTACACATTCGCAGTGAGCTGCCATTTAAACATATTAGCTTACACTTTGTAGTCAATTAGTAACAAACCTACGACTTGGTCTAAAAGTACCTGGTCATGTAATTAGTCCACTTACTGTCCATTCCTGACCCTGGGGGCTTCATTAGCTCATCCTCGTTCAGTCTGAGAATGAGCATGTCGGTGAAAGTATGCAACAATACTTTTATAGCATGTGACGAACTTGGTTAACGCAGACAAGCCATCATGTGACCGTGAGTTAAATGCCAGGAGGGGACCGAGCAGTGCTCAACAGCTATATGCCACTTACTAGCGCACACTAAGAGGCTATAGAGTCGGTGGTGTTCACTCGTAAAGGCAGATGAAATATTAGACGAGTTTTGAGCTCTATGTGTGTTGGTGTGAGCGAGCCAAGCGGCTGTCAAACAAGAGAAATGTGACAGAGCTGTCAGCAGCGGCGCTAGCGACACAAGCTAACAGCCGCGACCCGAATACAAACACGCACCCACCCCGCGAGCGAGCGAGCGAGGCGGCGAAATGTGAACATTTGAGATAAACGGCGGAGTCGTTAGTACGCAGCCGAAGAAACCAGCACAGCTACCCCCCATCCATACCTTGAAAGTCTGGCTGAGTTGTAATACGGTAATCGCTTCGAGTTCTTCCGTACCGGATTTAACGGGATACTGTCAGCCATCTTGGCTGGGCAGTACACATCCTGACGTCACGTCAAAAAAATCGTTTAGGACTTATGATGCGTTCGCTGACTGTGCCGAAATAGCGTAACTATGACTTTACTATGAGAAGTACAGTGACGCGTAGATTACGATTAAAGAGCATAAAGGGTGTATTTTACTTTTTATATTTGTTATTCTGTCAATGTAGCACAACATAACGCTAAAACAAAGGATTTCTAAAGCAAGCAAAATATACAACGAATGTGTCTTCTTTCCAAAAGTTGGCGTTATATTGAAGCTAGATTGCTAGGGAGTTTCCGCTTTCCGAGAGTCAACGAATGCAGCATAACTGATCCCTTGAAAACTAATTTAGAGCAGATAATGTATTTGCTGAATACTGATTAAGACCGTGAGATGCGGTTGAAAGCTTCCCAAAAGCTAATAAGGGAACCTTTAAGTTGAGACTGTTTTAACGGTTAGGAAAAAATGTCATAGAAAAACAACAATAACAATTAGTCAACTTAAGCCTTCCCTAAACCCAACTCTATTGTTATCAAGAAGTCTAAAGCTGACCACATTGTCTTACTTTGCTTATTTTTCTTCTAGTACCAGATGATATTCAAAATAAATTGGCTTATTGAGTTTTTCATCGGTGTGTGTCTCCCAAAAACAGCAACAGAAATGTCCGGTTTACTCTGAAAAACTTCCACTTTCTGATGTGTTCCCGATAAATGATGCGGTGAGGATGAGAAAAAGACCTGTCTGCATCATTCTCTCACATTGTAGATGAACAGCAAGATGTGCATGTCTCTACATCATAAAGTTTGTAAAGAAATATTTGAAGAACAAAAAAAACAGTGAAAACTGACTGCACCCCAAAATTATTATTATAATTGAAAATATTATAAGTATTGCTCAGGCCTACAACAACATCAAATATAACCAACATACAATAACAACATGTTAACAAAAGCATTTTGTCTATGAGTGCATGTCTGTCCATGCTTGATTGCTCTTGTTTAACTTCATGCAGAAGTTGTTAAAAAATATTGCTAACATCAAGCATAAAGCCAAGAGAGGTAATTTATGGAGATGAAGCTTAATGAAAGGAAAGAGCTCAGTATAACCTTTTATTCGAAAGAAAGCTCTTTTCAGTGTTGAAACAGAGTGAGGAAGTAAATTGAACATACAGACTGTTTGTTCTAGTTTTTATTCGGGTCCAACCATTCTCACAACTGGTAATTGTGGGTATTTATGAGCGTGTTTTGTGCTTTGCACCCGCTAGCAGCATTGGGCAGCTGTCCGGAGGAGATAACAGACTCTTTGCATTATTGATTTGAACATATGTCCCCTTCTTCAGAGCAACCATACGTCTCAGCACCGTAGGAATCTTCAGGTACAAGTTAACCAACGTATTTAATGAGAACAAAAGAAAAAATAAACAAATGACGGAAAAGTAAAATAGCAAAATGTGAATACCCTACAATTCTCTGTCAACTCTTAAAAAGTTCTTTTGTTTAAGTCTATATACAATACATAAGAACAAACAAGGTGATTTACAAATATTTTAATTTCCACAATAGATTGCATAAGTGTCAAGTCTCCATTCAACTTTTCAATTGATTCCAATTTCTTTGCTGTCATCGATGAGCATAGAAAAATGCCTATTATTTCCCAGGTCCATGCCTGTCTTGGTTAGACTGGTTATTGGACTTCCTGCGGCGCTCACTCTGTTCATGCCTGCAGTCAGAGGGTGCAGATGAGAGATGCCTCTGTTCTGGATCACTGAGATCTCATTGTTCTTGGTGGCCAGGCTGTTGGCGATGGCTGTGGCGTAGCGGTTCCAAAATCCAGGGTCTACGTTCATCGCTCGAGCGGCCAGGTCCTTCTGAAACATCTCTCCAAACTTCGCCGCCTCCCCACTTAGCAGGGCCATGGGGTTCTCTACCGACAGCCGCCGGCCTCTCCTGGCTGGTGCGTTGTTCCACATGTGGGTTCCCATGTGGACCTGAAAAGGACACGCAAAGACATTAGATGTGGTGGATACTTTTGTTTCAGAATGCAAGCATGTTCAGCACAGGTGGTCCCAGTAAATGTTTAAAAAAGAATTACAAAAATCCAAATTTTAAAGAATTTCATATGTATTTGTTTGACTTGGACAGATCTTTCATTGGCATCTGTGTTTACAAGATCTGACAATACCATAGCTCCACTGGAATTGTTTTTTTGAATGTCGATTAGTTGATTAATCAATTCAACGGAAAATGAATCAGCAATAATTTTGCTAATCAATTCATGGTTTGAGTGAATTTCCAAGAAAAAATGCCAAATATTTGTTGGTTTCCATCTTCTCAAATGTAAAGATGTTCCACTATTCTTTGTCTTATTATATGAAAGTGAGCTGAAATATCTTTGGGTTTTGGCCTGATGGTTCGACAAAACAAACAATTTGAAAATGTCACTTTGGGATGCACATTTTTATCATTATTATTTTCTGACATTTCATAAACAAAACAAATAATTGATTAATAGAGAAAATAACCATCAGACTACTCAATAAGGAAAATTATTGTAAATTGCAGCCCTGTACTATTTACTGTAATTTTTACACAATTGTGGTGAATAGCTGACACACTAAAGATGTGGGGGGAAAATGATATGGATGTGGAAAAACTCTATGGGGTTTGCTTCAGATATATTTCTTTTGGGGGTTTTGTCTTTTTAGTAGAGAGGAAAAGACCTAGAAACAAACATCACAGGACAGATGTGGCACTAAATTATGAACAGGGCCTTATACATCTCTAATGTATCTTATGTGGATTTAGCCCAGACTTTT
The DNA here is from genome assembly GCF_004355925.1 of Anarrhichthys ocellatus. Lineage (NCBI taxonomy): Eukaryota > Metazoa > Chordata > Actinopteri > Perciformes > Anarhichadidae > Anarrhichthys > Anarrhichthys ocellatus. Next base: position 834,352 of record NW_022280114.1, read on the forward strand.
ATTTTGAAAGTGAAAGCTAACATGCGTATGCAAATACATATGTTGCAATTTAGAATTTGTAAATTTTCTGATAAAAGGGGATTGTTCTGTGTTGCACCAGAAAAGTTTAACGGCAGTTTAAATTCACAAACGTGCTTTACTTTCTCTTTTCATTCTGGACTTTTCCCTGGGAAGACACAGAACACTTTATGCAAGACAACATGTGAATGCTAAAAGACGTTCCCAGGAGGTGTGGTCTTATCCACTATACAACACTACGCAGAGATAGACCCACTAAACCTATGGTGGAATTTTAACTTTAAAATTGACTGAATATATCAATCGTCTTGAATCCGGACAGCACAAACAGCACAAATCTACCTTCAGATTGCCTTTCGTGGTGAACGCTCTGCCGCAGATGGAGCACACAAACGGTTTCTCTCCGGTGTGAGTGCGCTCGTGGATCTGCAGGGCGCTGGCTGACGAGAAGTTCTTCCCACAGGCGTTGCAGTTGTGCTGCTTCGGTGTTCGCCGGGGAGGCGCGGGGCCGAGCAGGGAGGCCATCCCCGAGCTACCGACTGACACGTAAGCCGGGGGGATGTGGACGCTGAATGGTGGGTGCTGGCCTTCGGGCGGGTTGTGCGGGTGACCGTGACTGTGACCATTTATCTCGGCTTTTATCAGGCCCAACGACGTGCTGGTAACCAGGCTGGGAATGCTGTGACCTGCAGCTAAAAATGAAAGTTTTCCTCCCTTAGAATGTAACATCAATGACATCCTTAAAAACAACACATTGAACTTCAGTAGGCCGTGGCCATTTTTACTTAAGTAGTACAACAGCGTAAAAGTACCTCTTTCTCTGCTCAGCTGGAACAACATACTATACGGAGTCTCCTCTTTCACACAGAGTTTGCTGGCCTGTATTCCTCTCAGCTCTTGGGCCGCTGCAGCTGCTGATGCAGAGGTAGGAGACTCAGATTGCTCTCTCTTCACCGAGGCTGCCAAAGGCTCTTGGGGCTCTGGCCTGTTGCTGCTCACTGCAGGGGATTTCATGGTCACGCCCTCTGAGCTGCTTTCAACTGTGGACACTGATACACGAGGGGAACAGGACGACTCCGACACGTTCGGGCTGCAATTCTCCGGCCTTTTCTCCGATAGCGAGCATTTAACGTTGTGCTGGCCACTGTCATTGAAACCATTTGTCAGGGCTTTTAGGCCGAAGGAGTGGTTTAGGCCGAAGGAGTGGTTTAGGCTTAAAGTGGAATCAATCATCCTCATTTGGTTCTCCAGTGCGGCTATACTCGAAACAATGCTGGAGGACTTAGGAGGAGAATTATATTCAAAGATCAAGGGTTTGGATGGATTTACAACCTCCTCCATGTTTTCTACCTCCCCCTCCTCCTCATCATCCTCCATTGAGATGTCGTCAATGAAGTCATTGTCGCTGAGGCTGTCAAAGCTCCTCTCGTTGTGGGAGGCATCGCCGTCCATCTCCTGGAGCCCGTCCACCAGGGTCGAGTCCGGAATCTGCCCCACCATGTGCATACGGATATGCTGCTGGAGGACAACAGCGTTGGTGAACTTCTTCTGGCAAATGGGACACGAGTGTTGCACCTGAACGGGGGCATCTTCTCGGTGGACACTGACGTGGGTCTTCAGGTTGCCTTTGGTGGTGAAAGCCCTGCCACACACTTTGCATTTGTAGGGCCTCTCGCCGGTGTGAATGCGGTAGTGCATCTTCAGCGCACTCTGACAGCTGAGAACGCGGTGACAGAGGACACACTGGTTGGGGTCTGAGATCTTTTTGTCAATGTTCTCCACCAGCTGCTGGAGCTTCAAGGTTTCGGATGTTTGCATAGAGTCCAGGAAACCACCGGTTGGGAATTTAGCTTCGTCGGAGCTGAACGAGAGGGCTGGGGAGTGGGAGACAGGGGACGCCGAGGGGACGGGTTCAGGCGTGGTGGCCAAGGATGGGATTGTATTGCTGGTTGCTTCTGTTACTGGGTTGGCCCTCTGTCTCAGGGAGCAGTTCTGGGGCAGGTGCACCCCCTCTGTTTGCAGTTTATTGGACTCTTCTGTCTCACGGTGGGACTGTGGAGACGGTGAAACAGGAGAGGGATGAACCTCGCTGCCCCTGTGGTTGGGTGACAAAGATACGCATTCACCAGGGGCTGGCTGGTAGGGAGATTTAACGGATGGTGTTACGCTTACAGGGTCATTTAAGCCTCTGATGCTGGTAATAGTGGAGGAAAGCGGAAGGCCCATGGTGGCTGGCAGAGTTGCTACAACAGGTTTGCTCTCCAGCCATGAGGAGGCGGGTTTTTCTGGAGGGAAGGACATTCCGTAGGGAATCCCAGAACTTGTTGGCACGCTGTCCAGATACTCTGGCACCGGGTAAGGGTTCATCTGAACGTGAGGATACTTCTCTTTATGCCTCTGAAAGTGCACCTTTAAGTTCCCTTTCGTGGAGAAGCGATTGCCGCAGATGTTGCACTTGAAGGGCCGCTCTCCTGTATGGGAGCGCAGGTGGATCTGCAGAGCACTGTCGCTGCCAAACACTTTGGCACAGAACCTGCATTTATGCTTGAAGAAGGGCTCCTCTGGGCTGGGCTTGGTTTCGAACAAGGGCACATTGGGCAGCTTGCCCTTCCTGTGCTTCATCAGGGCTGCGAGGGGGTCAAGTGCGTTGGCTGTAGCAGCGATGCTTGCCAAGGGATTGGGGAAAATGACGCCGCTGGGGGGGCTCTGAGGTAGAAATGGGAGGCTGGAGGATGAGCTGAGGAGGCTGCTCGGCCCCAGGGGGAGCGTGCTGGAGGAGCTCAGTGTCTGAGGACAGCCCACGCTGCCGGTGTGCGAGCCTGCGTAAGGAGGCAGTAACGTGCTGCTGCTGCAGCTGGAGAGAGGCCGGGTTGAATTTTCCGAGGGAGCTGAGGTACATGTCACATCTCTATAGGTGGACTGGCCGCATACAGTTTGTGAGGGGAGACCGTATGATTTCTCGAGCACGGAGGACAGAGACACCGCGGCCTGCCCGTTGACGGCGGAGGGCATCGTTCCAGACAGCGGCAGGATGGGACGAGGGGCGATGCCTTGACAAGGGAAAGAGTTAGGTGCCAGAGACAGAGATCTGGAGGCCGGGTTTAGCGCCGCCTGTGTCGGTTGTCGGTTCATGATGGCAACCTGGCTGCAGATCTGCTCGATGAGCTGCAGCTGATGGACCTGTTGCTGCTGCAGAGCCAGCAGGTGCTCCAGGATCACCGGTATTGCCGCTGAAGCCGCCTTGCCACCGCTGCTGAACCCCTGGGAGAACTGAGCGACGGCCACCCTGGTGCTGTGGAGGATCTCCAGCGTCACGTTTGTGCTCTGCACGCCGTAGTCGCCAGCAGCCGACACTTGGGGGGAGGTGGACTCGGCTGAATCTGGAGGCCGAGGGCTGGAGGTCGCTGTGTATTTGCCCCGCTCGAGCTCCATGGCCTCATCATGCTCTACGCCATCCTCTAAATTATCCACAATGACGTTGTCGTTCGCCAGCGTCTCCCCCAGCTCAAAGCCGCCATACGTGAACTCGGCTGTGGACGAGTCACTGGACGCCACGCTGGGAACTGGAGAGGGTCCGACAGGAGATTCCTCGGGAGCTGGCATCCCGTCATCGTCCTTCACTATCAGCACCAAGGGCTCCTCGGTGCAGACTTTCTGATGTTCACTCAGTTCGGTCCAAGTGAAGAACTCAGCACAGCATTTGTCACAGATGTGTGTGTCCTCGCTGCTGTGGCGGCGTCCATCGGTCTCATCTCTCTCCATGCCCTCAATGATGCCTGAAAGCAAAAAAAAAAGATATATTAAGAACGCATGATTGGTCCTTTATCGTCCTGATATTTCACCAGAGGGACACATTTCCTTTCGTCACGTTGTAATTAATCCCCAACACACAGAGCAGCGAGTCCGTCTTTCCTCAACTCATGTTGTGTGGACAAGCATTGTTCAAACCGACTGCACTTGGAATTCCACAAGCGATCCCAAAGTGTCCAAAGATAACAAACATGTCAAGCTGAATTACAAGAAGGTTTTCATACAATGATGCATGTAGAAACAAATCATTTGATGTTAAAGAAAACATTCATATTCAACAGGCCCCACAATAACGTAACAAGGTTTCAAACTCACTCCCCTTTTGCAGATGTTAATAATCTCCCTGAAAAATCAATAAAGTTCAACAAAGTTATCTGGCCTCTCGATTGTGCATTCAGACAGATAATGAAATCCAATACTGTACATTGATTTCTGTTTTTGTGCAGTCATATGTTTCAGTGTCTCGTCTTTATGCACAAAAATTGGGCGCTTTCCACATTTTCTTTAAAAAACTATGACTAGTTTGTAAAGTGGTCTAACCTGATTGTAAGACAGATAATTTAACTGTAACACTTCCCTGTGACTCAAGTGTTTTTAATGCAGTGAATCACAGCCATTTAGTCTTCCAAGCAGTTTCAAACACATGCTGTAAATTGTTTATTATTACTGTATTACCGATTCTTCTTATTTCCAGAAGAACACATTTGCGATGCTGCATCAACAACATCAGGCAAAGTGTATTTATCTCAATGATATAAAATCAGAGCTTCAATAGCAGCTTCATCAACCTGATGTTGTTTCTATTACAGTAGGAACCTGAATGATATGTGCAAAGTTTGCCACCTTTTGCTTTGTAATGAAACTTGAATCTAAGTAGAATAAAGCAACAAAAGACCCAGAATTTCTTGATGTGAACTGAATATATAACACACGGATTAGTTGTTTTAAATCCTAACTCATGTGGCATTGTGATATCAATCAACTGTTACGTTTTAAATCAAAATATTGGTAAAAAAGGAAAAAAAAAAAAAAAACACCTCACATATCTAAAACATTGATGTTTGACAAATCTCTCGTGCATTGTTTGACAATAGATCTTTAAGATTTGACACTTTAGAATGTTCATCTGTTCAGGCTTTGCCCCATTAGGAAACAGACAGCAATACCAGATGGAAAGATTTGGGAAAATCAATAGTGCAGTATTGTTACATACACTCGGGCTTCCCCACAACAAACTCAATGAAATCAACAATTTAAAAAAGGACCAGAAGTACAAAGATATTGTGAAGTTTAGGTATGAATATGCAATTACATTTATTTTTCACTCAACATTTTTTGTTTGCAATGTGACAATAATTTACTCTTTTTATGGAAAATTATTTTCTTTCCATTACATAATTAAATCTGTGTGTGTTGAGTGTGTGTGTGTGTGTGTGTGTGTGTGTGGCCAACACATGTGCTTCACCTTTTTTCTTAAACACGGTATATGTGGACAATTTTAACAAGCACGTTTTAGTGCTGAATTTAACATGAATGTGTGTGTATGTGCTCCAGTATGTGTGCGTGCATGTGTGTGTGTGTGTGTGTGAGTTCGTGTTTCCAGTGGTCAATACACTCCGGTTATCACCGTGTTTCACCACCTGAACGAATGAGTGCCAGTGTGCTCAAGCTAAACACAGACTGGGACGTCTGGTGTGTTTACAGCTACACTCAACCGATCCTGGTGCAAACACACAGAGTGTGTGTATTCATGGTATATGTTTGTTAACGGTCAGACCTTACAGGCAAAAATGTTGTTTTTCATGCTCTGGTCAATTCTGAGATTGTTTTGTAAATTTTGCTTCCATTACATCTTTCAGACCAGTTTAAGGAAAACATCCCAAATACACATTTATTCAGGTTTATTTTACTACTTTGTCTTTTTTGCATCTAGATTTCTCCCAAATACACCAAAAGTAAGCATTAGATAATAACTCATTACATATCTAAACATAACATCCCAGAAAACTTGTAATACAAATAAGTATTGTCTTAATATACGTAACCAACTGGGGAAGTTTCATGATATCTATTATTTATTTATTATTACCCTATTGCCCTGCAGTGTCTTGAAACTGTATATTATTTTTAAAATATAGTCTGAGAAAAAAAAATCAAATTTATAGAAAAAGGCCTTTAAAGTTAAAAGCCGTTTTTTTTCAGACCCTGAGCCAGAAATCTCCACTTCAGTATTACGCACTAAACTTTACAGTTTTATTCCGTTCTATATTCTGAAGGTTTTTAAAAAGGGGTTTGTTCATATATCATTCAGAGCCTGCTTTATTAACATTTTATTACTACAAACGGGACAAAAAATGGATTTTGGCAGTAATATTTTGTAGTGACAAAAATCCAAATATTCAAAATTCTCTCTATAAAAAACTTTAACTCAAATATGTCAACAAAATTAAATAAGAATTTTAAACCTGGCTTTTATCAAATGTTGAGATTTCTGTTCTGGAAAATTATGACTAATTTGCATATTTTGACATAACAGAAAACTTGTAATCAACTATGGAAGTTTCATGGCAATATTTATTTGTTAACTGTTTCACACTCCCCTGCAGTGTCTCCCCTTCATACATTACAGGCTTTAGCTTTCCAACTGTCTCGTATCTGAGATCATAATAAAAATCATTTTGAATCTTTTTTTTTTTTTCAGTTGACAAAAGAAGAGCGTCATCACGGCTGAGTGGGTCGAATCAGCTTGAAAGTCAAACTCGTCAAAAGGTAAATAATCAAGAGCGGCAGGCTCGCCATGTGGGTGGTCTGAGGATCACCAAGGCGATTCAGCAAACACAGGAGCCAAAACACTTTCGATGTCTTCGCTCGGGGTTTCCGTCTGCACTTTGCAACATTTACTTCCAGAAAATGCAAAGATCAGTTTTGATTCAAGGCTCTGAGTATATTTCCAAATACAATAACGCCGACAGAAATGTCACCCTCGCTCGATCCATCCACAATGTCAGGAGCAGTAAACAGATTTATGTCTTGTTTTCTTGCTGTGTGGTTTGGAGATGGGAGGAGGGGGTGTGTGACTCTTTGCTGAAAAGCAAACAGACCCTGCTCAGTCTTTGCCTCTCTGTGTGTGACCTCCGGGGCCGCAGAGGTCAGCGGATCACATGTACTAATTGTATTATGATCCAGACATGGAGCACTTGCCCCTCGCAGGGTGAGGCTGACAAAGGTTAAGTCAGCAGGCTCAATCAAAGCCCATCTCCGAGTGGCGGAGCCCCCCCCCCCCCATTGCCCGGCTGCAGGGCTGTGGGAGGGCCCCCGAGAGAGGAGGGCCTCATCCACACTCGACACCTTCTCACAGACACAAATAACAAATAAATAAATGAATAAACCACTGACAAACATGTGAGCAAGTGCTGTGGTGATGATTTAAATGAATGTGTGGATTTGGCTTTCAGGCCTTTTTGCTTTTGAGAGTTTTTTCCATTAATGATGAACAAGGTCGATGATGGTATAAACACGTATGAATCAAATGAACCATTTTACATTCGATTTCATTTTCACACAGATTTATGAACTGTCAGTTAAAGCCAGGTAGGACGAGCCAATTTAGAGTCTAGAGAGCGCAGGCCAAACTCAATCCAAAAGACTGAAACCGACAGTTTAAAGGTTAGTGTAACTGTTAATATACTGATGCTGGTGTGAGTTAGTGCTCAGCTGTTAAGTGTTGATTAAAAGGTTCAAATAACATCCAGGCTTTCCTGCAACGTACATGAGGGGAAAACCTAATTGTTTGATTGAATATTAAAATATTAGAAATGATGTTAGGCGTCTGGTGTACCATAACAAAGGCTGGCAACATGATAAAGAAGTGAGATCTAATTACACATAATACATGGCTGATGATTCTTTATGTTTATTTCAATGCACTCCAGATACAGATCCATTTAATCGAATGGATTTTGGTTTTGTTTTTCATCTTATTTATGAAACATAGAAAATTCAATAATTAAGAACTAACAGTAAAATACATGTAAATACAATGGTATGATCATAAATAATAAGTAATTTTATCAAAGCCACGTTTTTATTTCAGATGCCTTTCTCCTCATTAAAATGTGAAAGTTTTAGTAGTTGACAGGAAGGCCTTGAGCCAGAATAACGTGTACAAATAATAACCCTTTAACATATAATTATTGGCCTGGTGGGTTTATTCTGCGTTTTGGTGGATTTATCAGTTCATAACAGGCCCTGTTTCTATTCATCCCCCTAAAACAATAAATAAAATGAAATAGTTTTGTATTGTGCAGCCTGCTATCAGCACTGCGTACTGGCAACATCTTCAGCCAATATATCTGGATTAGATTTTGTTGATAAACATTAAAAACGAATTCAAATATGCACTATTTAATTCCCTTCTTGTGACCGAAACATTATTTTAAAAACTTTTTTAATACTAATTATGTTTTCATTTGGCAGTAGAACATGTCAAAAGGTAAAAAATAGCAATAATAATTTAGAGTCGGGGAGAAACGTTTATTTAATTTACGAAATACTTTGTCTACTATTTCAGATATGTTTAGATCCACCATCATTGTCATTTGTTCCTTTATAGTCAAATATATACTCTGCGATAAAAGCCTCTAAACGCAGCTGTCCAGCAGCTTGAAGTAAAACACAGTAAAAGTGTTTTAAAGCCTACCACTTGCGCGGAGGAGTCCGCTCCGTGTCGCCTCTTCCTCTGACCGGAGGTGCTGCGGCTTGGCTTGCTTGCGGCGGGACATGTTGCTCTCTCTCTCTCTCGCTCTGCGACTCGCCGCTTGCCGTCCGCCGACTCATCTACGAGCGGCGAATGGGACCCTTCGGAGGGAGCGGGGCCGGTGAAATAAGCGGACGGCGACTGCTGCTGCTGTCGATGCCCGTGCGCAGATTGCGCATGTCAGTGTGATTGTGATGGAGGAAGGATAATGCTTTTACGAATCTCGCTGCTGCCCTTCGGCGGGGGGGGGGGGGGTTGGCTGCTGTCCAGCCAACTCACGCTAGATATGGAAATGAGGGATGGGGTTTAATAATAATTAGTTCACTTCCTGTCCGGTGCGCGGCTGCTGCTGCTGCTTCTTTTCTTCTTCTTTTTGACGCACAACTCTCCGAGCAGCTCCGGCATGGTTTAGTCCGACATGAAGTCACTGTGGGTGGCCCGCGCGTTTCGGGTTTAACTTCGTTGCCATCGCGGTGTGGTCCGTTTGAGGTTTTAAAGGTTTCCTCTGTGCGCTCTTGGACGAGTTTGTGCCCAAAGAGACGCTCCGGTTTGAGCTGACTTCTCAGCCTGAGATGTGGATGGATGTCGCGGTTGAATCTGACGCCTCACACACACACACACACACACACACACACACGTAAGACAGCTGAGCATCACACTAACAGGAGCCGACGTCCTGCCACAGGAGGATAGGCCGAGTCTCCAAAAACTGCGTAAAGTCCAATCCTTGCGTAAAAAAACGGATTTACACGTGCGTAAAGTCAAAACTTTGCGCGTAAAGAAATCACGCTCAGGTCGCAGATAGGTCCGATCTGAAACCGGTGGCTGTCGGAAGTGAGACTCTCCCGGTTTATCCGAAGCACCGGCGCTCTCCTCGTTGCCTCCGCCTTCCGGTCCATCATTAGATGTCCTTCAGCCGCCTGCGATAGGCTACTGCCAGGATACCACAGGAGGTGTTGGAGCACTTGCTTCTTTTGCTGCGACCTCCCACAATTTTGGCGCCATAATGGGCTGAAAAAATGTCTCGAAGTTGCAAAAGAACTCCTTCCTTTGAGTGATGATCAGAGATGCGAGGAGGGCAAACCGAGCTGGGCTCATTCTTGTAATCTTATGTAGTGGCGTTTTAATGAGAGGGGGAAAAGAGAACTTCATCTTTTGTGGAACTTTCGTTTTTTTTTTGCTGTGATTCAGACCTCCAACCACAGGTCACAGTTTTCAGTTAAAAACTGTCACTGCAGCTATCAACCAAAAGACCACGGTGGTGAATGAAGCCGTAAGCCATGTGAAGTGCATAATAAAATCAGTTTTTTGTGTGTGTTATTGTTTGATCCCTTGTCTTCCACAGACTGTAGCAATTTCAAAAGACGAGAATTGAACGAAGCATACTTCACCAGAGCTGTAATCCCTTTCCACCAGGCATTGTCCCAAAACTTGTAATTATGTGGTATTAAAAGATGCAGCTGGGGGAGGACAGGATCAGCTGTTGATAATTGCAAGTACTACACAACAGCCTGGTATTGATCGGTGTGTCTGCTGTTCCCCTGCTATGGAGAGATAAGGAGGCCCCACTGCTCCTGCAGGAATATCATTTCTCCTGACCTATCAGGTTGCTACAGACTTATGATGAATAGCCAGAGTGGCCAAGAGAGGGCTTATCTGGAAACTCAACCTCCCCTCTACCCCACCCGTGATTCGATATTGATTCTCTGTAACCAGCGTCGGCACACAAAATCAAACTACTTGACTATATGTCTTCCAGGTTCTAACTCGGCCTGCACCAATGCCGCCAGAAGAGCGCCACTTGAATTGAAGTACCCGCTACATCTATTAGAGGAACAACTGTATCAGTTTGTATTGTTCAGTGTGATGAGTGACACATTTGTAAGTTCAATACATTATTACACATTGAAGGATAAATGACGCTTAATGTGAACTTTTCAGTTCATCAAAGTGCAGCAGGAAGTAAATGAATACATGAAGTTACACCAAACATTGGAAAAAACAAAACATGCAGGAGTTGTACTCAATACCAGAATTAGCATCAGCTGTGAAGCTTAAATTGTTAAATGGTTCAACTCTCCAGTTAATTATAGTTCTAGTCGAGTTGTTGCACTAGATTACAATATAAGCAGGGTCATATCCGGGATTTTAGAAACACTGAGGTCACAAATCATACGTGAGGCCTTTACAGGAAAGACTTTGGGTGTTTTGTTAGTTTGCTTTCCCCGCTTTGTTTGGGAAATGATAAACCAGAAGACTTGCAGTTTTGCTATTTAATCATATCCAGACTAAGTGACTCAAACCTCTTATTTTCAAGGAAATATAGATGTGATCTTAGGCGATGTTTCATTTCATTTTATATTTTACAAATACTAATAAATAAACCACAAATGCTATTTTTACCCCAATATTACATTCAGTGCATGCCATGGGATCTGACATAATGAGGCTAAATTTTAAAATATAAGTTGATGTAAGTGATCATTATCCAGTCCTCGTTTCCACTAAAAATGTAACAGGTTTCTTTAATCCCCCACATCTTAGTATAAGGTAAACTGTGTTTCTTGTCTTTTGTCCAGTTGATGGACAGAACAATGCAAACACCCACACCATACTGCAATGAACTCCGAGGTGTTGCTGTTACTTTGACAACCCTCTGGACATCCATCTAACACCTCTGAAACAACACTCAGAACTTCATGAAATGACAGCGATGTATCATGCAGCTGTTCATGGTATTTTGTCCAACTCACTGGGCTGCTGTAACACAAATCAAGTACGGATGAAAGCTGATTAAGAAATGGGGATTGTACGCAGGGCTTCACAAAGTGGTAGCGATTCATACAAATATTTTTCATTTAAAACACCCTGTAATAGTAAGTTTGTAGACTTTTATTTAGTTTCTTTTAAGCTACACTCTGTGATTGTTACCAAGAAAGAAGTATTGTCCGTATAAAAGTGACAATTTGGATTCGGCATAATTGAAAATATTCCCTGCGGCCACCCCGCTTTAATTCAATTCAATTCAATTCAATTTATTTTTGTATAGCCTAAAATCAAATTACAAATTTGCCTCAGAGGGCTTTACAATCTGTACACATGCGACATCCTCTTGTCCCGGAACCCTCACATCGGAACAGGAGAGACCTGTGGGAGAGCAACAGAGGAGGGATCCCTCTCCCAGGATGGACAGAAGTGCAATAGATGTCATGTGTACAGAATGAACAGCATAACAGAGTTACAACACATTCAATGTATATGACAGAACCACGGCAGGAGGCAAGACCATGGTTCAGGCAGTGGCGGGCCGTGCATTTTATACCTGGGCCTTCACTGCTGTCCTGCAGCTGAGACACAGCTACGGTTATTATTTGTTTCGTGTCAAAATGAAGCCAACACCTGCAGATAGAGTGCGTCTCGTCTCTGCTCTGACTGCAGCTGGGACTGCTGCACGAGGCGCCTGTGTGTGCTTTGGGACGGCGGAGGGGCTCACGGCAGCACCCGCTGCTCGTTCACGACAGTGCAGAACCTACGTGCTTTAACGAGTCAAACACCAGTAAAGTCTCCAACAACACCAGAACAAGTTGCTAGATTTGTCACTAGTAGCTTTTGACGAAAAAAGTCGCCATGAGGGTTTGGAAAGTTGCCAGATTTAGCGAGAGATTCGCCAAGTTGGCAACACTGGCACCGGCTAAATATGTCCCCAGAGCAACATTGGACGTAACAATGGTTCCTATCACATATAAAACCAAGCAAAAATCCATCTTCATAAAAACAAGTTGTACAAATAATAATATATAAACAAGCATATTAAAGCTGCTGCAGATGTAAAAACAAGCAGTTCACTTACCAGAGCTGCTGTTCACTATTTAAAGACAAAGTCCTCCTTTCTTTGTTAATAAAGAGTTTAATCTCACAGTTGTTCAGTACATCCGTGCGTTTTAGTTCCAGTAAGAAGTCCTTCTCGATTCATGGACGCCAGTGAAGACAGTCGAGCCTCCCCAGTTGTATTTCTTGAATAGGTTTTAATGCGTTTGAGGGCTGAAAATGTCGCTCCACAGAGGAGGCAGATATTGGGATTGTCACCGCCCAACATGTCAGGCTAGCCCACTGACCAATCACGTACTTGTAGGCCAGCTAGCAGGCTCTGGCATGTCAAAGAATACGCCCAACATGTCAAACTAAAGATCTGATTGGTTGAAGACTATGACAATCAACAATATCGTCCCCATTCACTTAAACTGCAAAGGGATTCACTTGTGAGTCTGCAGGCCTCGGGCCTCTGTTCTTACCTAGAGATACAGAGGTGAGATCTGATTGGATAAAAGCTCTACTTAAAACAAGCTGCACTGGAAGCAGAGCAACTGAGGAAGACAGTAGCTGTGCAATGAAAAAATAATACACTACATGTATTATAAATTATAATACATGTCGTGTATTTAAGAAAAATTATTAAATTATAAAATAGCTATAACTTTGTGATTCTGTTTAGGCCAGCAGAGAAGGCTTAGCTGGCCCTGACGGCCCACCAGTGGGTCCAGGTATAACCAGGATCCACGGGAACCTGCGTGGAGGCCCATATAAAGATTACAGTAAATGTCTGTTAATAGCAGCTGAACGCAGAGGAGCGTCCTGTGAGCCGCTGCCAGCTGAGGAGTGTGAGAACTGCTGTATGTGTGTGTGTATTGTTCAAACCCCAAGAACCTAAATTCTAGAGGAGATCATAAAGTAAACAAATATGTGAGATTGAATTGAGAGGAAAAGTATAAAAGGATGCATAAGGCATCTAGGATATTCTCCAGAATATTCCATTGGCCCGGTACAGAATATATGTGACAATGTAAAACATTGATTGTTTTACACATTTGAACAAAACAACCCAGTCTCATCCGGTACTTTTTTTTTTGTCTTTTTTGGAAAGACACCTTGTTGGCAACCTCTTCTAATGTGCTTATTTAGTACTTTGAGCAAACTAAGTATCTCTAGAAATGAAGTTCAAGTTGGGTAAATCTGCAGCACACAGTTAGCATGCCAGCGGTGTAACATGAAGTGATGTGCCCTTTATGTAACGAGGCAGAATGAATGGGTGTGGTTCTCCGAGTGGTGGATGGCCATGAGAGTTTGTGGCCCATCAATCTGCCAGCTAATTTTAAATATTTTTTACTTTTTAAAAATGGAACCACAGTCACTCCCTATACTTTACCGCACCGCACTCACAGATTTTAATAACAAATCTTGGCATTGGATTTATTTTACCAATTTTTTGATAGCAATTTTATATCACTGTTGTTTCTAGCAATATAAATGAATAAATTCATTCACCTCCATTGTATTTCGGTGGTGGCACCACTTTATAAAGTAAATACCTCAAACCCCATCTCAGTCGGCAGAAAAAAATGTAGCATTACATGTTTCTGCAAACCGCAGGTATGTTGAAATTCGCCGTTACTGAACCAAAACTATGTGTTATGGATACATTTCATATCAGCCTTGTATCACGCTTGCAGAAATGCACAATGCCACCACGTGGAAAACGTAATTGGTTAGGTTTCGGCAAAAAAATAAAATATAATAAAGTAACAACTTCACATAACAATGTAACTAAAGTAAATAAATAACAACCACCTAGCCGATTTTTCTTACGTAACATTACATAAGCGTTAAGTCATTGTTTACTTATGATTTAACATAGGACATAATCAGAGGTGTCCTGGGTGAAAGTTCTGTGTTTGTTTGACCCATCCACCATCACTCCCACCCACCCATAGGACTTTCTTGAATGTTCTACTCGTTGTTGTACTATGTAACTTTCAACATCGGTGGTTCGATATGCTACGTCACTTGGTCTATGATTTGCTTGTTGTGCGTCACTTGCTCTGATAAAGATATGCGAATTAGATGAGCTAACCCTTTCAAGCATGAAGTCAAATCCTATGATTAGAAGTATCCAACGGTAAGAAGTGCAGCCTCACTTTGAAACACATAACTCTGTGGAGCCTGCTGCCTCATTTGATTTACGTTTCAATGAAACCAACTGGATCATAACAATTGTTTCGTTGAAAAATATCTCTCTTGTAGGGGGCTTCAGGCTGGCAGTCTGTCTGGCCCGCCACCACCAGCCCCGCGCTACATAATAGATCTAAAAGAATTACACTCACTCAGGCTCTGTTTCCTCATATAATCACACAAAAGGATTTTTTCTCGAAAATGATCATAAATCACAGGCCGGATCAATACGCCGTGGCCAGGCTGCACTAGCCTGATAACACAATCAATACAGGGTATTTGGATTTTAATTAATACATGACCGGGCCTCAGCCTGAAACAGTGAAATATGACCTCAACCCCTTTTGAAATACGTCCTGCAGAGCATCACATGCGACCCTGGTGTCTGTTACAGCTCATCAGATGTGTGATCTGGTGCCTGAGGAGGTGAAGGGCTGAAGACCTGAGAGACAGAGGGCACAAGGGTGGATATATATTTGAACAAGAAGCAGGTAAAACAAGACTAAGGCACTTAAATTAGCAGTGCTGTGAGGCTTTACTCATAGTAGGCATGGCGACGTTTGGGCTACATGCCAACATTAGTGGGATAACATGCTCACAAGGGCAACATAACAAGCTGATGTTAAAGTATGATTGTTTCAATAATGAATGTTTTCCTTTCTAGATTTGTGTAAGTACTTATAATTCACTCAAAAGCATTACTGTATATAAGACAATACCAAGATATTTCAAAGTTACTCGGAGGAACTTTCATTCTGTTGATTTTGGCGATCCTGGTGGACAAAAGTGGTAGTGTTCCCGAGCACCAGTGTCCCTTTAGAAAGCCTCTCATTATACTGCAGCAGGGCCTGACGGTCTGCTACCCGCAGTCCTGGTTCTGGTTTTCCATGCCTCCCTTCCCTCGAGCGAGCCCAGCAATACGGTCTTCTTGTGCTGCGTTCACACCAAATGCGGAATTTGCGCTAAGTTACTCGCTGGAGACCATTTGTGGTCATTCGTGTGAATCGCGCCAGACGAAGAGGGGGCGTGGCTTATCGCTCTGGACGCCGTTATTAACTTAAGCCATTTATTTCCGCCATCAACCATGGAAAAAATAACCTCTATTTCTGCTTAGTACTTGTTGTGGAAGTCCCAAATATCCCGGGAAACTAAACGGCGTCATGTCTGTTCATAACATTGTCCGTGGATTGTATCGAGCAGTATTCACTGTGTCTAGCAAGCCACACGTTGGCTGGTTTACTAAAGCTATATGAACACAAAATAAACAGATTTTGCTGTGATTTAATTGGAATAAACAGACAAAAAGGGATGCCGAAATAACTACGAAATGATGCAGATTTGTAAAAAGTTTTAATTCATGTTTTGTTAGTTCTCTCCGCAAGACGACAAGCAAACAACTTTTAAAATACTTGTTTTCTCAATGGAGCTCGGATCGATTGATGCCATTCTTTGCTAACATTGTAGCAGCTCCATCAACACTAACAATAACTTCATCTAGGCGTAAATACGGCAGCGTCTTTTTCATTGTTTGTACATACGCATTTGGTCCGGTCTCTATTGATATGAGGTATCGTAGAGTTCTGGGTGAACACAGAAGGCTACAGTATTTTTTTCCTGATTCAACAACGGCAGGACGTCAGTGATGACAAGAGGAGCATCTCAACACTGATAGGCTATCGCGCTGCAGCGTCATGCGATTTTTTCGGCGAAGTTGAAAAATGTCTACTCTCACGATTGACGCAAATGTGCATTATTCGCGCCGCGCCATTCACGCCAATCCCGCCAATCCCGCCAATCCCGCCAATCCCGCCATCGGCAATTCGCGTCACTCCAGTCTCATCGCGTCTACTCGCATGAATAATTTGCGCCGCGTTTGGTGTGAACGCAGCATTAGACAATAGACAATCTTCTCGCTGATGGTCTTGTGCAGAATGATGATGATGATTTTAATTGTAGCGTCGTAGCCTGCTAACGCTTGCTATTTAGCTGTAAACAGAGTGTTGGACAAATACACATTTTGTCCAGATGATGGCTCTAAAAAAAAGCAGTGGAGCATCATCCATTTTTAGTTAATCCAGGGAACATGAACATGTCTACTCAATTTCATGGCAACCTATTTATGGTTAAGACATTTAACTCAAATGTGAACCTCATGGTGGTGCTAAAAGGGAAGTCAGAGGATCAGCAAAGTCATCAGGGCTCATCCTCTGGGACAATGAAAGTCTGCACAAACAAATCTTGGCTATCCATCCAATAGTTGTTGAGATATTTCAGTCTGAACCAAAGTGGTGGGCTGACCGACCAACATAGAGCCACGCCGCTAAACACGCCTAAAAACAAAGGGACTGATCACTTCAGACCGTCCTAACGTACCTCCAGAGAGACCAGCAATGGTCAACGCCGATATGGAAGCTCAGACGGGCTCCCTCACAATATCCAAAACCTTCACTCAGCAGTTATTGTAGCTGAATGGGGAGCAGGTCCTTCATCCCAAAACACAAAGCAAACGGGGAATAGACCAAAAAGAAATCAAAAGTGAACAAAGAGGGATTGCGGAGAGTGATAGACAGCACTGAGACAGGGCTGTTAGGTTATGTAGACTGAGGGGCTGAGTGGCCGGGAAATTTCTGATCGCTTTAATTCACTACACCCAACTTGGCCCTGTCCCCCTCCCCCCTCTCCGCTTTTATCTAACACTGTGTTTCTGTATTGATTTTTTTTTCTTTATCTTCAAGGCTGGATAAGAGGACAGAGAACTACGGGAGTGAGAGTGAATGGAGAACTTTCCCGAAGATTGCTGCTATTCTCCCGACTTATTGCCTCCTGTCCTTCATGGTTTCACATGACGTCCCGGGTGTCAGGATCGCCTTCAAGCCGTAAATGAGGAAGCTGATGAGACCGGCGAACTGGGATCCGAAAAGGGGGGAGATTGGCTGAGGTGGAAAGGAATGGCCGAAAATGAAACGTATTTCTAAAAGTGTGAGGATAATATCGTGTCGGTGTCAATATTTTGTGGCAGCACAAGCAAGAAAAAAGGAGAATATTTGCTCCTGGTAACTTTTTTGTTATTGTTTTGAAGAAACTTGTGGTGAAGGTGTTGAGATAATCTCTCCATTGAGAGCAGCATGGGAGAACCAAGGACGCAGATTAAAACACCTCCACGGCTGCTGTTTATCTTACACATAAAAGCTCCATAATGATGTGTTTGGGGCTTTGTTGACGTGCAAGCTTACATGACAATGAACCTAACGGCAAAAAAGAAAAAACTGCAAATTTCAGGGGGTAAAAAAAAAGAGGAAATTATTCCTTCTCACAAACTTGCGTGCTAATTACAACAATGGCTGCTATAAAACAGTAGTTAATTACAACCTTAGAGCGAGTATAACATCTGAGGCCGGTAGAGGAAACAACTACAATGAAATGCAGTCGCCCCCTTTACATGAAATACACCAGTGCCTGATGTGACAGGTTTTTTTTAACCAGATTTAGTGGAAGCATCTCAGCTGAAAGCGTTACATTTCAAATGAAGAGGGACTTCTCAGGCAATAGATTTCTTAAAACAAAGAGAACGCCTTGAATGTGCCAGCGGGACGCCGCTTTTTTATCCCCGACACAATTAGACAGCACAAATGTCTCGAATAAGAATAGGTATTTCCAGATCAAAGTGAAAGGAAGAGGTCTTTTCAGGGCTGACTAACAAAGCAGGCTAGCCACAGGTAGCTCTTTGTTTCAACTCGAGCATTAACAGAAACAGCATTTCCTATCAACTCTGACAAACATTCTAGTTTGCATTCACTTAATCTGGGAAACAAAATGCTTTTATATTCAAGGTAGGAATCCGCAGACAACGGATCATGTTTTTTGTAACTAAATGCGACTTCTTGCAACACCGCGTGACGGAGATTAAGTGCAAGGACTCAAGGGCTCTGTCAAAGTACAATTTTCAGGTACTTGTACTTTGCTGGAGTAAAAAGTTTAGAAAATAGTTAAAATGATGAAAAGATTTAGTTTAAATGCTTTACATGTGTGAACTGTACAGAATGTCAGGGACACCGTTCTCTTTTAATGAAGTCCACTGATCACTGATATTGTAGGTAAAATAAAATATTGCTGATTCACATGATCAAACGCTGTCACAAAAGAAGCCAACAAGTTAAAGATTTTACATTTGACACAAAAAGAAATTCCTTTGAAATAGTTTTTTTTTTAAATTTGAATTTAAATATCTTGAAATTCTTAAAAACCTTTGAGAATCCCTTAAATGCTTTATACATCCCTAAAAATACTATTATTTTACAGCATTACCATTGCCTCTAACTTTCTACTTCTACTTGATAACATTTAAGTGGTAACTGTATTGTTTTCCTTCCTTAACACTCATAGTTACGAGTTATTTAGTAGACAAACATTTTAAATATAAGCATAATATCAACTCATAACATAATGTTCCATTGTTACAGATTCAAATGCCCAACTGCATATAAAATGCTCACTGCTACTAGTATCTGATCACCTTTGCCACCAGTTGCTCAAACGCACACTGCAGCAGTAAGAGGAGGCCTGCAGGCCTCTCTGGCGCATTAGAGCAACATTATGTGAGGATGCTTGAGCCTCCTGGTCCAGCGTGGCTCTCATTAGCAGACAGACAGCAGACGGACTAACAATTAGGAAACTCATCCTGGAGCACATCAGGTGAAACAGAGTTTCCTCATAACTTAGACCAGAAGGCCAATAACTGCTGGTAATTTTCTCCTGCCACATCATCATCATCACAGTTGTACGGAAGCCCTGAGAGGCCAGTGAGGAAAAAATAAATAAATAAGTCTGATGGAAATGATTTTCTCCTGTGTTTATGACTTAAGAACAGATGAAGAAATGGTGAAACCGGTGGCGGGGAAAATTTTTGCCTGGATATTTTTTACATTTTTTACAATTAGTGAAAACAAAAAAGTTTTGGAGGGGTTCATTTGTACGTAAGAGTGTTTATTATTGTAATACTCATTTCAGCCACAAGATATTGACATGCGCCACTACCCCATGTTGAATATAGGAAATGAGTATTTCAACAACAATTGAATGATTGTGACAAAAGTACAAAATTGTCTACTGCCAAAGAAAGATCATCCTTTGAGATTTTTTTCCACTGTACTTAAGTCATAAACACAGGAAAGAAAACAATAAATCACAGACAGATGTGGATACCATGGAGGCATCGTAGTTCTGTTTATACTTTATTCTCACTGCCCTCTCGGGGCCCCCGTAGAGTTGGAAGCGCAACACTGAAGAGAATGAAACCAGTTGTCTGTCTACATGATAGTAGTCTTAAAGAATTGTAACTCCCATGACGTGTTAAAAACATTTTTTTTTCCTTTTGTGACAAACATGAGTGATGAGGCCGAGCTTACTCGTGTCCGTGCGAAGCTGCGGATCCTCGTGAAATGTGAAGTTTAAAGCTTTCAAACAAATAAAGGTGTCGTCTCCCGCCCAGTAAAACAGCAAAGTCTCCGCCACTGTCTACACACAATGAAAAGGAGGCCAGCGAGAAGAAGAAGAAAAAAAACAGAAACTAAAAAGGGCCCGGACTGATTTTTATGTGAATGTTGACTAAGAATGGTCTCCATCTGTGTAAACCCACTCAAACAGTGACTTCCTGTGAGTAACAGTCTGAAGCCTGGAGCAAATCACTGATATTTATCATGCAGGATGGCACACATTCCCAGGGTTACAGTTTGCCTGCTGCTGGTCTCCCATTCTGGTTCAGGCCCTCTACAAGAGGCTACGTTTTTAAATAGTTTGTTTTTTAACCCTGAAATGCCAGGAATGGATTTTTTAAAGTTGTAGGTAAGATTGTTTTCTATTTCACTCGTCGTATCGACGGCAGAGAGCCAGCATTCGTGTTTGGTCACAAATATGTTTGGGATATATTTTGGCACATGGGAGCGGATCCAACAGGGAAGTAACTCAACTTGAAATGCTCTCGGTGGTTTAATCACGACGTTTCGGCCTCTGCTGGTCCTCATCAGACTCACAACTGAAGCAGTATTTGCTAGCTGAAGCTGAAATTAGAAACAATTAATCAAACAGTGAGACTAGATCTTTGGATGTAAATCATCGTAGATATAAACAGTTAAGGTTCGGGTCATAATTATTTATTATTTATTCCCACAGGTAGATTTTGTTCGCAGTAGAAAGACGAGGTATCCCTCGTGATGCACATTTTTACAAACATCCATCATAGCAGATGTTGCGGTGATGCATTCGTCTCCTTGTAAATAAATATCTTGGCATCAAAGCCACTGGGATTAAGATAGACAGTAAACTTGTCATTTATTGGCATTACTTTGTTTTTTCCCTCTGTTAACGCTTTGATAGGTTCGTGCTCTCTCTTATAAGATCAGATTTAGCACATTACCCCTCGAAGTTAAATCAACTAAACACACCGAGTAGTGTGTAGTTTTTTGTTTTTTTTGGAGGTTCCATAACCCTCAGCTGTCACCCCGGCTCCCCACGTATTAATGATGCAATAAAAGGCAGCACGGGAGGTGCAGGTTACGGATAATTGCAAAGTCATGCTCTGTAGGGCCAGCACGGTTTATTTGATTAACCTCTAGTGACAGGTCAGATGTTGAGAATATGTTTTTCAGCCAGATGATCACGGGTCATTTATGACCTGCTGCTGAAGGACAATCAATAGCTGGATGGACAGACAGCCAGACAGCTGACAAGATCTGTCATCGGGGTTGTGTTTGTATTATGTCTGGTCCTGCAGGCGTAGGAACCCGCAAACATCCTGATGCTGCCAGTGGCTCGTCGACACGTTTTTGACGGAGACTGGTGTTTACAGAGAAATGAAAAGGAGAGAAGACTTTGGCCTCAATCAAACCCAGTAAATGTTTCTGTTTCTACCCGCCTCGCACTCTTGTTGTCCTGCAGCCACGACGTGGCGGAGTCCACCACGAAAATGGCAGAACGTGCATCAAACGAGAGAGTGGAGGAGGCAGGATAGGGGGAGTGAAGAGAGAGAGATAGAGAGAGAGAGATAGAGAGAGAGACACACACACACTAACGTCATGCGATGCAAACAGTAAACAGAGTCCAATCTGCTTTACAACAGTTTTTACAGCACATCCTGGGCCGAGCCTCGCTGGCTGCCTGAAGACAAACCCTCACTCTCACATCCGACCTGTTCGCGGCGGCCTCGCCAACTCTCCGCCGTCCTCGCCGGCTGCTGCACTTTGAAACCACCACCCGCCCTGAGCTCCGCGAGGCTATAAACAAATGCAATTTTGCATTTCCTGTTGTCTAGACACAACCGAGGCCGAGCCGCAACAGCACTCAGTCATCGTCACGTGTAGGAAAAGAAGCGGTTTTGCGAGACCAATGAAATGACAAAGATTTAGTCAAGATGCAGTAGTTACAGCGTTGACTGTGTGAAATGTCTTCTTTTCATTAAGGCCACTGAAGATGAAGGTAAATGATATGGAGTGCCATTATAAGACTGATATCGGTCACAAAGGAGGAGATTTTACAAAACACAGTAAAAACCTGTTTAAAATTCCTTTAAAATCCTTGAGAAAGCCATAAAAGTCTCAAAAATCCCCCCCGAAAAACAATTTTTTTTTAGGGAAAGCCTAAATCCTAACAATCAATTACCTTTAAACCCTTTCACCTTTTTTGTCCCTAAAAATGCAATTAAAAACCTTTAAACATGCTAAAAATGTCTCAAAATAAACTCAGAAATTCTCAAACAAAAACTCCTGAATAAAAAAAAAATATTCAAACAACAATCTTAAAATACACTAAAACATAATTTAAAAAATACCTTAAAAGCTATGGAAATCCCTAAAATTCTTAGATTTCTAAAAGTACAAACCTTCAATAAACAATTCAAAGAGAAATTCTAAACAGAAAAACCAGGAATCTTAAACATCTTTAAAAAAATACCACAAAAATAACTCAAAAACCTTTAAAAATTGGATTGGATTAGAAATCCATTTACTGGTACTACTGATGTAGATAATGAGATGCGTGTGAAAGCCCTTAAAAAGCAAGCAAGTGGACCTTGAGTCTAAATCATCCCATCACACACTCACACAAGGTAAATAATGAACTGCACTACATTACACTACACTTAAAATCTCATACATTTCTCCTTCAGTGTCCAGACAGTGAACGCCTGTGTAATTTGTCCCGGCGCTGCTGAGACAGGCGGCTCTGTTCTGCTGCACGGCCAAACGAGACGGAATCAAAGAGCCTTCGGAGAGATGATCATTGATTTAATCACATCGTCGACGGCGGCCACTTCAGGGCCAAAGTAGCTAATCCATAACCAGCCCAGCAGATCCACGCCTGCAATCATAGCTAAATGGGGATCAGGAGGTGTCGCGCGGGATATCAGCTTCTATCACGCTCAGATGTGTTATGAAGTGTCTCAGCATCGATCAGGGATAACAACTGCATGTCCATCGACCACATAAGACATAACTGCATCGACAAGAGAATTAGAGGGATAATTGTTCCTCCGTCATCTAACTCTAACATGACCGTCCTCCTCTATCTCTTCTTGAGTGTCAGTGTGTGTGTGTGTGTGTGTGTGTGTGTTTCCTCCCTGTGCTGTCTGTACAAAGACTGACATTGGGACTTTCTTGAAGTTAAAGAGTCATCTGTTGTCAGAAAGCACCTCACTTGTATTGAAAGCTGAGTAAAGAATAACCTTTATATATATATATATAACATATTTAAGACAAATTGAAATGTATATGCACAATTAGTTGATTTACGTTCAAATTGTGTGCAGAATAAAAACAGCCCCGTCTCTTAAAAATTCCGTTGCCACGAAAGTGCATTGTGAATTACGTTTCTAGGGAAAAACGTATTTTGTCATGGATTATGTTTGCTTTTGCTTTTGACGTATCGCAAATACGTTTCAAACGAGTCCCCCTGAAGTCCAGGTAGGATGGAGGAGACTGGACACCAAACATATGACAAACATAACCGATTAGTAGTTCTGTTGCCTAAAGCTGGCAAAGTAGTTTTGTATCATTTTTTTGTTTGGTTTCAATTCACGTTAACGACTGTGATCTGGTGAGAAAATACGTTTCCTCTGAGACGCAATTGAGAGTTTAGTTATGAGGGAATGTAAGTTTGTAGGAGACTTTAAAATGATGTGCCATGTGGATGTTTTTTTTACCTACTCATGTAGAAGTACAGAAGTATTATCAGTTCAACGTTCTTAAAGTATCATAAGTAAAAGTACTTGATCTGAAAGATGGCAGGTCAGCGATACTGATGCATCGATGTACATGTACTGGCCGAGGTGGAGCTACGTTTAAGTACTTTGTACACAGTTGGGTGTTTTTGGTCAGGCGGTCACCAACCTGAGGGTCAGGCCCCTCCAAAGGGTCACAAGATCAACCCTGGTGGGGTCGTGAGCTGGTTAGTGAAAACAGAATCCTGTGATGAATTTGTGTTCACTTTTCCATTTTTCTCTGCTCTTTGCTTTTCTTTTCATATATTGAATGAAACCATGTGGGAAGTTTATTGGTGAACTGCTGCTAACAGCTGATAGACATCTGAAACATGACAACGGACCGCGACTAGACACTGATTTTAGTTTTTATAAGAGTTACAACCCTAAGAGGTTGGAGATTTAAAATTACGTTTGTTTTATGGAATTAGTAATTGAAGATATCAGACAAATGTAGGGAAGTAAAATTACAATAGTTGCCTCTGGGATGTGGTATAAGTATGAAGGAGAAGTGTACTCTCCACCACTATAAAGTGTCTTAAAACATAAGACACTTGTATTGCTCCCGGAAATCTCATTAACGAGTTATAGGGCCAAATATCATTGCTGTCGTTCGATCGAATGAGCTCCGGGTCTTGTTAGTTTCTCGATGCGTTTTACAAAAGCGAAATCATGAGGAAAGAATGAAAAAAAGAAAGATGCACTTCCTTTTTATTTTAAATCTGATATCTGGACAGAAAAGACTTCTTTTGTTTCCTCCTCCTGGGTGAAAGATACAGCCCTGGGAAAGCTTTGGGTTATTATTGAATGTCTACTCTTAAAAAAAAAGAAAAAGAGTATTTCCAAACAATCCAATGTTGTGCTCTAATAGAAAATCTATGAATGCTTCTCGGGGGCGGAGGACAAAGCTACGGCGGGGCTGTACATCTGTGAGTTTAGAAACAACGCTTTGTTTGTGAGCCTCAATCACTTGTGCTCATGAAAGCAGACACTTACTTGAAAAACTTTCTTTTTCTTTCAGGGGAGGGGAGCAGGGGGGGGGGGAGAGACACTCTAAACCTACATCCTGGTATAAATTTGCAAAACGCAATACAGGCCTGATTGTGTGTGGAGTAGACGCAGGATGCATACAAATAGAATCCCCTCTGAAATGTCCCCTTCCCTGCATGGCTCAGTGGCTAATGTACAATAAATCAACAAAAGGGGGCTTTAATACGAGCACCGGGCAGCTCCGGGATACTGTTATTTTATCTTTTTTTTTACAGTATTTAATTGGAAGTTTTCCCTGAAACGTTACACCGCGCTTTCAAATGACTTTGCCCCAAATCTAAGAGGAGATTGATAAGAATTTCTCCCCCTCTCTTTAAGTTTTTTTTTTTTTCCCTCTCCCTCTCTTACCCCTTCGCCTTTCAGGGGGAGAGCAAAGTTTTTTGCTGAAGGGAGACTAAAGTTACAAGTGTGTGGCATTTAGTGCAAGGGAGAATGAAATCGGAGGCTCGGAGGGACGGATAAGGACAGGCTGGGAAAAAGGGAAGTTGGCAGTGGTGGCGGGTCAACAGCGCGCCTCAGAGCCTTACCCACTGCACCAGGTGTCCACTTAATTCAAATGATACTATTATTCATAGACAGAGGAAGAGTATTGAAACGGGCCCCCATCCCCCCCACCCCTCCAAATCATTTGCAACTGAATACAGATATAATCCTGGAAATATAAGTCTCCATTAAGGCTATCCCATTTAGCAAACAAGGCTCCCATTGTGCAACATGTTGTGTGTATAAATCAGCCTGAGAGAGAGAGAGAGAAAAAAAAGACGAGGGGAGGGAAACATTCAGTCCGAGACGAGATTTGAGAATGTCACTCAGTCACACATGACAATTAAGAGTGTGTTTAACTTTCTGATTTTATGTGCCGCTTGTCCTCTTCCCTGTCTGGACTTTATTCATTATTTCATCCAGAAAAAAAAGGGAGGAGCAGTAAATTAAGAGAGGAGGGAAAGAAATAGACCAGAATAATGTTAACATTAGTCATATCTTTTGGAAAATGCAACACTGCTATATTTATATATATTTATATATATATATATATATATATATATATATATATATATATATATATATATATATATATATATATTATGTGTGTTAAAACATATCCCAAAATATCAGCACATCAGGGGACGTGATGAACGGCATCACCCGCACACTGACACCAACAAAGACAAATGCTTATTACTTTAAACTATCTAGAAAAAATAAAATGAAAAGACATTATTCTAAAAAAATAAATAAATAAATGACAGTTAAAAATGTTGGTTATTTGGAATTCATTCAATCATTTTTTTAATACAATATTTGTGCAAAAACCCAAAATCTCTGACAAAATGTCGAATGCGTCTTCTTCAGATGCAGATGTATTTAAAGTTGCACTTTTTGAAAACTTAAAAATGGAGGATAGAATTGTGGAAGGAGACTGTCAATAATATTCTTTACATGCTGTATATTAAAAGTGTGTGTGTCTAATTTCCGAATATTGATTGAAATCTCAACAAAACAAAAAAATTTGAATAACTAATATTCTCTTTGTAGACAATCTTGAGCTTTTGTTCAGTATTTCACTTTAGATATTTTTACTTTAGATTACTTAACTTCTCTGGACACTTTATTCACCCTAGACCTTCACTCCTGCACATGTTAAAGGATTCACCTTCCAGCTGCAAACACACACACACACACACACACACACACACACAATGGTTCCCAGTTGCTTAAAATGGGTAATTAATGTCAGTTCCCAGTAAAAAACAAAAAAAAGGACAAAAGCAGCTTCAGGACCACAAGCCCCTCCTGGCCCTTGTGTTGCTGGGTGCAGTACAGACACCAGGACTTCACCTTCAGTCAGTGGATCAATCTAATCCTTCAGAGGGACGTGCGACAGGCCGCTGCAATCACACCAAACAATGGCCACGAGAGGTCTATTCCTCTCGCACGGGAACTCCGAGGTGAAAGGAGCGGCTGCTTTGTGGAAGCAGACAATATCGAGCTCCTGATAACTTTTTCTTTTCTGATTTTCTACGAGCACAGAAAGAAAAGTTTCCCCCGAGGGCCAATTACAGTTCAATCCCCTGCTCGCTTGTCTAAATATCCAACGGACGGAGCTTATTTTGACAGACACCTCAAATAAACGCACACGCTGAAAGCTAAAGCAACGCTCCTCCTCACACAACTTCACTCCAAGTGTCACTCCAACGCCTCCTTTCTCTAAAAACTTGACGAATTGAAGCTGTTTTCACTTTTCAGCCATTATCGCAGGGAGAGAGAGGGGTGACTTAGAAGTCTTCATCAATGCTTTTTCACCATTGACTTTGTGCAAATTGTCGAATTGTAATTTTGAGACTCTCGGAATACCTATAATTTAAGCAACTCTTTCTCCTGCGAAATAACATTCCCCTACAAGTAAACAGCACTATACCGCCTTTTGAGGGAAACATATTTTATATAATGTAACAGTTTGAACTACACGGTTAAAGGCTGTAAATGTAAAGAAAATAACAAACAGAAAATGCTGCAAAACTAGGTTTTGTTAGGTTGTGTTAAATAACACCATGGTTTGGTTTAAAATGATCACGGAACAAAACCAAACAAAAATTCAACAGAGGTACTTGGTTATGTTTAGGCAACAAAAATGTAGTTTTCCAGTTCACACAGGACACTAATAGTCTTCAGAGTATTTGTGATACGTCAAAAGCAAACGTAATTCATGACAAAATAGTTTTCCCTCTAAACATGATACACAACGCAGTTTCGTTGTATCGGGTCCTAGTTTTTAGTAGGCTGAATGTAAAAATGTTTGCGCTCTTGAATCAAGTTTAACAGCGCCAGAACACTGGACAGGATTCTTGTAAGGTGACAACAAAACTATGGATGTACAAATATATCCTTTAAATCTGAGGAGCCTCTTTATATCACCCCCATGTTAGTGTGCGGGACACTTTTTTTTTTTCTCTCTCCCTGTTTGCATCAATCATCGAAGGATTACCACGAGCTGAATGTGACTTTGAATTTTTAGTGGCCATCTTAAATTGTCACTTGATGACAAATTAATTAACAACAAAAGATCGATTAATCAAGCAAACGCGTAAAAAAATGTTTGATATGTTGACATTTATTGTTGTTTTTTTTAAAACAATCTTTAATGCGATGAATAAACATCGACATGCAACAAAAGCCAGTTTGAGCTGAAACGGTTAGTTAATAATCGATTTGTTGAGTATTTTGATAATCGATTAGTCATTTCTGTCTCGTTTTAAAACAAAACTTTTTCTGGTTCCAGCGGTGGAAGTGTGAGGATTTGCTGCTCTTCTCTGGTATCAGAGTAAACTGAATATCTTTTGGTTTTGGACTGTTCGGTCGGACAAAACAAGCAATTTGAAGATGACTTTTAGGTCTCAGGCAAAGTTTGATAGACAAATCTAAACTTGACACTCTTAAAAGAAGAGAGTTTGCCTTTTATAAATAAAGGTTTTAATCAGCCGATCAATCGATCGCTTTAGTTCAGAACCAGTACTTCTGCGCAAACATTTCAAAAAGACTATTTCAGATGAGCACAAAAAACTGCTGTCGTACGTCTAAAACATCTTTGTAGATTCTCCGGTCAGTTTGGTCTTTCCATTATCAGTTTTCGAGACCTCTCTGCGTCTCCGTCCCTCCGTCTCCGAGCTGAAGTTCCCATGACCCGTCACAATACAGTGATGATGTATTCAAGCAGTGATGTATGAAATTCGGGCAAATAAAATCCTTTGTCCTCCCACACTGGCTAATTATTTGACAGATTGGAGCCCTGTTGTGTGTGGATACTGTGAAGGAGCCCTCCGCCGCCCATCCCCCACCCAATAAAGAGGCCACTTGCAGAAAAAAAAATTCCTCTATAGCCACCCTTTTCTATTCTTTGTTAGAAGATTACATTTTTTCACCACATTTTGGAATGACAAAATGGGGGAGAACTGTGGGTTTTTTTGGAGGGGGACCCCGTGTGCTCAGCCAGTGACAGAGGGGGCCAGGACAGCAGTCAGTGGCCGTTTAAAAAGATTTTCTCAAGCAGAAATATTTAATCTTCTCAGGGAAAATAAAGCAGAGAAAAAACAGAGGACAAAAAGAAGCTAATCATCCACAGGTCTCCCCCCTCCCTCTGTCTCCCCGACTCCCTCCCTCCCCATAGTTATCTGTAAAAAAAAAAAAACTAAAAACAAGAGAGAAAAAGATTATGTAAGATCGATAGAATAAATCTGCATGTACAATTATGAATTATACATGTTCCCACATTTGCGTGTGCAGCTTTTCTGAAGACTGTTAATTACTTTAAGTGAGCTGTACACCGAGACAGACGCAGAGCCATAAGAAAACAACAGTTCACATAATAACTGGCAAGAAAAGAAACAACTTTAACCAGTCGGGCTTTAGCAAAGGAAGGTGGCACTTTCTCCGTACTCCATGTCCTGTATTTGCTGTCCTAATTTGACTTTTTTTTCCTTTTCTCACAGCAACAACTTCTGCAAATGGCTAATGAGCAAAGCTGGAAGCTTACTCTCTTAACGGAGTTCTGTTTGTTCCATTTGTACGTGTAGACACACAGGTGCAAGTTGTTAACACCTTCATACTGACTCCAAACCAAAACCTCATTTCAAATAGATGTTTCCATCCAAGACGGATCTTCATCTGGTCAAAATGTTTATTAATGGTTACGAGAGCCATAACTGTAAGTCTAATTGGTGGACTTTAACCATGCAGGTCACTAAAGGGTATCGGCTTGTGGTTTGGAGTCAGTGTGTGAGTGTTAGGCTACTTTGATGTATTTGTACCTTTTGAAATCAGTAATTGAAGTCAAATTAACGGCACTACGGATTACAAATTCTGTCACACTTCCTTTGATCTTTTTTTCTTAGCCGATTCATTTTGTTCCTTGTATCCAAACCCTCTATCAACTCGACTGCATTGATAACAATGCTAGCTACATTAGCTTCATTTACAAGCTAACATTAGCTTTACTTCTATCAAACAGTTGGTTTAATTGCAAATATTCACTCATCAATAGTATTGTTTGTGCTTTTTGGTTTGAATAGGTTCAATAAGGTGAGTAAAATATACTAGCCAACATAGCATGACTTAGCATAGAAAGTAGACTGACATCATTTCTTTCTTTTTTATGTCACTACACTCTTTGCTTTTGTGGATCAAATCATATTACATTCAGAAACTTAAACGTAATTCATCAATATATTGATTTGTTTTTTGCATCTACACCCCCTTCAAACTCAACTACTTTAACAGCTTTATGCTAGCTTCATT
Organism: Anarrhichthys ocellatus; assembly: GCF_004355925.1. Lineage (NCBI taxonomy): Eukaryota > Metazoa > Chordata > Actinopteri > Perciformes > Anarhichadidae > Anarrhichthys > Anarrhichthys ocellatus. The sequence goes on from NW_022280114.1 coordinate 864,531, forward strand.
AGCCAAACTTGCGTGCTAGCATAAGCCAAACGTTTGTCATTTGATGCATTTAGTTCAGCTGATGTACATTCAGTGACATTAATGAAGGCGATGATGTTTTTTTAAATGGTTGGTTTTAGATATTTGCTCTCTGGTTTGCTGTAGTTTGTTATGTAAATTGACAGCTGCATACAAAGAGTTTTACACCAATGTTCTTCTACTGAAGTAAAACTATCTGTCTCGTTAATTACATCATACTATAATGAATTATTATTCACTTCTTTTACGTTGTAATTTCTTGTGATTTCAGATGTTGCTGAGCCAGAACACAAACTGGCATCATACATCACGCCCTCTCCATGACTAATATCACAGGCTCCAGTTTTGGACACAACCTTGATGTTGTTGTCCTGAAGCTACCAGAGTTTATCCTCTTGGCATCTGGCTGCGAGGTAGAGGGGACTCGTCCTCCCCTCCCTCGTAGAGCCGAGGCTGGAGGAACACTTGGCACCGGCCCAGTGAAGAGGTGGCTGGAGTATTAACCGCACAACTTCCCCTCGTAGAAGGTTAAAACCCTTTCACGGTTTCCTCCCTCCCTCCCTCAGCAGCATTAGCACAGAACATATGCTCTTTAAAAACATATGGTCGGAAACAAAACTTCAAATCTTGAATGAAAACGCAAAAAAAAAGCTAATTTTGAACAAAAAACGTGGTGAGTGTAATTGATACTTTTTCAACCAAAATGAAAGCGAATAGAGGATCCGATTGGCAGGCCGTTTTGATTTATCACACACATATTGTCCCAATTAGCACGATTATGGCGATGGAGCAGGCTGCTTGACCTTCTAGTACCATCCTCATTTGTATCGTGTCAACCACACAACAGCTCCTAAATCACTGCTCCTCACTCCCTGGTCAAATTACCGCACACTATTTTAATCTGTGATCCCAAAGACACAGAACAGAGACAGTTAGGAGTGAAACAAGTGCAAGAGAATTAGGACCAGCAATAATAGTAATAATTGGTAAAAAAATACCTGTAAAAGTCTTATTTCAAAATTTTCACTCCAACTATTTTGTAGGAGTTCAAATGTTTCATCATAAAAATCACAAGCATCATATTACGAAATGCATACACTGTTGAGAGATGATACACAATTATAAAGTGGATACAACATAGACAAAGTAGATAGAGAATGTAGAAAGTAGACAAAAAATGTATCTAAAGTAGATACAAAGCAGAAGGTTGATACAAAACAGATACCAAGGAGGAAGCAGATACAACATGTAGAGTGGAAACAAAATGAGTACAAAATGAGTACAAAATAGATACAAAATAGAAAGTAAAACCAAAATCAACGCAAATTAGAAAATACATGAAATAGAGAATAAAAAGGAAAGAAAATCAAGTCAAACTTGTGAGCCGTTGAGTAAAAGAAGGTGAAAGTGTGCACAGTATGCGTGGCTCTGATGACTCTGTCGACTGTGGGAACAGAAAGATCAGCAGGCCCGCCCGTGTATTGAAATGAATCTCTGGTTGTTTTGGCTAATGGCTGATGTGTCAGCTCGTATGTCTGTGTCACACCACTGGCCAAGGCAGCCTCCCGACAGGGCCTTCTGGGTGTGAATGTGTGTGTGTGTGGTTGTAACAGAGAGTTTGGAGTCGGGCGATTTTTTTTTTTCTCTTTTTTGGGGCGGGGGGGCTTTGAAGGGAGCACATGGAAATGAGACCCCATTCAGCCCTCTACCCATGACCCCCCCGATTGGCATATGGCATGGTATTGTCCTTGGCCGCTGAGCCAGAAGTGATGCAATTTGTTGGCATGTCCTGTCATTTCACAAACTACCCATCCCATTGAGGCCTCCAGAAAACAACAACAGAAGACATGGAAGGGCAGCCAACAGCTCAGCTTCGGCGAGTGCTCTGCCAAATTCACTCAAGAGGGGAATGAAAAATAACTAGGGTTCAAACCCTCATACATTTACCAATATTAATTTAGGCTTTTACATTAGAGTGACAAAAAAACAGCAAGACAACATGTTTTTTTTTATTTTGCAGCATTAATATTTTTGGGAATGCCGAAAAGTTGAAGTTGTTTTTAAGTGGCGGTTGAACTACAAATACTCAAAGAAGTTGATATAGCAGTTTAAATGGAAGTGGTCAAAGAAGTTGAAGTTTAAATGTACGCAATGAAGGAAGTTGAAGAGGCTCAAACAGAGTACGCGTTGACTGAATAATTGGATCTGTATCAGTTGAAATGAAAATGATGAATGTACTGAAAGATTCACTTGAAGATGAATATCTGAAAGCAGTTGAAATGTCAGACAAAATGTAAAGTGATAAATTGAAGTGTCAACTGTTTTTTACCGTACATGAGACCAATGGAAAAAAAAGTTTATTAAAGTGCTTAAATATTGCAAAAAGTTTAACTTAAAGTGGCAGTCAAAAAATAACTGAAAGAATAATGAAAGTACAGTAAGTAGTTAAATATTCAGTTGTTTCAAGATTCAAATTCATAAACTTGTTGAGTTGAAATGTTACACTTTCACACCCGGTCTGCATTTTTAGTATGCAAATCTTCAATCCGTAATCTGATAAAAATAAAAATCACTAAGCACAGAAATCTGCATGAGATTCGGTTAATTATTTTATGTTTGCGAAAATTCGCAATACAAAACAGAACTGAACTAATAACGTGGGTGCGATAGATAGCGCTAGTAACCAAATTACATTATCAAGAAGCTGTCATTTATCTGCCTCGAGCACAATCCTTACTGTCTTTCCTTACGTTACATCATTTGTTTCGCGACCCTCCCCGATCCCAAGCAGTTCTGCAATCACCGACCACAATCGATCTTTACATTCGGAATCACTGCATTCTTTAATTTGTTTGTCGCAAAGTGCTTTGAGCTGTAAGACGAATGAATGAAGTGAATCAGCTAATCTGTTGCAATTATTGATGATGACGTTTTGCATTTACGGTGGTGAACTCTAACAGAAGTGGAAAAAAAGCACAAAAAAAAATCTAACCTGTTCCTTAAACTTTAACGACAGGTGGAAGTTTGGGAGTTGGTGTGTTAATATGATTGACACAACGTGAAGTTGTATTTATATTAAAGGTACGACAATTTCGGAGGAAAAATATGGACTCGGTTGGCAAAGACTTTAAGTGTAGATGATGAATTGAGCTGGAAGTGTAGAGAAGAAAGTGTATAAACTGAAAGACAATGTCAGCTAAAGTTGAAGTGTACGTAAATACTGAAAGCAGTGAAAATAAATTGTGTATGTACTTGATGTTCAACCGTTGAAAACCTAAAAGTGTCAAAGTTTAAGCATTGAAAGAAAAAGAAACCGTGATGAATGCAGTGAAAAGTTCAGTTGGCGTAAAACAGTTGTGATTTTAAATCTGACAGCTGAAAGCACTTGATGTGTGAGTGGTAAAATGTGTTGAAATTTCAGAAAAATAATAAAGAAAAAATGTTTTTATCATGATGATAAAAACTTCATAACAACCGATAATTCATGCAACATCCTGTCAAGATGACGGGATGATAAAACAAAGTATTTTTCTCTTTCACTTTGAGCCGAGGCTTGACCCCAAGCTGTCCAATGTTTAATTAACTCTCACAGACTTGACGGGGGGCAAAATCTTCAAAGAATATGACCACTGCTTTGTGAAACATCAAATCCAGCTCCAGATCCCATTGTGCAGAGTTTGCTCATAGTTGACCTCACCTTCTGTTGGGATATCCTGTTGAAAGACACGGCCGGCTCGGACCGCCAAGACAAAGAGGATTTCTCTCCAGGGAAACTCTGAGCCGTCAGTGGGAGATGCTGCTGCTGCTGTTGTCATATGTCTGATCTGTTACTTTTAAAGACTCACGCCTAAAGAAGGACCTACAGAGAGATTAGTTGTTTTTTTTCCTTTCGTATGTTTGGCTGAAAATCTGCCAGCCCCATGGAGAGGCTCCTATTGTTGTTTCTGGAGTGAATACATTCTTTCAATTGACGCACAAACGTCACTTTGTCTTTTTTTTTTCTGACAGCAAATGTTCTGCACACTCAGCACAATCCCCTAAAACCTAAAGGATGTTCATTTCTCCTAATGCTGACCAGGAGTTTCCTTCTGCTGCCTCTAGTGGTGACAAGACACTCAGGAGAGTCTGAATGTTGGCTGGTTTAATGCTGCTATGTAGTAATTGCATAACTCATCTCACGTGTACAGTACAGTTTCTTATGATGTGATGTCTGAGAGGGTCTTTAAAAAACAGAGCTGTGTTGGTTCAATATTAGCTGGCAGTAGAATATCCTTCTCAAATACCAGCACTGCTACCTCGCTGGTGATTTACTCGTTGCGGGTAAAAGATACATTATTTAATTTAACATTTGTTTGGGTTGCCCCTTTAAACTGTAGAGTGGAAGCTGTTTTACTTTTAACAAAAGAGAAAAGCTTAAGAAATGGACAGAGATCAAATGTTATTCTGAGGAGGATTATTTTAAAGGACAAAACAAAAGCATAAACAAAATATAATTAGTCAATTCCTTTTCACAAGAATGACCACAACTGCACAGTTTAAGATAACAATGTGCATTGTCATGCACTTACAATATTCATACACTGTATTGGATTTGAACTATAATAAGGTGCACAACAAGGGAAATATCATTTTTGTGCAACCGTACATTCCTAAAAAGTAGAAACGAAGGTTGCATTGTGAGTTCCCACGACTATGGTCAGCACAGTAGGACAAAGTCAAGGTTGGTCTGAGAGATCCTCCATCAGTGACATCAGACAGTTTGGCTCATATTTGTGACGCTCAAACGAAGGCTTTAGTTAGTTAACGTGTTTAAACTGTGGATTTGCTTGAAACCTCTGATTATGGAGTCATCGGAGTGCATTCAAAATAGATATTTTGTGAACAAAACATAAGTAGAAAAAATGTGGAAATATAAAGACAAGTTATTTGATATTTCTAAAAATATATTCTTTTATTTTGTTATTCATTTCTTTGCATATAAATTACTCTATTTCTTATATATAATAAGAGCATGCATGTGCAGGATTGGACTACTCAGTCTGGGTAGGAAGGCCCGTCCAAAGCCAGTTGATGGTTTGGCCCTTCATAGAAAAGCAAAAACAATAGAGAGAGGGAAAGGGCTAACAATAAATAAATTATTATTTATAAAAATAAACAAATAAATAAAGTTTTAATGCAAATAACTAAATTGCAATTCTCTAAGTATATTTGTCCCTAACAAAAAAACATTAAATTGAGCTCAGTAGTGAAGTCAATGATTACACACACAAACCCCAAAATGCAAGAGAAAAACGCTGCATATCCGGTCAACACAAGAACGTTCTCCAGGCCTCTAGGAGGAGCTCTAGGAGGAGCTCTAGGAGGAGCGCTAAGTGGAGCAGCTTGATTTTTAACCCGATAGAGAGATCAGACGAGAGGGTGTGTTTGTTCTTGAAGCTGGACGAAAAGTGGAGTAATGAGGCAACATAAAATGGTACGTATTGTTTTTTACATTTGGCACAGTTCCGTTGTTGTATTTTTCGTATGTATTTTCGAATTGGCAACCTTTCTGAAGCTGTAGCATGTTTCTCCTACTGGGCTGTGTTAGCGTGTTTGCCCTTGTCGGCCACCATACAGAATAAAAATTGTATTGAGCTGCATAAATTCTTTAAAAATTTGCGAAATCATTCTTTTCATTGTTTAATTACGCTTCCCGGGCACCAGAGGACTTTTTTCCCTGGAAACCGGACTCCATCATAACTGGAATCAACGGGCCTCATACAAGACCATTTTTCGTATTCCAACTTAACTCGTAAGGTGGGCTCGTACGAGTGAGCCACGTCAGAATCAGCAACGCTCCTAACCTCAGATAACTGTGTGAATGACCTGTGCGCAAATGAGCGCACATTAACAAGAATTATTAAACGGCACGATTAACGCCCCAATAATACCATTTAAGGCTATGCCCCTTTATGTTCGGGTGAAAGAATAACAAGAGTTGTTAATGCCGTGTCACCTGAGGGTCGTACTGTCACAGAAATAAAGAAGGAATGGTTTCGATATGAGAAACAGTGAGGCGTTCGGGGACTGCAACAGGAGGGAGGTCCATCACGGAGAAAGACAAAAGAATGCGTGCCATAGTGGGTGATGTGGCACTGTCAGGCGTGGCAACGGAGAGCGTTCCCCTGGACAGCGACGTGCATGAACCTGCATCTGAAGATGAATATGAAGAACGATCCATCCGTCTCCGCCAACATCAAGACGCTGTCTGAAGATACGCTCTCTTCCCAGGGTCTGATGCTCTGAGGCCTCCAGAAGATCCTGGTTACACTTCTGTCTGACCTTTTTATCTACAGAGACAAATCAACCTTCAACGTAGCGCATACTGTAAGTCGTTTGGCAGCTTGAGATGCTCATATTGATATTGTATTGTTATACAATAGCATCATTAGCCCATTTTGAACTATATCATAATTCGAAATTGCAGAGTCAAACAGGGTAATGTCGACATAATTATGAGGTGTCACTTATACATGGTTTTCAAACTGAAAATTGCTTTAAAGTAACGAAATCAGTTAGTGAAAAACTCAGGCCTGGATAACAGCAGACAAACTGCACATGACTCCTATGACAGGTCTGGACTACTCGAAAATTGTGGTGGTACCCAAGAGAAAATTCTAAATATGAGAAAATTGGTCATGTGATAAGTTGTCCTAAATCACTCGTACAACTCACTTAAGAACCAATCTGTTCATACGGGTGCTTTTTGCATGAGGCCCGTTGTGTTCAGTCAGTTTTAAAGAGTGCTCTCAGGGCAGATAAAAAGGGAATATTTGAAGTTAAATGTCGCTTAGAATCAGTTCTTGCTGCTTGTGACTGACACCTCCATTTGACTCAAAGGTAACAACCACATTAATGTCAAAACACAAAAAAAAAATTGAACTTTAGCGCTGTTCAACCCTTCAATTAGACAGCTGTGTAAGAGTTCAAGCTCCCGTCCATCATTTAGTTGAGCAGGTAAATAAATAAAGTGCTTAAAGGGGGGTTGAGGAGCGTGGAGGAGGTGTTCATGACAACTCTGGAGAGCTGTTAACGTGACAGCTGGGTCACACCGCCACTACCAGCATGTCATTATTCTGGGTCAATGGACATGTATGTGATCCCTAGTTTCCTTTCCTTTGGTCCTATCTGTTATGTTGCTTCCTTCCTTTCCTTTATCTTCCATACCTTCCCTGCTGCATTTTCTGTATTTTGTGTTCTTCCATTTGTTTCCTTTCCGCTCTCTCTTTCTTCCCCAATAACAAGCCATGGATCACCAGTGACCTGAAAGCTCTTCTTAATAAGAAGAAAGCAGCTTTCAGGTCTGGGGACAGGGATGAGCTAAGGAGAGTCCAGCGCGACCTGAAGATGAAGATCAGAGATTGCAAGGACTCCTACAGGAGGAACCTGGAGGCCAAACTCCAGCAGAACAATGTGAGGGAGGTGTGGACGGGGATGAAGCAGATTACCGGCTTGAAGTTTGGAGGGAGACAACCAGGGGGATCCCTGGAGAGGGCAAACAAGCTAAACTCTTTCTTCAATAGGTTTAGTTCACAGCCCTCATCTGTCTCCTCCACACACCACACCTCCCAAACACCTCCCCCTCTGTCCCCTCTGTCCCCCCTGGTGAGCTGCATGGACACAGAGCCCTCAACATCAAAGGGCTCTTCCACCCTCCCCGCCCTCTCTGTGACGACTGGCCAGGTGAGAAGACAGCTGGAGAGACTCCACCAAGGCAAAGCTGAAGGACCTGATGGCATCAGCCCCAGTGTCCTGAAGACCTGCGCCGTCCAGCTGTCTGATATCCTGCAACATATCTTCAACCTGAGCCTGAAGCAGGAGGAAGTCCCGTTGCGGTGGAAGACGTCGTGCCTGGTTCCTGTAACAAAAAAGACGACCCCATCTGGCCTCAATGACTACCGGCAGTTGCCCTCACATCTCATGTGATGAAGGTGCTGGAGAGGCTGGTCTTGGCCCACCTCCGACCGCAGGTGAAATCATCACTGGACCCTCTGCAATTTGCATACCAGCCTCATGTGGGAGTGGACGACGCCATCATCTACCTGCTGCAACGAGCTCAGTCGCACCTGGATGGATCCGGTGGCTCTGTGAGAATCACTTTCTTTGATTTCTCCAGTGCATTCAACACATCCAACCAGTGCTGCTGAGTGAGAAGCTGCGGGTGGTGGGGGTTAACGCGTCCACCGTCTCCTGGATCACTGACTACCTCACGGGCAGACCACAGTTTGTCCGACTGGGCCGTGTGCTGTCTGATGCGGTGGTCAGTGATACTGGAGCCCCACAGGGAACTGTTCTGTCTCCCTTCCTGTTCACCTTGTACACCACTGACTTCCAGTACAACTCTGTGTCATGCCATCTGCAGAAGTTCTCTGATGACTCTGCAGTGGTCGGGTGTATAAGGGACGGATGGGAGGAGGAGTACAGGACAGTAGTAGATGACTTTGTAGAGTGGGCCGGTAGAAATCACCTGCGTCTGAACGTGGCCAAAACCAGAGAGATGGTAGTCGACTTCAGGAGGAAGACGACGGCTCCACAACCGCTGAGAGTTCTGGGAGAGGATGTGGACATGGTGGAGGAGCACAGAGTTCAAAAAAATATAGTGACGTACAAATTAATGGTGCGGACAAATTTTTGTGAATAAAGGCCTTAAGTCTGAATAATTGTATCTTTTAAAGTGACTGATTTCTTTAAAATCCTTCATTACTGTTTTTCTCTTAATAATAAATGATAAACCAATGGCCTCAACACTCCTACTGTAAAGTAATGTGTATTTCTCTGTCTTGTCCGCCATAATCTTCGCACTCTGCTGGTCGTCTCTCTTCATCAATTAGGAAATGTGTTGGCATCACAGGCGAAGGGGGGCTGAGTAATGCTGATGATGTCATTGACGCAACCTGCAGCTTACAAATCACAACAAAATCATAAATCGCCTCACAGATGTGTCCCTCATTCGATTAGCACGGTGTCCATATGGCCCACTGTAGCATATCAATCAGCTCAATATGCCAGCCGCTCGCTGGCCTCTCCTCCACCTTAATGGAGAACACGCAGCGACACATAAACTCCTCAGGGTCTTTTTTGGTGATATTGCCAGAGCTGTTATTTTCCATCACCGCAGACTGTCATCTTTTATTTGTTTATCCTGTCGCGGTGTCGGACAGTTTTTTATTATTTTGACACTTCTTCTATTTGCCTCTATTTATTATTTTTTATGAGAATCCAATTTGCAGACACGGCCATTTGCATTTCCTGTAAAGTGAAGCTCTTAGTGACTGCACAAAGCCCGATCTTGCAGGACTCTGAAGGTATACAGGAGGTTATGATAATTTCCTCACACAATAAGGCCGCTGGCGTGAGCCTCATAACACGAGCAGGCCTCAATGCTCCCTCTCTGCATATCAAAAACACAACCCGTTTATGCGCCGCGCGACCAAACTCATCTCATCTCTCTTCTGAAGAATCGCCCGACCATTCTAGTTTTGAAAAGATCTCAGATATCATGCAAAATATAATCGCGAGCTGCAGATATGAGCCCCCAAAGCGCTAATTATCGTACTGTCGCAAATGTATTCCATCGTGTTTCAAGTTCACTCTATTGATTTGCTCCCTCTCAATAACATTTCTTTTATGTCCGCATGACCTCATGCATTAGTCCGTCGGTCTCATTTACATTCAGGTCCAAAGCTCCGCAAATGAAATGAAAGTAAAACCTTTGAAGTACGGTGAATATGATTTATTCGTTTCTTTTCCATCCTGGTAATAAATGTCTTTCTCTTTAATATCTTTTCGAAGCAGCTTAGCACAAACATATAATTCAGAGACAGACAACACAAAAGGAAAAGAGAAAATGTTTTCTGTAAGAAGGTTCAAGAAGGTTGAAATGTCAAATTACTGTAAAGCAGCAGAAGAGGAGAATCTTTAAATCTGGATAAAGCAAGCAAGTTTTGTTATTTTGTACATTTCAAAACAGGAGTTACTATGTGCTTCATATGAAGAAGATGAAGGAGGAAAAAGAGAGATAGAGACTGAAGTGACAGAGAGAAGTAAACAACATATGTGCACTCGTTCGGTTTTGCTGAGACTTTGCAGGAAGCTGTTCCAAATGCAACCAATTCCAAACAAAGCTACCACTACCAAAGTAAAATGCCTCTGTTCTGAAGCCTGAAAGAAGCATAAAGGTGGAGATACTACAGTTGAATAGGGGGAAAACTAATCGATAATGCCATAGATTGTGTTTAAATATTCAAATTTGGCATTTTCTTATTAAATACGTGCTAATTTGCATACATTTCAAATGTTCAGAAACCTGAACATTTGATAAAGCCAGGTTCAAAATTCTTGTTTTAGTTTGTTGACATATTAGAGTCAAAGGTTTTTACAGAGGGAATTTTGTTTCACTCCATAAATCAGAAAATACTGTTGATTGTCTTTGTTGATGTTGTATAAATCAGTCTATGAGTGATATCTGAACAAACCCCAGAATATAGAGATGAATGAAATTGTAAAGTGTGGTGTGTGTACGAGCTACTGAAGTGGAGATTTATGGATCAGTCTGAGAAAAAACAAATTTTGTAAAATTACAGACATGTTGAAGACACTACAGGTGAACAGGGTAAAACAAACTACTAAAAATCACCATGAAACTTCCTCAGCTGATTACTCACATTAAGACAATTCTTTTTTTTGTATTAAAGGTTTTATGAAATATTATGTATAAATATGCAAATGAGTCATTATCTAATGGTAACTTTTGGTGAATTTAGGAGAAATCTACAGACGCAAACAGACAAAGTAGTGAAATAAACATATAAATGTGTATTTTGGATGTTTTCTTTCCACTAGACTGAAAGATGTTATGGAAGTAAGATAGCCCAAAATCTCTAAATAGACCAGAGCACGACAAAGTCAAATTTTCCACTAAAGAAATTAAACTTAAACTCACCTATATTTAAATAAATGTATTTACATCAATTTAAAACCAGCATCCGCCTGTAAAACAGCAATATAAGTATGCATTTTATAGACCGACAGTACAGTCTATGATAGCCCAACATAGAACATAATTGTATTATTTCTGAATATAGCTATTGTTGTATTTGTTTAAGCTGCTGTATTTGATGCATTGGAGTGAGAACGTGTTGACAAATGTGTGTGTGTGTGTGATTGGACAGGAATCGAACCACCAACCCTGTAATCATTGGCCGACCCTCTGCCTAAACGTGGTGGGCCGTCAGGGCCAGCAAGGCCTTCTCTGCTGGCCTAAACAGAATCACAAAGTTATAGCTATTTTATAATTTAATTATTCTTCATAAATACACTACATGTATTACAATATTTTTTCCATTAGCTTATTATCTCATTGCATAGCTACTGTCTTACTTAGTTGCTCTGCTTCCAGCACAGCTTGTTTTAAGTAGAGCTTTTATCCAATCTGATTTTGCCCCTATACTGTCGCTAGGTTAAAAAAAATCTGCCCGAGGCCTGCAGACTCACAAGTGAATCCATGTACAGTTTAAGTGAATGGGGACGATATTGTTGATTGTCATAGTCTTCAACCAATCAGATCTTTAGTTTGACATGTTGGGCGTATTCTTTGACGTGCCAGAGCCTGCTAGCTGGCCTACAAGTACGTGATTGGTCAGTGGGCTAGCCTGACATGTTGGGCAGTGACAATCCCAATATCTGCCTCCTCTGTGGAGCGACATTTCAGCCCTCAAACGCATTAAAACCTATTCCAGAAATACAACTGGGGAGGCTCGACTGTCTTCACTGGCGTCCATGAATCGAGAAGGACTTCTTACTGGAACTAAAACGCACGGATGTACTGAACAACCGTGAGATTAAACTCTTTATTAACAAAGAAAGGAGGACTTTGTCTTTAAATAGTGAACAGCAGCTCTGGTAAGTGAACTGCTTTTCTTTTTACATCTGCAGCAGCTTCAATATGCTTGTTTATATATTATTATTTGTACAACTTGTTTTTATGAAGATTTTTGTTTGGTTTTATATGTGATAGGAACTATTGTTACGTCCAATGTTGCACTGTGCAAAGTGTTAAAGTTAAAGTGTTAAAGTGAAAGTGTTAAAGTTATGTTTGAGTTAAAGTGATCATCTTTGAAGATTCATGTGTTTTCAAGTGGACTCAAGTGGACTTCAAAGTTTAATTTGAAACCCGTATGATTTGAAAATCTCTGACTTTGGTGAATCCTAGTGGTAGTATCAAAGTTTACACCCTGACAAATAGCATAAATAACCATGAATTAATGAATAGTGCTGTACTGCACACATTTTCAACAGGACTGTGTCTTTTTTTTCCCAACACACAAAAAAAACAACCTCAGAATAATGTTCGAGATGCTGTAGTTTGCGTCGCAAGAAGGCCAAACAGGTTGGGCTCTACTGATTTAAAGCATATAAACGATAGCAAGGGATGTATTCATGCATATATTTTTTTTCTGCAACTCTGTAATTGGATTGGGACATCCTCAGATACAGAATTAATAACTCAATACCAAAACAAAAGCTGCCATTTACTTCCCATCTGAACTCACTGGTGGATCCTCGCTCGCTTCGGATTGAATGGCTGATGTATACGCCTCATTGTCAATAGAGTGTTGTCTGGTGAGTACTTCAAAATGCATTAACCTACAAACCAGGGGGAATAAACCAGAGAGGCTCCATGTAAAACCAGTGAACCCATTAAAAGGCCTGATCAGAGCGCTCCGTTTATGAGTGTCTTCCACTTCATCCTAATGTAGCTTTTAGATGATGCTAATAGATCACAGGCCGTTGTGATCAGACAAGGTAATAGACCTTTGTCACAGCTTGCTGAGTATGGCTTCAGGGCTACACACACAAACACGCACACAGAATGCTCAGACACTCGCATACACACAGACACATCAGCATACAAAAGAACGACACATAAACATAAACTGACGTGCACGCGCACACACTAGAACAATGACCCTAATTAATAACGATTAGTCCTTCTCTCAAACACACTCACAAAATGTGCAAATGGAACAATAAATATAGCTCTTAAATGTGGCTTTTTACAAGTGAGCTGAAACAATCTCTACTAATCATTAGTCAACATCGGCCCGATTTGTCATTATTACTCTGTGATGCGTGGAGGGGGGTGGTTCGGTCAGGTCTGGCACAGCAACTCGTCAAAGTTCAAAATGAGCAGCAAACACCTCGGAAAGTCCAAATACAAACTCAGACCAGACAGAGAAAGTAATTTGTCTAGTTCTACCCAGCAGTGGGAAATAACTATGTACATTTACTCGACTACTATTCTTAGAATTATGAAACAGTCTCAATTAAATAGTGATGTCGTCAGTGACCGGTCCACAGCAGACAGACCCAGATCCGGCTTCGCTGTGGCCTTCGACCTGAAGGAGGAGAGCTGAGAGCTCAGCAGCAGTGTCTCCTCCTCCAGCCAGGAGCAGAGCTTCGCCTCAATGCTCCGCCAGTCTCCACTATAGGAGCCAACACCGACACCACGCTGCTGGAGGCCCAGGCCTTATTGCCGGGCCCCCTGAAGGGAAGGGAGAACCAGGACTGAGCGGAGCAGACTGTCAGACCCTGCTGCAGTAAAAATTAGAGGATTTCTACATTACCGCTTTTGTCCACAGGGAGTGCAAGAATCAACACGAAACGAAAGTTGTTTTTTCCATTTCAAAGAGTACTCCACACATTTAGCATCACGCATTTCTAATGTCGTCGGACTCACAATCGTAAAGATGTAATCACAATTGAGAGAGCAGAACCAGAGATGTGTTTTGTTGTTGTTCCATGCATTCTTCTTCTTGTGAAAACAAGCACCCACATTACCCACAATGCAACTCCAACATACACTCACACAATTCTCCGACAGATTCGGTCTCAGATGCGGGTGTGTCATGCTAGCAGCAGCTAACGTAGCCTGGAGCCTCTGAGCAGCGGGCTGCAGAGATCTGGTGAACTACGGTGACCAGACGTCTCTGTTTGTCCCGAGTCCTGACAAATATCTGTAAAATATTAAAATATCTCAGTTCTCATCATTATTACCTTCATTAATAGAAAAACAAACAATGCACGAACGCGTCTGAATTCAACACTGATTTGTCCATCGATCAATGTGCCGTTGATAAGGCTGTTGCGCCTCTTTTCTGACAGAACCGTTTAGTACGCTAATGGTTAGCTTTCATGCCGAAGAGAAAGTCGTCTTTTCTAAAAGAGCTCCAGGAGGCTGACTCCTTAAATCGTAAAGTACCCCTCAACGAAAATGCTGCGTTCTGCACAAACTGCCAGAGTACATTTTTTGGACACGTGTGGTGGAAATGGCGTCATATTAAGGCGGCCTGACAGCAAAGTACAGTAGCTGGTAGAGAATGTGTCACAGTCGCCCATTTAGCCGGCAGCCTGCGCTTGAGCACGCTGACTAATACCTTGTGTTTAGTTTTAAAATGTATCCTACAATCAACAATTATGTCAGTAGGTAAGTAAGTGAAATGTATTTATATAGCGCTTCTCATAGACATAAGTTACAAAGTGCTTTTCAAATGCTTTATAACAAACAATATAACAAGACAAATAATCTTAGAGGACAAAGTGACCACAAAGGCCTCGTAAATATAATAATAATACTCTGTGGTAGTACACCAATGCAATCCTTGCGTTTTGTGTTTGCTAGTGTTGTTATACCGTTTTTTAATTAACTATACTTTGGTGTGTTTTGGGGGGAACAAAATGTAATTTTTAATCTGCTGTCCATGGTGTTGAAAGGTGCGCTTGTTAGGTGTGATAAGCACTGACCTGATGAAAATGCATATGCATGTGCGCATGATCGTGCAGTATGCCTAACGGTCCCGGTTTGGAGGTTTGAAAATACTAATAACTAATCATTATTACATGTAGATTATTGCCACCATATTTGTAACCGGCTCACTTGTGCAGATACAGCGAAGCTACTATTCAATATTTAATATTATCAGATTTTCAGTTCTCTTTACATACATGATTAATTGATTTAACGGCATGCCATAATAAGGACACGTAATGAGTACTTTTACTTTTTACCTGACCAAACTTTTGTTGAAGTTTGGTCAGGAATGAATTTATTTATTGCTGGAGTGGATAATAAAATCAGAAACTGGAGTTTGAGGTGGCCATGGCTTTGTCTTTAAGTGAACAGCAGCTTTGGCAAGTCAACTGCTTTTGTTTTTTTACATCTGCAGTAGCGTTTCTACTGTGTTCATTTGTCTATCGTGATGTTTTTATGAATAATATGAATGGCTCGTGCTCTAGCGCTGCTGTGTTGCTGGATTGATTTGTTGCTTTGTTGTCATATTAATATATGTGACTGGTTCTTGTCATTGTGATAATTACATTGATTCTGACTTGTTCGTTAATGACGAAGCATCCTGTCATCGCGGGGTTATTTCAGACATTTAATTCTCTGTTCAGTAGGGATGAGCTAACTGCTGTTGTTTCCCCGCTAAGCTAGTTTAGCTTAGCCTCCCTGAACACACGCAGGGCCTCAGCTGTTTTTTGTTATTGTTCCAGGTTCAAAAGGTCACAGCCCGTTGTCTCCTACGTGAGCGCAGTCCACCGAAAACATTATATTTCCCACAATTTAAGCTTCTTCATTTTCCAAATGCACTAGTATAATTCAAACGTATTGAACGGTTTAATGCGAATACGTGTATTGTAGCACCCCTAGAAACGAATAATGACCGTAGCTCAGTAGGACAGCACAGAAGGCCCAGGTATAAAATGCACGGCCTGCCACTGCACTCCACATGGTGCAGCCTGAGACAAGAGGCTGTGAATGCTTTGTTTTGCTGCTCAGCTTCTCAACATTTAAATCTGTCTTTCTTTTGTTTGTATCATCGTACACTGAATATCTTTGGATTTGGACTTTCCGGCTTTTTTTTTTTTTTGACGAAACGATTATTCAAATACAATGAAGAATAATCTGTATACTAACCAAAAATGTATTGTTAATCAAGGCCCGAGCTGGGTTTAGGCGGGAGTCAACAGTAACTGTTAGAAATAGTGGGACAACATGAGACGTTATTTGAAGGAAAAAAGGAAAACTAAATATACTTGAACATCCAGGACAATACATTACTGGGGTGGGAGCGTGAAAGTGCTGAAAAAGAACCGTTCACCTTCTTTGAGCGGTAAAAACTGCAGCGTCAATCCAAACACTCGCTGCTGTCTGTTGTCTCTCGTGTCCTCCATCAGTGAGCTGACCATCAGAGCATCACTTCTGACAAACAGCTTATTGTTTTAGCCCTCAGAGACGCAGAGAGGGAGCATGGAGTGGTGATCGTGGGTAATAGGGGACATAAAAAAAAAAATAATGATTAGCCTACTATGTAAATGGCAATTAAAGGACACTAAGTGCTGCAGGCGTTGCCCTTGCATTTCACGGTTGGTTTTGATAGGAACACACCCAGCTGCTGAAAGCCTCTGGCCTCTGAACCTCATTTGTCAAAATGAGGCGGGGGGTCTGGCACTATGAATTAAATCAATTAAGTTTAATAGAAAAAGTGATCGGAGTCATTAGTTCACAACCCAGTATCTAACCTGTACTCTGTGTGCACATTGTAGATGACATTACTTTCTCCACTTGTCCGAAATCCAAACTTTTGAGTCCACTCCACACGCCTGAACACAACACTGATAGATGACGGAGACGGAGTGCTGAGGTGTGCTGCTCAAAACGACCATCATTAGTTTCACTTTAACTCAAAGGGCTCTCGGTGTAATCGAAGGGGGGGGGGGGGGAGGTCCAGGGTGGGGGAAGAGAAGAAGAGAGGGGAGGACAACAGTCAGAAATGGATGCACAGAGCTTGTCTGAATTCTCACTGATTCAGCTCTTCAAACGCTCAGTGACAGACAGCAGAGGGGAATTGGAGATGATTTGCATAGGATGGCACTGCCACCTAGTGAGAGGTTTTTATGCAAAAGCTCAGAGATGAGAGCAAGAATGACGCCAGGTTTACAATTGACTTCTTACTCGTTGCTGGATGGTAATAATATTAAAAATAACTGAGTGCTTTCAAAAGGACAGAAAACAAATTAACATGGCATAAATGACGGACAAAAAATGAGTCAGAAAACATTAAAAGACAGCTTTAAAAAAGACCAGCTAGTGCAGAAATGCAAATTAATAAAACGATTGTCTTTAGTAGAGATTCAATGGGAGTCTCTGATAACGCACAACAATTTTTAGACAGTTTGGAAGCCAGCAAATCTATTAACAGGAACTATTAACAGAGTTACATATAAGAAAGACAATGATTTCCTAATTCTAACACCTTCAATACAGCAACATAACCACTTATTGTCTTCTGCATCAGCTTCATTTTTATACCATCTTGTTTGCTGCTTCTCAAACAAACAAGCAAACAAAAAAAGAGTTTTTGGACTTTTTTTCTTGCTCTCAGTATCTATGTTATCAACTGAAGAAGACTTCTGGCATCCGTCATTTGAGGTGCTCAAAGTATTGCTGAAGTACATTTGAATACCTCAACAGCAACGTCCCTTTGCAGAAACAAAGGTCCCGGTTTCTCTTGAGCACAACGGCAACAGTTTCCAGTTTGTTGTTTTTGTTGCTTTATAGTGTCAAATTGTCCTTGGCCCTTTGCGTTACAATCAATAAAAGACAACTGAGGACAAATAACATGAACGCAGCAGGTCGATCGGGAGGATTTCTTCAGCTTCTTTGAGTGAATATTGTTCACAATTTCTTTGACTTCTGCTGCTTTGAGCACCACAAAACACCAAATAAAGAATAAAAACAAACAAAACCAAAACCAGCATGGCTAACAAAACGTCAGCACCTCGACAAACTGGCCCTCAGGCTTGACTTCTGGGTGAGACAGGAAGGAGGTCTTTGTTCCCACCAGTGGGTACCAGTAATGAAGTGGACTGGGTTCCTCTGGTGATCTCAGTCTGGACGACAGCAGCGATCTGGACGCGGAGTCGCACTTCCTTTTATTTCTTCCGCGCCGATGGGATCGCAGCTATTATCTGATGGAATTGAACAACCTTTACTAAGCGAATAAAGCTCTTTTGAGTGCCCCCTAACAGAAATCCAGCACGCCCCCATCCCTCCCCTCTTTGTCCACTGTTTTGAATTCATCGGCCCCCTCTCGACAAGATGATAGGAATAATCTCGCCAAGTGAGATTGACAGTTCATTTCAGAAATCAATATTTACAATTTACTTCTTTCAAAGTTCATTCTGGGAGAGGGCTCCATATTATCCACCTCCCAAATAAGCTGATCATATCTCCGCAGGCCCTGGAATGAGTTTCCTACCCAAAATGTGTCGTTTTCTTCCCCTCCTCCTCCCTCTCTCTCTCCCTCTCAGAAATCAATGTCTGCGTTTGTGCGCTTTAATCTGGCCTCTGATGACAGTAAATCTTTATCTGTTTCTGGGCGAGCAGCAGTGAGCGGCTGACACCATTTCCCATCAGAACAAAGAGCCGGGCCTGTGTGGACTCTGGGAGATACATGGGGCTCTAATGTGGCTGGACATGTTTCAGCAGGGCCATTAATCAGAGAGGGTGACAGCCAGGCCGGCTGTGGTTGTCGTCAGAGAGAGAGCCGCACCATACACTCAGAAAACTGAGGAGTCCAGGAGAGGTTGATGGAGATTAAACCTCCGGTGTTCTGTCACAACACGGGCCGAGATATTTCCATCTCCAAACCTGAGCGTTTCCACAAGAAGTTTTTACTCAACTCAACTTCATCACCGCAAATGATTGAATCTTTATAATAAAGTTCAAAAAGAGTGTAGTGGTAGGGAGGCTACACATGGGAAATGTAGTTCACAATTTGTAGTTTGGAAGCTCAAGATAGTGGAAATACACGTCAGAAGTAAGAAGTAGTGCAGTAGTCGTATCAAAGCCCCTGAAAAATATATCCGTGTGACATTCATAGACCGTATAAAACCATATAAAATAAGGCCTACATCAAAGCGACCACGCCCTTAACTCATGGTGATCAGACGTTTTGGTTTGTCCAGGATCAATACAAACTGTCCTGGTTTTCACCAGAATTAATAATAATAATATTATACTCGTCTTGAACATTTATTACCCAACCCAGTAGAAAAAGCACAAACAATTCACCAAGCATCTAAACTCAACACTGATTTGTCTGCCGGTGTGTCAATCATTCAACGTGTCGTTGTCAACGCTGTTGCAGTGACGCTTGCGGCTCTTTCTGACAGAACCTTTTCAGTACACCAACAGTTAGCTGTCGTGTCCAAGAGAAAATTGGTCTTTTTTTTTGTTAAAGAGTTCCAGGGAGGTTATAACTCCTTCCTTCGTAAAGCACCCGGTAACGGAAACGCAGGGTTCTGCACACGCTGCAAGAGTCCTACAGTTTCTGTCGCACACAGCGAAAATGCCAACGTAACATTTAGGTGACCAGAGAGCAATACAGAGTAGCTGGTACTATTGGTAACAGTAATAGATATAAAACGGAAGGAGATATTGTTGGAAAACTATAGTATGATGCTCTTGTCAAAGTCCAAATTGAACCCCGAGGATGTACAGAGTCTAATGTGATAATCCAGAAGAGTCCACAAAGGGGAATATACTTTTAAGTATGAACACTAGAAATCAGCTAAATGAGGTCTTAGGTTTCAACATGACGCAGGAAGCTCATACTCTGGTTCACCTGCCGGAGGGCCCAGGGGTCAAAAGGAACTGCTGGGCCCTCAATAATTCTGCTGTTTTCTGATTCAATTCAGTTTATTTTGTTGTTGTTTTGATACAATAAGCTACTACTCCCCCCCCCCCCCCCAGGTTAGTGGTGTCATAAGGTGATTCAATTCATGAATTAGTATAATGTGGAATAGAAACGTGCAAGCACAACAATAATGACATAATTAAGGTCTCACAGTAGATTTTGACACTGGGGTCGTCAGGATTAAGAGATAATGCGGTTCAGTCTTTGTGTCTTTGTGCTTTATTGCTGCATATTCCCACAGACATTACAAATTGAACTAACACCAACCGGTGGCTCACCACGCCAGCTTGGTAATCGAGCCTCACGTTTCTGGTGTAAATGTGCATTCGCTGCAGTAAAATGAGGTGATGTCGCCCTCACAAATTAGGGGAAGATCTTAACTCGATGTTGACATTCACATCGTGCCTAAACTTCAATGACATGAACACAAATATCTCAAAAAAAAAAGAAGAAAGAAAATCTGAGCAAGAGGAGCGTAAGTGTAAAAGCAGAATGAAAATGCCAGAAATAATCCACACAAACAATCATGAGTTACTCCGTTGCAACCCAGAACCCTCCAGTGAAGTTCTGTAATGATTCATAACTTCCTCAGTATTAATAAAACCACCTCCAGCACTGAAAGAATGGACCACAGTAATATGTATTATTTTGCAGATTTATGACCCCCCCGCCCCCACGTACCAAACAAGGCTGAAGTAGCCCACAGCTCCATTCACTGTGGCTCCATGGGGAGTTGCTGGGTGGTAATCTATTGTTAAACAGCTTTTAGAGTGATGGATGAAAACGGCCGCAGCCTCTACACAATCAATTCATATCTAATTAGCCCGTATTATTTATGACACTTTGAATAGGCGGAGTGGGCGTCTCAGGGGAGGGATAGAGACCTCAGCTGCCACACAGGGAAATGAGAAATGGGAGAGTTTATCAGGCTGTTATTGATGAGCATAAAAGATGGAGAAATGATTTTCCCACCAGTGGGGGAAGAAATCCCGGTTGACTTAAGATGACACGGAGAAGAAATCTCCCCGACGTCACACAAGAAGCCAAAGTAACTGGGATCCTGTTTTTGGAGAGACAGGTTGCAGCTTTTTGTTTTTTAAAGACTTGAGCCCCAGAAACCCAATCCCAAAGTGTTCATCTAAACACACAGACATGTGTTTGTATGGAGAGTGGTTTAAAGATGAAACCTACAAGTATTCCCCAAAAATTGTGCCAAGATAAGAAAGAAAGAAAGAAAGAAAGAAAGAAAGAAACTCAAATCTTGTCTAAGCCTGACATCTGCTGTTCAGCTCGGGTTATAACAGCCTGTGAGCAAAGTATTACATGTCTGCATCTACAGGACCAGCAGTGATGGAAAGAAGTATAGATACTGTTACTTTGAAATACATGTGTACAGTAGGCTACTTGTGTAAACATGTTTGAAAGTAAAAAATGGGTGAGTTAAAATGTGCTTGATAGACTTTGTATCCACACCAACAATAGTAAGAAAAGCCTGTTATCATTATGTTTTATTATGGCTTGTCAAAGAATTCAGAAAGAAGAAATACAAGCTCAACTGATCTATACACTATAATAACAACTATTTAATAAATATATATTGTTAAGCTATGTTCTCTATAGTCCTATATTTCCCTATAGTTTGTAAAGAAGGCCTAAACATTAACCTTATGTTACAAAGTCTTTAGTCTTTGTCAGGATGCAACAAGTCCTCAGTAGAAGCCAGAATTTGAATGAAATCGTCAACTGAAACTTGTTTAAAAAAACTTTTCTTGGCTGCTGGAAGCTTTGTTTTTGTTTAAAAGATGATCTCCTATAAACTACACGCACCTGGAGACGAAACAACCGTAGAATCCTTCACGTCCATGTTGTGCTCACGTGTTAGGTATCCATATTTGCGGTCACTACTCACCTCTGTAATCGTCTGAAGGTTCATCCAATCAGCCTGCAAAAAGGCCTGAGATCAAGTCCACATGTGACTATGAAGACATGTCCACATCTGTCTGCGTCCTCAGTCATATATTGTGTGATAGAAGTTTGTCTCCAGTCTCATCAACAGCTGGGCTACACGTCTTTTTGCAGTTTGACACAGAGTCTTAACTGCAACTTCATGTTGATCATTACTGTTCATATGTCGTTTTCTTTTCTCTTCAAGTTCATAAAATAAGCTGCTTCCGGTCTTTCCAGCAGCATCTAGGGCCCAATCCCAATGTCCCCCCTTACCGACTCACGGACTTTGAGGCGCGCTCCCACGAAGTCCGTGAGGGTTCAGGACTGTCCCCCTGTCAAATCGTCGAGTGTTTGACAGTGTTGTCTCCACATTGAGAGAGGCGCGACTGCGCATTTTACGCACGTGGCACAGCGGCGGCATCTTTATCGAATCACCTGACACAACAACAGGATGAGGAGCATCTAAAGCCTCCTTTAGAAAGAGGATAAAACAACTTAGCTTTACCTGGTTAATAAAATGTTCTTTGTCTTCTGTCGAGATCATTGCTTTAATGCTTTAATAAAGTAGTAGATGATGCAGGTTTTTACATCATTTATCTGTCAAGGTAACTTGTAGCTGAGAGGGTTATTTAAAGCCATGAACCTCAAAGTTGTGAAAAATATTGGTCCATTTCGACGTGGGATTCCCCTGTATCTACTGTGAATGCATTATAGTTTTATTTATATTCATTCATTTATTTTTGTGTTGATGTTCAACATAACAGAACGGAATTTCTAACATCTGCCTTTTCAATCACAATAAATTCAATTAGTAAACATGAGGAGGCCTTATTAATAATGTCTCAGCGGCCTTATTTACTCATTTCTCCCTAATTACAAACTCACCATTAAGTCCTCCAGTAATGTAGCGTCATGGTGATTGTACTCACACACTGCTGGAGGACCGTAAGCTGAGTGAGCACAAGGTGAATCTTCATCTCATATTGTAGTGAGGTTATTGGCTGCATGTACTAACTCTCCATTTTCATTCTTTAAAGATATAAAATTTAAAAATACAGTTTTGTAACAGGAATCATCTTAATCATATTTCTAAGTATGTTGTCAAACATTTGTTATTTTAAAATCTTTATTCAGACGTATTGAAAACAACAAAACACATTTGAATTCCTGACAGAAAAACAAGAAAACAACAAATAAAGGAGATGTTTGTGCCGTGTGCCTGCTGCTTGTATCAGTAGTTTACTGTAAACAAGAACCAGACAGCTCCTCTCCAGTATTTACAAGTCATTTGGAGCGTTTGCCTTCTTTATATAACAGCAGGCTGTCTTATGCAACACAGGATATCAAAATGAGACGCATATGTTTTCTATGAAACCTGTTACTGTCAATGTCATGAAAGAGACACCTCACCAGACATTATGTGCAGTTTCTTTACAATAAACCTTATTTTCAGACATTAAATCCTTCGATGCTTTACATGACGTCGTAATACTGAGAAGCAAATCCCTTTTCTTTGCTTTCTGAGGCAGCGTGAAAGGCCAGGCTGCTGTAACATATATTAAATGGCTGCAGGGGGTTAGAGAGGAACGTGCAGCACTATCCGTTTACAAAAGTCATCTTAATCAAATGCTGCCTTTTGCAGATCAGAGAGCCAGGTACGCCAGCTCTGCTAAAACTGATTACAGCTGTGCTCCATGCACGTATGAGAGGGGCCTTTTCTTTCTAAAAACATGAGTAAATAATCGATTTGTTCGCAATATTATTTATTCATCTCTTTGTATCCATCTCTTCACATGCACATTGTTTACTTATTTATTTGGGCTTACTTTTAAGCATTCGTTTGCTTATATAATAACAAGACAAAATCATTCACAGTGACATTAACTTTATAGTACAGACACTGACGCAGAGGTTCCCAGTAGTTGAAAACTGGGGAAAATCAAACGCAAACAACAGGTGTGATGTGTGCATCTGCATGTGTGACCGTGGGGTTATATTAAAGAGAAATAGGAGGAAATGAGCTACTTGTTCTAATCCTTTTCCCTGCGGACATGGACTCTAGCAGGAGGGAATCTGCTGAAAACTACTAATGAGAATGTGATGAGCTCGACCTCCCAGTTCCTCTGGTAGCTCAGATGTGAACCAGCGAAGGGCTTTCTTTACCCGTCGCCCCTTTTTGTCTTCGGAGACAGAATGGTTATTTAAATGCTGCATTATTATTTACATGTAACCTCATGATCTCTGGTATGGTGCCAACCTACAGTGTGTACCCAGCCTATACCACAAACAATCAGAGGCTGAGCTCACCATGCTCCCATATGGGAAGAGAATGGTGCCTTTTGTGTTCATCGTGGCTGTGATGAATAGGCTCACATGAAAGGGTAAAATGATTGAATGCATAGGTGTGAGATTGAACAGGTGATTCTTTTGTAAATCTGTCTGTGCTTTGTTTTCCAAAAATGGTTTAAAAATGGCTGCGTACTTTCCATGCTTAACCCATGATCCACCTCTGAGCCCAAACATATGGTCGATGCTTTGTTGTAGAAAAGCAATATTTTTGTCTGCCGATCTGGAAGGAAATTTCAAAAACAGAGATTTAGAAACATTGATACGTGTATATTCCAAATTCAGAGCATTGAGGGATTGCCTCCACATGGCTCTCAACATGGCGACGGCTAAGCTGTTGGCTAGCAGCTAATGGTGCAAACGTCAGGAGTAGCTTATCCATAAAAGGTCATGTTAATGACTTTGATAAAGATCCGTAGGGTCAGTTTACAATACATTAAAAAGAAATGTAAAACATATCGGTAATGAATATCTTTTTTTTTTAAATCTCAATATACATATTGGCCTCAAAAATCCAGTATTTATTCAGAACACAGACGATGCTCTCAAGACCGGCGGCGACATCAAAGCATTTTACTGATCGGGGAGTCGTGACCTTTGTGAGTCACACTGATGTTGGTGGGCGGCATCCTTCTGCGCAGCCCCCTGCTGTCTTTCACGGGACAAGTGCTCGGCACCCGGCACCAGAAGACCTGCTTGTAGGAGTTCCGGAAGTTCTCAGACAGGAAAGCGTAGATGATGGGGTTGACGGAGGAGTTGCTGTAGGCCAAGCAGTGAGCCACCATCCTGAAGACGAAGGAGGCCTGGTTCAGGGGGAAGGAGCCGAACTCCACCCACAGGTGGACGACGTGGTGAGGCAACCAAGACAGACAGAAGACCACGACCACCACCAGGACCGTCTGGGCGGTCTGCGGAGGTAATGATTGGTTGTTGTCATGTTATCGCATGTTACTGTAACAGGACAGTCTGTGGAGGCGGAGCAACACCAGATCACCGCGTCATCATTTAATTCTAGTAGACATTTTGAGTGAACTTGTCATAATTAGGACATGAATTCTTAAGTTTTTATGAGGTCACAGTGACCTTTGACCTTCCTCCAACAAATTCAAATCAGTTCATCCTTGAGTCCATGTGAATGGAGCGGACAGAATGACATCCTGACTGACAGTCCCTGAAATGTCAAAAGGTAGTAAAAACTGCCCATCCCAGTTTCTCAGAATCAAAGGTTACATCTTCAAAAGTCAAGTTTTGTCTGACCAACTGTCCAAAACCTTAAGATATTTAATTTATTCTTATAATATGAGACAATAAAGAAGCAAATCCTCATATTTAAGAAGCTCTAGCCAGAAAATTCCAGACATTTTTTAAATTAAACTATCGAAAACAATTAAAATAGTTTGAGACTAATTTCGGTTCTGTGTTCTAAGTCTATTATGTCTATTCCCCCCCCCCCCCAGTGAGGATTGTGCTCAGTTTCCTTTTGAGCATCCCTTGAGAGACACAGACCTGGTCCATCACTAAACCATCAGCAGCAGAGAAGCATGTCCTCATTCCCTGTTCCCACATTTCCAGTCACAACATTACAATATAACAAGATGAACACATATAGAGGGACAGAAATAAGCTCCCACCAACCTTCTTTTTGGACTTCTCTGATTTTTTGGAGACATTCTTCAGCTTTTTATGCAGATGGTTTAAAACCTGCAACAACAAAAGTATCATTAAAGATAAACGTTTATTCTTAAATATTTACTGTAAATGATCAATCGGCGCAGCACCAGTCATCAGAGTACAGATCACGTTTCATTTGTCAATTACAAACCACTGCAGCTGAAAGTCAATCTTTTTATATCAAAAAATGAATTTTATGGAGATTGAAGCCACAATGTTTGCATCATGTTTAACTTTGCAGTCATGTGTGCTTGCTCCAAACTGTGAGATCTGTCTGCAATTGTACGCGCACACGGACCCGTGCGCACCCACCTTTGCATAGCAGACCGATATCAAAGTGAGAGGCAGGACGTATCCGAAAACAAACGTGCACATCACGTAGACTTTCCTCTGGTGGTCCGGCCAGACCTCCCAGCAGAAGGTGTTGTTGTCCTCCCTCTCCACGATGCTCTGGTAGTGCGCAACGGGCGCAGCCATGGCCAGGGACAGGATCCAGATGAGCACCACCCCGAGAATGGCGTGCCTCCCGACACGGATCGACGAGGACTTCCTGGCGTGGACGATGGCCACGTAGCGGTCCACGGACATCGCCGACAGCGTGAAAATGCTGACCAGCATGGACACGGTGAAGAAGTAGTGGATGAACTTGCAGATGAACGCTCCCAGCACCCACGTGGGCAGCATGTAGATGGTGGACTGGAAGGGGACGCAGAAGAGGAGGTAGGACAGGTCCGCCACGCTCAGGTTGAGGATGAAGATGTTGGTGGTGCTCCTCGGCTGTCCCGGTTTGCTGCGCGCCAGCACCGTGATCACCATAGTGTTCCCCAGCACGCCGAGGATGAAAATAAGTGCAAATATCAGAAGAGAAATAAAGTTATCCACACCCATCCCCAAAACGGGTTTAGCTGGCAGCCGCAGAGTGTTGGTGTTGAAAGGCTGACTTTGGTTCTCCACCTGCAGCTCCATCTTTTTGTTCTTTTCTTTTTTTCAAGCCAGTGAAGAGAAGTTACATGTTGATGGGCTGAAGCTCAGGTTTGGAATTTATCCTGAACAAAGGCTGGATGGAAACTCATGCGCGTGCAGGCTACCTCCCCTGCCTTCCTTTGCAACGTCACCATGCCGCGCGCAACACATCGCGCCAATACCTTTCCACTGTTTCCAGTGAGATGGGAACAAACAGAAACTCTCGTACACGTACACGCATCATCAAGCACTCAGTGTTACTTTATCCAAACAAGTGCATCAACACATGTTGACATATGATGGCTGCTATTCAAGAATGTGTTACCAAACGTAAAGTACACATTCAGATATTATTGCTATTATTTTATTCATTTTAGAGTATATGAAAAGTGACAATGTCTTCTGCAATATTAGCAAAAACAGATGAATTCAATGTATTCCACATTACATGACAGTTATTACAGTTATAAATGTTTAAGAATTTATAATATAATATAATATATTATAATAAAACCTCTTAAAGGGCCAGTGTGTAGGTTTTGGAGGCATCTAGCGGCGAGGTTGCAGATTCCCAAAGCTCCCACATGCCAAGCGTGAATTAGAAAGCAGATAAAGCATGCGGGGCCCTATATAGAGCCAGATGTTTATACAGAATTACGTGATAATCCATCCAGTAGTTAGGATATGTTGACCAGCCAGCCGGCCGACAGACCAACATCGTCATCCCTAAAGCGATGCCACTAGCATGGCTAAAAGTGCAAAATGAAAGTAGTGGATAAGCTTGTTAATTTCCTGAAATATTTAAGAACATTTTGATATAATACTTCTAAAATTTCCCTTTTCTTAAGGGTCGAATACTATAAGTGAACGTGCTTGTGACTTCGCTAGGAAATACTTTGTGATTTTTCCATCGATCGTCCTCAGCCTTCAGCCTGCGCTATTGATCCGCTCTGACCAGGTCTGGGAACAGATTTAATTATCATTATGCAAGCGTGTGAGTTTTCAGGTGAACCAATGCTGAGAGATCCGCGCGGGGATAACCATCTGGAAATGACGACAGAGATGATGCACATGCTATGTAACATGAGAGCAGAGGCTGATGTTATCTTGGGTTCCACTTGTCCTCAGGCGATTGCACACGTTTTGAAGATGTTATTGTACAGGCGTGTAGTTCATTTGCTGGTGTTGATCAGGTGAATTAAACACAGATGCAGTACTCTTTCAAAAACCTAAGGATAGTGAAGATGATGACGGTAATGATCCGGTGATGGGTTTTTTGAGCTGAACCTTGATAGCAGCCGTTATATCACTGACCTATTATACTTTGGGGAGCATGGCTGTTGTTTTGTAATTGGTCCTGAAGCAGCCTGAAGTCTCCATGGCGACTCTGTACTCCATCGACCAAGATGTTATCCATCTCTCTGCTGGGGAGAAGAAAGGCTGAAGCCTTGAGACAGCATCCAATTTTTTCAAGAAACATATAATCTATCGTGACAACATCATATATTTATTTTAAGGAATATCTGTCCGTGGTGCTGAATTATTTCAGCTCATCTGTCGACAGCTCAGATCACAAAATCACAGCTGCATGTCAGGGGCACCAGCGTGCAGAACGTTTTTTAGCATAGGGCAGCCTATGTTGCACTGCATCACGTTTTCTCCATTTAAGGGCACCCATTACTGCACTGCATCTCGTTTTCCCCACTGAAACAGTCCTCCTAGAGGGCATCATGTTTAAGCTATACCGTAAGGGCATCCAAGAAGGCACTTTGTGATGGTTTTCTCCACTGGAAGGGCACCCCAGAGTGCTTGTTGTTATGTTTTATCTACCGTAGAGACATTAAAGAGGACACTTCATGTTTTCTCCACTGGAAGAGCACCCTAGAGGGCACTTCATCATTTTAATATAACACAAAGGCATCCAAGAGGGTAGTTTTGTTGCGTTTCCTTGTAGCATGAGAGCAACAGCAAGTTTTTGCTTTCTAAAAATGTCTGAAGAATAACTTCTTTACTGTTTTTAGTCTTATTACAATTGATCATACTTAATATTTTCTGAATATCATACTTTCTTCTTGTAAATCAAGTGTTTCTAATTAACTTCTTCAATACAATACATAAAGACACGATACGACAGAAGAACAGTGAAGAACAAATAGAACAAATGAGGGCAGAGTCCTTGGGATTAGAGATTGAACCCATTTAGCAAAATCAGGTTTTATCTGACTCTCCTGTTTTCCAACGAGAAAACAAAGAACCTTCCTGGTTTGAATGAAGGAAAGCACCTGCTTTTTTAGCAACACTACATTATTTTTCTGACTATTGTCATCAAACTGCACCTTGGGAGTGCTGTACAGATTGGGATTTTGTGCCCTGTGAAGAGATCCACTTTTGTTGCGACAGAATAAGACATGAGGCAGAGAAGAAGTCCCCAAATAAACCACTGAAGCAGACTAATGAAGTCTTAAAGGGCAGAATCACGAGGCTCTCAATTTGTGTTTCATCTCGAGTACACGGCGATATCATGATATCACACTACAGTGTCTCTGCATCGTCTCCCTCCCGCCTCTGTGATCTTCTTTACCAACCTTGGTAGAAACTTAAGATGATAAGCTGCTTTGGACCCTGCTGCTCAGACCTGTTGTTACCATGACACTGAGCCGAGAGAGGAGACCACAGCAACAGCACATCCATTTATGCCAATAATTGGCCATTTGGGTGATTTAGCTCGGTCACACCGCAGTGTTTCTTCTGTTTTGTTTTGGTCAGCCGTACAAAAAGTACGTCTTCGGATAATGATGGTCGTTTGAGTTTCGGGAAATGCAGAGGGTGATGACGTCACTTAAAGTCTGACACTACAAAGACCATTTTCAAAATGTTACACATTTTTCATTTTAATTTACTGGTTATTTTTCATATTGAGGCATTTGTAATGAATACATTGAATTTATTTCTCAAATGTATTGTCACAATACAAGACAGGACCTTTCTACAAGATCTCTCTATCATACATATACACACATATATACATATATATATATATATATATATATGTGTGTATATATACATATATATATACATATACGTATACATACATATATACATACATATATGTATATACATATATATACATATATATATATACATATATATACATATATATATGTACATACATATATATACATACATATATGTACATACATATATGTACATACATATATATACATACATATATGTACATACATATATATACATACATATATGTACATACATATATATACATACATATATATATATACATACA